>NW_025767094.1:0-600000 GCF_003918875.1 Haliotis rubra
ATGAACTTTAGTACGTGCATATTGTCGTCGGTTTTCCGTCCTCAATACATCCTTTTATGTGCATGCTGTAATCCTTTGTCAACTCTGCTTCACAATTTGTGAACAACACGGACATTATTTATCACTTGGAGCTCCTTCTCTATTCACAATGCTTCATGAGAGGCGACTAACAGGATCGAGTTGTCTGGTTCGCTGACACATGTCATCGCATCCACTTGCGTAGATCGATGTTAATGCTGTTGATCACTGGTTCGTCTGGTCCAGACTCGATTATTTACAGACCGCCGCCATATAGCTGGAATATTGCTGACTGCAGCGTTACACAACCAACCAACCAGCACATTGCCCTGTTACACTTGCTTGATATGCCTCAACGCGAAATTATCCCAGTTAATTAGTGTTCCCCATCCATCAACTAAATTGTGGCCAGACAGACATTGTACAGTTCCTGGGTCGAAATAAATGCGTATCTGCGTAAATTACGCATGGATAATTCCGATATACGCAAAAAAAAGTCAAATCAGTGAGTTAAAGATAAGAAAAACTTCCTCAGAATACGAGCCAGATTTAGTTTACATGCGTGAACCAAACCTGTCAAAATATTGTTTCAGTCCTTCACATCCGATCTTAAGATCTCGAATAGTGCTGATTGTCTGTATGGAAGCGAATATTGTCGAGGTTTTCCGTTTGATCTCCGTTTAATATTTCTTATCCACGCTCGGCTCGCTAATTTTGTTCAAAGCTCGCCCTTAAACAGCAGTATTATCACAACGTTGTCGGTCCGTCTCAGTAATAATACAGCTTTAGGGCTACTCGTAGATTACGTGATGGAATTAAACTAGTGTAGGAAATGCGCAATAGCTCAATGCGCATTGTCCATTATTTCCTGTCGACTGCAGTAAAGTATGTCTAACCAAAAGAAACTCGTCACATTTCTTGAAAGGAAAACTGTTTCAATCAGCAAGGGAAAGGTAATAAAACCATGCAACCTGTGAAATACTCCTCCTTTTATTTTCATTTGGTATTTTAATCCTCAATTTTAACTTTGGTGAGTGGAATACCCGGAGTCAAAATAATTATCTTGAGCCCTGCAGTTCTGCCAGTTTTTCATTGCATCCTGATATCGGGGTACTTTGATCAGATATAAACTCTGGTTTGTCTACTCCAGACTTCATTATCTAAGAGCTGCGGTAGTACATGTGTGTTGAACACCAAGATTTTTACATTGTAAAAGGTTCGTGCCACTGGAAGACCATTCAGAAAGCATGATTCTACGGTGCAGATGAGAAGGTAATTAGTCTGCTAATTTGGTACAGAGGCAACCTTCTAGTATGTCAAATCACAAGGAAATGTATCTATAAACAATTAAATCGTTAAATTCAATTTGTTGTCTGTTATGAGGGTGTGTTTCTTTTGTAATTTGTAATTTGTATTATCATTGATTAAGTGATAGTTATCATGGGTCACAATGTTTAAAGTTTTGAGTGTGGGTTTTGGCTCGCATCTCACACCATATATGTTCTATGGCAGTAGTATTTTGTAGCGGCACGGGTTTTTTTATAGCGCTTCAGAGTTGCTTCCTTGGCTTGTTTATTTTGTTTTATCATGTCGCGTGTTCCTGATGATTCGAGAAAGTGTCAGTATACATAAAGGCGGGTTGTTGTGTTGACACACACACATGGACTTACACCGCGACTTTTCACATGACTGGAGTTATACACATCTGTCTGCCATCGTCCACATTGTAATCTGACAGTGCGTGCCTGACTGCTCTCATTGTAAGCAACCTTCAATTTGTATATCTGCTCACAGTGTAAATATCAAGACTCTGGTGAGTTATATTTTGTATTTGTGACCCAATATTTTAGATTTCTGACTTAACTGGATTGTACTAGAAATGTGTATTGCCATTCATTGTAGCTTGCTCATTGTTTGTTCAATATATTATTGAATATCTTAGACTTGTCTTCGTTCTATTTTGCTGGTTCAAAGGGGACTCTTAAACCTTTTGTCATGGAAATATTTAACCGTAACATGTCAAGTGATCTTACTATTGGTATCGTTTGTCTATCTGTGTACAGTAATGTTATTAGGTGAAATCTATTGCTCACAGTAAAAAGTGTGTTTTGTTTGTTTGTTTTGTTTGCTTGTTTGTTTTTTCAGACAGCTGCAACCCCTGTTGCTGATCAATATGCTCTCTCTAAAAGTATGTTTTGGAATTACACGTTCTTGGTTGAGCTCCATCCGGGTTAGAATCTAACACTCACAGTGATGGACTGTCATGCTCGCAGTCAAAAGATACCTTCCACAATGCCAAGAGTAGTCAGTGGACGATTGAGTTTGGTTTCATGTTGTGTATACCAGTAAAACACCAATATTCCTTGGGATACTAAAGTGGATTTCTCATCGTGTTTGTTGGGTATGAGAAATAGAATCAAGAGCTTTGGCCTGATCGCTTGAGCCACTGGGGTGATGCCCGCAGTTGGAAAAACTGACACATACATAACAGAATTTCCGTCCAGATAAAAGCAAATTGCCATTACTTACCATGAGGATCTCATTGCCCATACAACATTCTTCATTTACTTCCATACATATCATGGCAACTGACGACTAGGCGAATACATGCATCACATCACTCATGAAACGATGCATTATAGCTCGTTTGTCCATTGCTCATGCATCGGGCCTCAGGACGAGAGGGATTTCTGACTATAAAACACAGTAAGGTCTGGCATTGATCTTCCGAAATATTAGAGGGCTCATTTGTATTATCCGTATTATGTGGAATCCTTACAGAAACTATAAATGCTTCAAGACATGTCGGAACATTAATCCTCATACGCACCACTGGATTCGGCGTTTTCTCGCATGTCTATACGTAATGAATCAGTGTTCAGGTTTAAGCTGGGGTTGAAGGTGATGCTGTCAGCATGGCTATCGTCGTGATGGTGATAATTATTGATTTGATAATAACTGATTTCTTGAGTGCCCAGTACCCATCAACAGGTGCTCTCTCTGGCGCACGTCAATGCACATTATACAATAACAATCCTGAAAGTCTAGTCGAATGCGGGTTTTAAGACAGACTTGAATAGGTCTTTGATTTGGTGATTCTTTGTTCAGGTGGCAGAGAGTTCCATAACTGCAAACTGAAAAGGCACAGCCAGACAGAAGGCTGTGAGAGTCTCACTGGGTGGTCAAAGAACATTTTCATTAGATAACTGGAAGATCAAGTCCTTAAAGTGTGAATGATAGTTATCATTCCTGACGTAATACATATCTTAAAGATAACTCACGTTTAGAGGAGAAACCAGGGCAAGATTTTGAGAGCAGGAGTGATGTGTTCAGTTCTAGAAATCTTCTGAATTCGTGCAAATTGGCTATGCTTTCTTTGCAGAGTTTGCATAGACAACATTGCAATGGTCAAGCCTGAAAGACACAAGGCATTGCATCAACTATTTAGCTGTTGGGTGACTATATTGATTTTTCCATCACATGGGATAAATATTTTAGTGTCAAAACAAGTAAAGATCTTTTTTATAATTGTTTATCTTAAAGAAATATAATTATCAGATAAATTTTGAACAATATGTTTTGTAAAATGAATAAATGGGCGGGTGCGTAAAGTCCCAAAACTTTTAAAGTTTAAGCTCAACCATGGTTTTAAACGTAGAATATTTGTTATTTTAAATTACCATCGCAAGCGGCTGAGGGGATGGTGTCAATCCAGCTAGGGTCCATGCAGGTAGCAAAGGCACTGTAAGTCCCCATGGTCCCTAGTATGGTGATCTACCTTCAGTTGGTGGCGATCTATAGCCTGTTTATACATTACGTATTGTCCAAACAATGCTATTAGTTTTAACTTCACATGAGGGTTTTAACTGGAATGTGATAGTCTAGTTTTACTTTCCAGCTGACGACGGGTTTTATAATAGATACATATTCTTTATAAACGTCAAATTTGTTCTCGTCACGCTATGGCTGAAACATTGCCGATGTGACGTTAAAATGTAACTCGCTCACTCGATGTAGCTGTTGGAGTATCCAGGAGATTGCGAACTTTGTTGATGTTATAATCGCAGTGATGGGTCATTTATATATCTGACATCAACGCCTTGCGTAAAATGGATATTGACAAAGAAAATGAATTGTTAATTCACCTTTTATTCAAATATTATTTCACACGTATGCCACATATATTGCATGTTGATGTATTGCCTTTATTGGGGATGCTATCCACTTAGTCCGAATTTCTGTCAGCTTTGTTTTTCAAGCGTTTTATTTATTACCTTGTTTATTCTTCAGCATTCAGCTGCTTGCAATAAATTGAAGCTAAGTACGTTTATGTTATGTCATTCTTATGTCATAAGTATATATCCTTTCTGGCATAAGGGCGAGACTGTCCAATCAAACTGAAAAATGTACACTTCTGTTATATAGCAGATACAGAAACGGACATTTTCAACCCTTTAAACGTGTATTTACCTATATATATATACCTGTTATGTATTGCATTTATATCAACAACAAGGTGAAGCTTACAAGCTCCCAAAATACCCTTCCCAATTCACTCTCTAATATATGCAGCATTTTAAACGGTCAGCACAATATACGGAACGCATCACACCCTAGTACAGTCTGGCAGGGGCGAGTTTGAAAGAAGCACTAAATTCGGAGTTTTAGGCTTCGGTGGACAGAACCTTTACAACTTGCTGACATGTATCACAATACACTTGGTTTATTGCATTTTCACCAGCAACATCATCTAAACATATGGCAAAGACTTGACGCGAACACAAATGAAAAGCATGGTCGACTCAGTAGATAGCGTTATGATGAAGAACAAACGCTATTGGGTTTGAGTGCGTGAGTTAAGATTTATAGTCACATCGGCAATATTTCCAGCCATATCGTGACTGAAAAAAGTTACAAAATGGAATCAAAATACAAAAACCTGTCGACGATGGACAGTAACACAACTAGATTATCACAGACATAGAAACGTAAAAACCAGTTTTAAATCTAAAACATTTTAACCATAGAGGGACAACACAATATGAAACCAGGCTGTAGATCGCCAACAACCAAAGCTTGATCCACCATACTAAGGACCTTTTGGGTTTGAAGAAATCTGCGACCACCTCCGTGGTGTAGAGTGGTTAGAGCGTCCGCCCGGAGAGCGGAAGGTGGCGGGTTCGATGCCCGGCCGCGTCATACCAAAAGACGTTAAAATATGGTACTTTTTGGTCCCCACCTGCGCGCTCGGCATTAATGGGTACAACAAGGTCCTGGTCGGCTCGGAGTTAGTATAATGTGTGTCTCGAGTGGGGTATTCATGCTTCACTGCGGCATGGTATCTCAGTGGGCTAGCACCTTGCTATAGAACCAGCTTCAGTCTGGGCTAGTACAAGCAGCCACACGCACATACACACGCATGCACGTCGTCATATAAGGAGCGAAATATCCTCAAGCACGACGTTAAACCCAATTTCACCTCACCTCACCTTGAAGACGTCTTGTCCTCGACAACGTTCGAACGCCCTGTAACATTACGTTAATTACGGAAACTTCCCTCTCAGCATTGCATCATGTCTGTTTATCACTCCAACACATATTTGCAGGAATAATATGCATGAGAATACCAGAAAAGCACAGTAAAAAAGGATAAAATACTCACCTGCAAATATGGTACTCAGGTGACAGTGAACATCAGTCTACCTCAAATGATGGTCAAACAGCATGTCCCATATATAAGTAATAACATACCTTTTAAGGATATTATGCTAACCTATTCTAATATCATAATAAAACACATATGTCACTCTATAAAACAAACCTACATATATATGTTACCTTATCTGTGTCTTGTAGATGATATCCTTTACACTTTACAAATATATACAGTAAAACAGTATTTCAAATGGCACAAACATTACATGTACCAAGAAGTATGGAACATAATGGCCGATTACATTATTGCTTATGTGTCGCCTATTATCATAAAATGTTACTATATTACTAATAAAATTTATCCTTAATAACCCTGACGCTGTAAACATGAAGGAAATCATGCCTATAAACATTATTTTACACTAATCTTAAAACACATTCATACTTCAGCTACACAATATTAGAACATAAGCAAGAATAATATTTATAACATAATATATCTTACATAATATGCTTTATAATTACTCTTGAGACAGAGAGTAGAAGTTGTAGAGCAAGAAAGGAGAAATCAGACGTCCTTCAAAATGTCACGTCATATGTTTTAAGGTGCCTCTTGTGTAGCTGTAGGTGGTAGACTAATTTAAAAGGTGCTGATGTTATTGAAGAAAAAAGGACTACATTAAACTGACCAATAAGAGATCAAGGATTAAAAGAAACGCCCTCTGAATGAAGAACAAAAGGACACCCTGCTCTCCAACAATGGAGCTCAGGCCCAGCTTGGGTGCAATCAAGCTGGCGACAAATACCATACATACTCAAATAAAACCAAATCAATAAACCTACCACAACCAAGCTGTTTAATAACTATACCGTATTTACACAAATAAAATAACGTAAAAATATGACACACAGCTACACAGACTTTGATGACACAATGATATAAAACACTTTAGCTTTCTCCATACAATTTGATTGAATACTATCAACAAGAACGAGTGGGTGTATACTATGGAAAAAACCTATTGATGATGATTGTCATTTATATACATGACACCCAATACGTTGATTAATTTCTATTCTTACAGGGTATCAATCACAAGATGGACTCTTGGATATTGCACCATTGAGGAGAAACGTTTTAATGTTTATGAAGGCATCATTGTATGTGTAAAACTCCCAATGGCGTAACTGTACGGGAGTGATTTCTGCAACATCAGAATAACAATCTATACGAACAAATGCAATAGCCTACACATAACAACCAACTACAGAAGCCAGTCTCCGGTAAAGCCAGTACCTAAATATTTGTTGGATCAATTTAAGCTTAGATTGGTTGTGATATTTAATGTAATTACAAATCCTGTTGACTACTGCTCCAAACACCTTGCAGCAGTTTCTATGCTCATTACAGTGGGATTATCAGAACTACTAATTGTGTTTGCAAAAGGCCATAGATATCTAGTGATCAGGCTATACTTGCCGGCAGGCATGACTGTGTAAATATTTGCTTAAGTAAAATAATTTACACATAATACCCAGGTTAGTGACGTTTTCCATGAATATTTTTGAACGAATGCCGGTACATCCAAACACTTACAATTACAATACACACCGTTTCATGATCAAGTAAGATTGAATGTTTTTTACTAACATAAAACTTATACCCTGCTACTGGATCAATCAAAACCACGAATATCACTCAGTGACTATTATTGACATACCTTTCCATCGAGCGCATCACTATAGGCATGAAGATACAGTTTATTCTCGACGAAGAGGTGAAGATCTCTTTCAAAGCTCTGTCACTAGCTTTACAGGTCACTGGTATCTATGTGCAGGCCACCTGGAAGACGGCTGTTCCAGACCGTCGCCCAGTGGATATACAGTGTAACAATCCAGGTATTAACATGGAGCAGTGTCTCACGATTCTACTTCATCTTTAAATCTGAGAGAGATTTTCAGGAAGTTTGATGACCAATCTTTCCTATTTCATTTGTTTCCTTGGTTCTGCTTACCTGGCTACAACCGTTTTGTTCGCAAAAGCACTAAGCACATGGATCACTTCTTGAAAGAACTGTCGGACTATAAGAAACAGTTTGGAATTGCGTTCAGTTTGAAGAAACTAAAGGTGTGGGTAGTCATCTCCTTTCCACAATTTGTATCTATGCAGTTGTCATAGTTACAAATGCTGTACTTTTGCCACCCTTTTCACAGAGTCTTTTGTCAATGAATACAGTGTTCCTTTCAACAAAAATGAAAGGTATCTCAAGAATATTTGAATGATTTTCGTTTGTGTAACAAACACGTTGAGCATAGTGCCATTCCTTATCGTTATGGTGTTCTTTTCATGGTGTTGTTATATTCTGAGGAAGGAATACGATGCGATCAACAAAGCCGTCATACAAATGGTGAAAGACGAAAATGCAGATATGAAATGCGAAGCCATCAGACAACAACATATCATCTTAACGAGAATACTAGACAAGTCTAACTGCATGATAACGCACTTTCTGTTTTACTGCAACGTTGTGTTCATCCCTGTGATATGTTTCTTGTTGTATGGTCTTGTGAGAGGAAGGCTCACCGTTGAGGAATTTTCGACTGCACTTGCCTCAGCGACAACAGGAATATCAACATTATTTACGGCTACACTGATGTCTGCCAATCTCAATGTGAAGGTAGGACCTCAATGATCTAAGTATATTGATTTGGTGTATATGCACTTCAGGTGTTTATTGTAATAGTACTAACTGCAAGGCAGATATGTAAACAAAGATTGCAGAACATTTACTAGCTCTTGTCATCATGGAACTTGGAGTCTTGTTTCCTGTTCCCTTTCTGGATAAAACATTTTACATTTTAAAACATTTTACACTATTGGATCTTAAGTCCAGCCCATGCTGATAGTTGTAACTATTATTAGGATTTGTAGCAGTGATGAGAGTTTCACTGATGACAACCCTAATGGTAGGTACGGCATTTAACAGTTAGTTGAATTGTATTGTATGGAAACATACGTTCATGTTTATTTTTCTCAGGTGAACATTTAATTGTCATAAACATGTGTCTGTGATGAATGATACAGGTGGGGGCAGAACACCCTCACCTATATGCAAGCACCTGGTGTCTTCCCAGTTTCATTGTGAATGCATATCCACGATATAGTCTGAATAGGACAATCGATTCTGACTTTAGCAGAAATTGACTGGTTCAGACTCGATTGTTCCCAGTCCGCGTCGCACAGCTGGAATGCTGCTTCTATTTATTATGTAGAAGTTTGACCGTGCAAATAGATAACACAAGCAAATCATATTTACAGATCACTCAACAACAAAATGTTGAAGCTAAAATGTGACACTTTTGTCAAACCAAGGTATGGCATACGTGACATTTGTGTTGGAGTTGCCCTTTATGGCCAGTGGAATCACATTCAGATAATTCAGATAATCACAAGACATGAATATGTGCAAACACCTAGTTGAGAGTACAGCAACGTGCAGTAAACTTGGACAAAGTACTGTGACTATGTGCCCCAGTCCACCCAGTACCTTGTAAGGATGTGAAAGCCGCAATAACTCGGTGCGCCTAGTGGCTGCAAGAGTTGTATGCTCCCCAGGGAGTTGAGATTGATAATACGATGTGCCATTGAGATTGACATCCAATTATCGAAGGGAAAAATACCAGCGCCTTGAGCAAGCAATTGTTGCCTGGATATGTGCGCTATATAAATATCCTATAATAATTATAATGTTTTTGATGAGTTGCTGGTCGACTCAACTTGAGATGTACTCGCAAGGGCAGGTGCACACTTCGGAATCAATTCCAATCAGAAGGGGAATTTTCCAGGGGGACTCCTTCAGTCCTTTGCTTTTTTGTTTGTTTCTAAATCCTTTGAGTTTTCTGCTCAACAGAGAGGAGGGTTACCATCCCGGACCTCCTCAGCACAGATCCCCAATACCGCTCCTTTACATGGATGACATCGAGCTCCTTGCCAAAAGAGATACCAATTCGAAAGAAATGGTTCTCCTTGTCGAGTCCTTTTCTAATGATATTGGCATGACATTTGGACTCGACAAATGTAATACTCTTCATTTGAAACGTGGCAAGGAAATTAATAGTGGAACGGTCAAGTTATAGGGGGGAGGAGTTATTGAGCATCTTGTGGAAGATCACGCCTACACCTATCTTGGAATGCAAGTTCGAGACAAGCTCCAGAATGCCCAAATTCAAGACAAACTGCGGGCGAGTACAAATCTCACAAAGAAAATCTGGAGCTCAGAGCTAAATGCTCGAAACAAGGTCAAAGCCACCAATACGTTTGCTGTGCCAGTCCTTTCCTATTCCTTTGGAGTAGTTGATTGGACAAAACAAGACATCCAGAGTCTTGATCGCCTGACCAGAAGGATCATGTCTGATAACAGAGCCCATCACCCTCGTTCCTCTCTTAACCGTTTATATATGCCAATCAGTTTTGGAGTTTGGGGTTTGATTAATGTGGAGGCTCTTCATGATAGAATTTTATTGTGTACTTTTGCACATATTTATTTATCGGATGATCCTCTGGTGATGCATGTCAAGACTCATGATGAAAGCAAGGCATTCCACAGCTATTTTAAGCGTGCCAAGGTTGTTGGACAAAATCTGAAATTTGAGGTTGATTTTGCTGATGGCGATGTCCTGCTGGACGGTACAGCGATGGGAGTAAACCATGTGAAGTTATTAACCAAGTCTGCCCAGAGTCGGTCTTTTGTGGAGAAGCTTTCTCAGAAGCCATTGCATCGTGTGTAGGTGCAGTGTGTGGAATAGAATAGCAATCCCATCGACTCCTTCACCTGGATGAAGTCGGATGGTCTTAAATGTGAAACTGAGGGCTTCCTTTTTGCTGCTCATGACCAGTCACTTCCCACTCGTAATCACCAAAATGTGATTCTTAAAGAAAATATCAATATGAAATGTCGACTGTGTAATGAATTTACAGAGACTCTCCAACACCTTGTCAGTGGATGCCCTTCTTTGGCACAAACAGCATATCTTAAACGACATGATGGCGTGGCTCGTTGCTATTACTACCGTTTTGCCATGCCTGTGGCTTTGACGCTGAGGTCCATCCAAGGTGAACATGTCCAGGGCGTCATGGAAAATGATGCTTTCAATCTTCTGTGGAATCGGCCCATATACAGCCTCAGAAGAATTCCTGCCAACAAACCTGATCTTGTCCTTTTTGATAAAGCCAGTGAATTTATTTATATCAATGAATTTTCAGTCCCTTTTGACAGGAATGTGATTTGCAAGATTCAGGAAAAGCATGATAAATATGCGGACCTCGCCTTTGAAATGTCTCGCTTGCATCCCAAGTACACTGTCGTCAGGTTCCCCATTGTTCTCGGTGCCCTTGGTTTGGTACCTCCTGATCTCTTGGGGCAGATCAGGAGAGTGCCCGGGTTCTCCTCTGGGAGCACAGCCCTTCTGACACTCTGGGTAATGCAGAAGGCTGCAGTCTACATATTCTCCGGGAAGTTCTTGGTGGGTCGACTAGGCAGTGTTTCCTGGGAGAAGTCCCATTCGCTGTCTGGACTGCGTGTAGAGGGGGCGAGGGCCCTGGGCTGATGTTGAGCCTTACAAGCCTGACTGCCAGGATCACCCGAACCCTCTCTGCTGCATTTTCATCTTTAATCTGTAAAACATAATAATAATTTGACAAGAGTGAAACTGGTCCAACGTACCATGGGTGGTTTGATGGCCGTCGATGGAATATCACACTGTGTCACAGATGTTACCTGTTCTGCCGTTTCACCAATTCACCTCCGTTAAAATGTGTACATTCCCTTCAATAACATGGAGGGTATTTTGAAGATTATGGGAATATGCTACATCATTATAGTCTCGGAACTGTATTTAACGCCCAGTATTACCACATTGATGCTGTCCGTGTGTGTTCATATATTGTGTGGAAGGAATTTGATGCAGTTAACAAGGAGATCTAAGAAATGGTGGAAGCCAACATTGCAGATGGTAGATATGAAACTATCCAACAACAGCATGTTGATTTAATTGGAATTGCCGAGAGAGCCAATCAGATGATGTCACACTTTTTATTTTCAAAACTTGTTTTCTTCCATACCAGTGATATTTGGTATCTGTGGAATAGGTTTTACTGCAGTGCTTGTTGACATTCATAATATTTCCATCTGTTTCTCCTCGACCATCGTCGATGCTCAGGTCAGCCTGGGGTTATGAATACAATGAATATGAACACATGTTTTTCAGACGACAATGGTCACATAAATAAATGATATATTTGGGATTTCATTTCCTTAGTTTCAACCAATGATGATCATCTATAATACTATCTCACTGGCCTCCTGTGCATACTATATATTTTGCAGGTTATAATATTCTGTTATTCACCTGATGAAGGGGAAGAAGTAGCCCAGAAACGTTGTAAATACATACCATATGTTGTTATGTATCCCTGGAGTGATTCTGTTTTAGTGAAAAGGAATAAAATACGTTGTTAGTCATCGAGTAATAGTAAAAGGCTTGACGGAAATAGGACTGACTGACTGAGTTTAGTTTTACGCCGCTTTTAGCATTATTCCAGCAATATCACTGCGGGGACACCAGAAATGGGCTTCACACATTTTGCCCATGTGGGATTTGAACCCGCGTCTTTGGCGTGACGAGCCAACGCTTTAACCACTAAGCTACCCCACCGCCCCTGACGGAAATAGGAAAAGGGCCTAAATATGTTGCAATGTAGTTTACATATATAGCCTTCTGATCAAACTGATCTTGCAAAACATCCGAGAAAACATTGTTGTCCACTGTTATTTAGGTTCGCAAGCCTCGAGTGACAGAGAGCAGCTTCACCTTTGTCATCTTTACATGGCTGCAGATTATTGGAACCTTTTCACCTTTTACCATTTTTCACTTGTTTATAGGTACAGTACGTGAAGTCAATATATGACATTGATAGGTACAATCGTCCTGACATACAAGAATACAGAAGCAATCAGTGATATTCTATAGAAAAAATTATCTTCATAGTGTGTATGCGTGCGTGCTCGCGTGCGTATATGTATATATATAAACGTTTGTGTGTGTATATAGGTATGTATGATATATGTATTAATGTATGTATTAATGTATGTATGTATGTATGTATGTATGTATGTATTAATGTATGTATGTATGTATGTAAGTATGTATGTATTAATTCATGTACGTATGTATGTATGTATGTATGTATGTATGTGTATATGTATGTATGTATGTATGTATGTATGTATGTATGTATGTATGTATGTATGTATGTATGTATGTATGTATGTATGCATATACGTATATAGATACGTATGTATGCACAGGGGGATATGCATTCAATTTGTATCTATATGAAATAAGGATAACATAGCCAAAATTATTCATCCCTCTCCTTATAGTGCTGGAAGACTTAATGTAGAGATGACCAAAAAGAGAAGAATTTGTCAATACCACAAGAGGAGGAATAAACATATTTTGTAACGTCGTAATACTTAATTATCTCCCTTTTCACATGACTGATGAAGGACACAGTTGAATTTCTGCTGTGTCTAAAGATAACTTGCTTCACAACAAGTATTATGGCATTAATTGGATTATTATTTTTTCCTTTATTTCCAAGTAAAACATTATGTTTTGTGAAATATGACGGAATATTCAAGCCAGTTAAGAGCCATGACTGGAGGTTTTACCAGATATCTTGAACAATTTCACAGTCCCAAAATAGATGGGTAATTGATTCAATGTTATATTTACAGAAACTGCAAATGGGAGAGTCTATGTACTTGATCTTAAACAAAAACTGTTTAGTAGGTAGAATATTATGGATAATTCTGTATTGTAACCATCTTAGAGCAGTGCTATAGGTGCACTTCCATGGGATAATATTAAAGACGATTTAGATTCAAGCTATCCCAGTTTCTATTATAGTGTTCTGTTTTAAATTTAGAGCATAGGAGTGTTTCATAGAAATATTTGCTACCTTTTTCACTGAATTTTAGTTTGGACAAATTAAAAGGGTATGTCGTTTTAATGCTCAGAGTTGAAAAATCTGAAATATTTACCTTTAACATATATGCAATAATTGCTTGTTTGACCCCTTCTAAGGCCAGGAATATGTTCTGACTTTATAGAGATCTATAAAGTCATCAAAGGATAGAAATTTCCCTTCTGCTGTCAACATGTCAGATACAAACATAACTCCCTTGTTATACCAACATTTATACAGAATAGGTTTGTTATCAACCAATGTGTCATCATTACACCAGATAGACCGTGACTGGGTTTCAAATTCACTTGTAATAGTATCTTTTGCTTAGATGTGAACCAAGCCCAAGCAAGTAACACATCCTTCCAATACTGATTAGTTACGGTTGGAGTAACAACATTTTCAATATAATTGCTGTCTGCAGACCATGGGTAAATTTTACATGTTATATTTCTAAGAAAAAGATAGTCCCACCTATTTGATTTCTGTAATAGTTTTCTTACCCATCCAAGCTTTTGGGCCGCAATTGTCTCTTTGATTTTTTTGTACCTTTAATCCACCATGTTTAGGGAGAGATGTAACGATGTCCCTTTAACTTTGTCTGGTTTTCCTTTCCAAATAAATCTGAAACATAGCTTTTGAAGCTTATCTAAGACATGATCTGGAGGATTTGGGAGAGAAGCAAATAGGTGATTTAATTTTGGAAGCAGGAGTGATTTCAAAACTGTGTTTCTTCCAAAGGGAGTGAGTGTTCGTGCTGACCAGGAATTAATTTCTTTCGCAATTTGAGACAATTTATCAGAATATTTTTTTTCAACCATACTTTCTAAATCTATGTCAAAATGAATACCTAAACGTGTAAATTCAGTATGAGACCAGTCAAAATTCCAGTTTTTGCATAATTTTGCATCTCTTTTTTTATCCTATCCAAATTCGCTTTGTTTTTTCAATATTAATTTTTAGCCCAGAGAATCTTGCAAAGAATTGTAATTTATTTAAAGTAGCATAAAGACATCTTTCAGAACCATCCAGTGTCATCGTCATATCATCTGCAAATTGTGACATAATGTATTCAATGTTATCAATTTATATTCCTCTTATATACTTATTATTTTTTATCATTAAGGCCAACATTTCTACACAAACCAAAAATATATTTAAAGGATCCCCTTGACGACAGTCCCGGGTTATTTTAAAGAAGGGTGATGCAAAGCCATTAACCAATACACTAGCTTCAATTTCATGATAGAAAAGGTTTACCCACTGAATCAAATCTGGTCCAAAGTGATAGAAATTAAGAACATTGAGAATATATTTCAAGTCAACCGAGTCAAAAGCTTCTCAAAGTCAATCAGTACGAGTAGTCCAGGGATTTGGTATGTTTCGGTATGTCCCATCAGGTCATAAATTAGTCTAGTTACTTCTCCTATGTATCTTCCAATGATAAAGCCATTTTGGTCTTCATTGATGATACTTGGAAGAATAGGCTTAATTCTGTTGGCAATGGCTGCAGCAGCAATTTTATATGAAATATTTAGAAGCGAAATGGTTCGCCAGTTCTTTAAAAACCTTTTGGGCTTATTTCTTTTAGGAATACATGCCTGTTTTTGGGAGACAGATAAATTTCCAGTTCGAAAAGCAAAATTCAGAGATTTAATCAAGAATTCGCGCAAGATCATTCCCCCCAAAATTGAACAATTCGGCTGTAAAACCGTCACGACCTGGGCTTTTATCATTTTTCATATTTTTTTAAGGCTGTCAAGACTTCAACTCTTGTTAATTCACCTTCCATACTAGTTGTCTGTTCATTACTTACTTTTGGTATGGTAAAATCTTTTAAAAGTTCATCTAGATCTACGTCTTGTTGTGTATATAGTTTTTCATAAAAATACTCTTTTGATAGAGTATCGAGGTCATTTAGAACAGTTCCATCACCTTTTTCTAATTCTACAAAGGATTTATTTAAGAAATTTTTGGCTTCAAGTTTCAAGACGTATTTTGTTGGTTTTTCGCCCTGTTCTATCCATTCAGCCTTTGATCTGACTAGCATCCCTTGTATTTTCTTTTCATTAATGTCGTCTAAATTAGTCCTGATGTTTTAAATTTCTTTTAGACTAGCATTTTTAGCCATGTCTGTATCTGATTTATGTAGTCTGATTCCAGCTTGTTTTCTGTATGCAACATAATTTTCTTTTGAGTTGAGGCATAATATATTGTCTTTCCTCTAATCATTAGTAGTAGTGTTTCCCTTGGTAATTGATCATCAATAGAATATGTTAAATCATTGTCCTTTGTTTTCATCATTGATTTTGTATTGATCAAATGTAGATTTTATTGTGGATTTAATAATTTCCACATATTTTCTACCATGCAGTAAGAAATTATTCAATTAAATCAGAAGCCCCCTCGACCACGAGGCATATTTGAAAGTGTGAGTGATAATTCTATGAGGGAGTGATCAGATCCTATACTAGGTGATATATCACAGTGTCTAATGGCTGATAGCATTTGATGAGAGTTAAAAAAGAAATCAAGTCTAGCTTGTTTCAAAGGGGTTGGCTGTCGCCATGTATATCTCCTTTCACCAAACTTTTGTTCACACCAACATTACCAAGGGTCTTTAAGATCCAGATCTTCCATTAGGTCTAATACCTTTTGTCTAGCCTTGGGATTGTTAATGTGTTCGTAGTTGTATGTGTCTGTTGCTTGATCTTGTACTAGATTCCAGTCTCCCCATACTATTATTTTTTCATTTTCAAACTTTTCAACAGCATCTATGTCTGGACAATCATGACTAGTGGAACCTTGCTTACGTATGTAGTTACCATTATTCATCTGGCACCAGGAGACATCGCAACTGTTGGCACCATCGCAACTACTATTCCTTTTCTGAATACAACTGTATAATCAAGTATTGATAAGTAACTGTATCATTTCAAACAATGTACTTTGTTGCATGGATGACCCACCGAAAAAACAAATAAGTTGATGATGATACTGTTACGTCCTAAAGTACTTACAGTCCATCAACATCCACTAGACTCTTAAATTGAACATCATTAAAAAGGTATACGTGTAACCTTGTAGTCGTTGATTATCTGTCCAGAATTGATTGTTATACCAGCTTGACCTAATGTTTTCTCATTGACTGTATACCGTTTCTTGACATCAGTCAAAACGGTCCCCAATGCATTTCTATCAACGATGCATTCTCACACTTACTTTTTGTACCTGAAAGAGGTATTATCCCATGTTAAACATGTCAATCGCGAACATTGTGGTCTAACAGACATTGTCACTGTGTTTCATCGTGTTCCAGCATTGTTGTACTTCGGCAACCTTCTGCTTTATGATGCCCAATCATTATGAAATATATATATACAGAATAGTTAATCGTTTGCAAACATTATGTTGTCAAAACTATTATCAGTGTGCAATAAAACCTTTCTGAAAAATGTCGCACCCTGTCGCTCATTTATACATAACAAAGAGAAACAGCATGAGATGTTTGCAAGTAACAATTCATTTCAGAAACACAATTAGGATCTCGTGATGATCGCCATGTACAGATAGGGAAACGGAAGAACAGGGTGTAACAGAACACAGTTAGTTCTAGTCCGTCAAGAAACCCATCAGAAAACTGCACATACTGTTATCATGCTTCGGACGTACTCTTTGGAAAATAAGTCTGGATGTTTTCTTCGTGGAGATAGTGAGTTACGATACATGAATGGTGGCATTATCAGCTTAAAAGACAAAATATGGGCCAACATGTTGACTCAACGTCAAACTGTTCACGCCAGTAAAGTCTCATGGAAATACTTCTCAGTGACACTTCTATGGACAATATGAGCGATCGTTATCGGCTTGAAAGAAAAAAGAAAGATTGACCAGCACAACTAAACGGCAACAGTATTGGCGCAAGCATATTGACATCGAGATAGCACTTTCATGGACAACACGAACGGGTGATTCAGTCCAGTATCATCATATCATTATACTGTCCTGTCACGTTTGCGTGACATTTAAGAATGCACTCCAGACATGTCAGCCTCAATCCAGAAAATCAAGATTTTATCTGGACTCATCTGAAAAGATCTCATGTGACCATTGGTGATTTCCCCGTTATTTCTACTCTCTACATCATGCTAAAATGTACAGTGGTAGAACCAGGTGGCGGATGTTGAGGATTAGACGATTTAACGTCAAGTGGCCAGCAATCAGGCCGTTTTATATACTCAATTTCTTGAAGCCTAATTTTATTTTATTTACCTGTAATCAATGATTTAGTGATGTGACCTGATTTGCCTAACATGGGGTAATCAAACATTTCATGTCTGCAGTAACGTGTGCCAAAGCCTTTGATACATAAACAATGATTCAAAACATTGCTGCCTTATGGGACTTCTACCAGAATGAAGCACAACAGTAGCATACGTCAGCAATACTACCAGCTCCGAGAGATTTGACGACTTTTCACTGAAATGTCAGTTTTAGGTTGCGAAACAATTCTATTTCTGGTAATCTCTTTTCTCATTTGGTCTTTGTTTGACGACTGATCATATATAGAACGTCATACTAGTGCATTTGGATGTTTTGTATTGAACGAGAGAAGATGTCATGGAGCGGAGAAACAACGATGTTGGTTGGTTGGTTCTATAGTTTTAGGGCGACGTGGGCCAATAAGAGGCCTATTTGCGCATTGACGAGAAACAACGAGCTTAAAGAACGAGTTGTTTCCCTGCTCCCATTACATCTTCGGGTTCATGCCGATGTGACGTTAAATAATAACTCACTCACTCTTCGAGTTCAATACAAAACATCCAAATGCACTAGCATGACGTTCTATATTTATGATATACCCTCTTATCTGACATTAATCTGTTACTTAATAAAACAAATCATAGCATAGCGATACATATTTTCACGCCTCTCGATACCTCCGCAGGTTAGTTTGATATTAAGTATCACTCCACGCGTGGGCGGATCACGCAGCTGACCTAGATCATACATTCCTCTGCATGACGTCATGAATCAAGTCCCACTTTCACAAATTACCATAGGCAACATAATAACACCATTCTAATGACATTCATTCCTATTTTAATGCATACAAACCTGTATTAAGGAACGAACAAGCTATTCGACTATTAAATCGATCTGTCAACTAATAAACATTTCATAAAGTTCAAGGTCATTTTCAATTTTCAAACACGTTGACGTCATCAGTTAGTGAGTGTCACTGTCGAAGCTCACACGTACAAGGATTTCTACACTGTGAGGATACATTTTTCATTTCCGGGGAATATTTTAGGATTGAGTGGAATTTCCGTCCCTTGTTTTAGTCTCCCTTTCCCAAAACTCAAGATGCTCCTGGTCATCAGAATCTGCTGAAAGTTGAACGTCACCCCATTTTAATTTTTCTGCTTTCATCCCACCCACGCAATCCAAACACTTTAGTAAAACAGTACCATAAAATGTTCAAAATTGACTGAGATGAATGACTCCCAAATTCGCCCCTTTTCCTACAACCGTTCCCCATCTTCCACTGACAGAGGCTCGGATATATTTGGCCGATTCCCGTTACCTTGTTGTTTTAATTCTTTCCTTTCGGCTTCATGAACTTTTCACCTTGTACGGAATTCCGCATCTCGCAGAATGTAAAAGGGGTAATCATTGTCTCGAAGGTGACATGGTCCTCTCCATAGAAAGAATGTAGGATCCAAAAGAACATCGTCTACTTCGTGCAACAAATGACGTTGTCGCCAGATTGACCTATATCGAGGCAAGAAATTCGTTATAAACAACTTTGTACTGTTAAATCATCAAATGCATTTATAACATTCATTAATAACCTTGAACAAGCCCCTTTTGACAAAGAACAACTGTTTTGTCCTAAGTGAAATCAACACCCCCAGAGGTGTAAACAGCATTAGTGCCACAGACTGGACTGTTCATTTTAAGAATTTATTCAGTGGAACAAACATATCAGTTAATAAAGCCGACTTTTATCAATCCATTTATTGATAATGAAGTAATAAATTAATCTGTTAATATTGAAAATGATCTTGGCAGAGATATATCTTTTAAAGAAATTCTAGATGTTATTTCCAGTATGCATTAGTAAGGCACCCGGATTTACAGATATACAAAATGAGGTTTTTTAAGAATGCTCCTTGTGTGTGTGTGTGTGTGTGTGTATGTATGCTTGAGGATCTATTTAACCATATCTTGTCATCTGGGTCATATCCCGATAGCAGGACTTTGAGATTTATTATACCAATTCACAAAAGGGAAGTTTCAATGATCTTGCTAATTACAGACCTATAACCGTATTTGACGTGGCAGGCAAAATATTTGCTAAAGTTTTGTGTAATAGGCTAAGTAAGTGGACAGATGATGAAACCTTTATTGTAAATGAGCAAGCTGGGTTCGGGAAGGGTTCCCAGACATCTGGCAACATATTTATTCTTGATACTACCATTAATAAGTTCTTATCACTGTATAACGGAAGACTACACTGAGCTTTTTTAGACCTTAAAGCTGCCTTTGATTCTGTTGACCGAAAAGCCCCTTTATATAAACTTTGGACTGAAAATGTAAAGGGTAAGACATTTAGACTGATTCAAAACATGTCTAAAAATGTCAAGTCATGTGTTTCTTCAGAGAATGGTTGTACACCTTTTTTGATTGTATGTTTGGAGTCCGTCAAGACTGCCAACTGCCACCTTTCTTGTTCTCATTTTTTATCAATGATATTTTCCCATTTCTTAGTGCAGATAACCAAGGATGTATTAACATTGATCTCATGGATATATTTATATATTTATTTGCTGACGATATTGTTTTATTTGACAGCACTGTCTCCAGAAAAGACTAGATAAATTGGTTTCTTACTGTAACAAATGGCAGTTAAAACTTAATAGAGATAAAAGTAAGATAATTGTTTTCAAAAATATTAAAGGTTCATGTTGGATAGTGATGTCATGCAGATTGTTTCTAGTTACAAGTATTTGGGTGTTCGTATCTCAAGTCCTGGTTCCTGGTACTTAACACAAAAAGGTGGTATCACAATAGGCTTGTAAAGGTGTGTTGATGCTACAGTCTAGAATTAAGAATTTCTATAATCTACCAATTAAAGTATTACTACTACTACTGAAAGTGCTAAGCTTAGGCGAAGGTAGAACCGGCAAGTGTTCAATACGGAATCTGGGGTGCAATACGGAATTTGACCCACGTCATCCATATTGCATTCCTGTATTACTATCCTAAGTTTACATGGGTATATAATAAAAGATATTATGATACCCTACTTTGTACTGAGGCTATATTTAACATTGCTGTTTGTAATTTGAAGAATGCTACACAAAGATACAGACATTTGTCTGACAATTTGAAAAATGTAACATATGTTATATTTGGGATTACACGTTCTAAGTAAAGTACAGATTCTAGTACTTTTGGGGTTCGAACCCACACCCTCAGAGTCAGAGTCAGATACCTAGACCGCTCAGCCACCGAAAGTGTAATCCCAAATCTAACATGTTACATTTCATCACTTTCTAAATGGCATTGTGTATTTCAATTTGAATAATCCAAACATTTAAAGTATGAAAACACTTTTTGAACAAAATTTACTGAGCGTGTACTGTCATAGCACCACATATACAAAGGGCTTTTGTTTGGTATTCAAAGATTTGCCAGGTTACCATTAACTGTGAAACATTGTCGATTTGCTTCGTTTGTCCGTCTTTTTCCTGAGGTTTTCACGCACATATCATTCACTAATAAGTAATCAGCTGCTATAACGGGATTTTTGGCCATCTCCAAAACATAACTGATATCAACTTTTTTGGGACTGTACAGTTGTAAATTCGAGAACCATTCAAACGGATTGATTTTGTGCTGAAAATTGAGCTCAACAAAAGACTGATCGGTTACTGAGGGAAGTTTGACATTGTGTTTCACACAATACTTCTCAGCGTCATTTTGTAATCGGGTATTTTATTGATTAATGCTGCTGTCCACAATGAAGCAGGTAATCATATCTTGACTATAGTGACTGACATTAGAACAAGGGAGCTTTGTTGTATTTCTTGCAACGTGGTGTTGGCTGAGAGATTACATTATTTTGATAGCTTGTTCTTGATTTCATTGCCGTAATTGAACTACATAGCTGTAAAATTCCCAATTCCTTTCACACATACCTGTCACTACCTTACCTCTTGCCATACAGAGCTCTCAATACCTTAACCTTTCTAATACTTTATGCATTAAATACCAATTCCACCTCAATGATGAGGTCTGCAGCTAATGGGTCAATTGTGTAAAAGGTCATATATTTCGTTTGCCTGAGTCCTGGTTTATGTACAAAACAGAGCTAAAGCTTATGATTAAACTAGGTGATCAATAGCGTTTTAGTAACAGAAGTATTAATCATATATAACTACAAAGACTTCTGAGTCCCATTAAAATAATATTTTTGTCCCGACACTGTCCCTAACGACCCCAGTAATGGTAATCCACACAACTGTACATTTACAACTTCCCGACTCCTGCTGAGTAATCGCGATAATAGCTTATAGGTTGCTGAAATCATTAACTATTCTCAAATAAACTTGATATGGACCAGCGAAAGACAGTTAGCGTTGCATTAACAAAATAGAGATTTAAACACTCTTTTTGTGATCAATGGGATATGTCATGATTGTTCTTAATTAACTTTAAAAGCTTTTGCCTGCAACTGGATCATTTCTAAAACACGAATATCACCCTGTCTCGTGGACTGACAGTCATTTCTCTCGAGCACATCACTGAAGGCATGACGGGAAAAGTCATTCTCGACGAAGAGTTGAAGATCTCCTCAAAGCTCTGTCACTAGCTTTACAGGTCATTGGCATCTATGTGCCGCCTGGAAGACGGCTGTTCCAGACCGTCGCCCAGTGGATATACAGTGTAACAATCCAGATATTAACATTGAGCAGTGTCTCACGATTCTACTTCATCTTTAACACTACAGAGGGATTTCCAGGAAGTTTGATGACCATTCTTTCCTATTTCATGTGTTACTTGGGCTCTGCTTATCTGACTACAACCGTTCTGTTCGCAAGCACTAAGCACATGGATCACTTCTTTGAAAGAACTGTCGGACTATAAGAAACAGTTTGGAATTGAGTTCAGTTTGAAGAAACTGAAGGTGTGGGTAGTCATTTTCCTTTCCACAATTTGAATCTATGCATTTGTCACAGTTACAAATGTTGTACTTTGTGCCACCCTTTTCACAGGGTCTCTCGTCAATGAATTCAGTGTTCCTTTCAACAAAATGAAAGGTATCTCAAGAATATTTGGAATGATTTTCGTTTGTGTAACAAACATGTTGAGCACAGTGCCATTCCTTATCGTTATGGTGTTCTTTTCATGGTGTTGTTATATTCTGAAGAAGGAATACGATGCGATCAACAAAGCTGTCAAACAAATGGTGAAAGACGAAAATGCAGATATGAAATGCGAAGCCATCAGACAACAACACGTCATCTTAACGAGAATACTAGATAAGTCTAACTGCATGATAACGCACTTTCTGTTTTACTGCAACGCTGTGTTTATCCCTGTGATATGTTTCTTATTGTATGGTCTTGTGAGAGTAAAGCTCACCGCTGAGGAATTCTTGACTGCACTTGTTGCAGCGACAACAGGGATATCAACATTATTTTCGGCTACACGGATGTCTGCCAATCTCAATGTGAAGGTAGGACTTCGATGAACTAACGTAAAGGTGGTGTCAATGTATTTAGGTGTGTATTGTAATGGTGCTAACTGCAACGCAGCTATGTAAACGAAGATCGCTAATCATTTCCTAGCTTTTGTCATCAGGGAACCTGGAGTCTGTGTACGATTCTCTTTCTTGGTACAGTACGTGAAGCTTAAATATTGTATTATTTATTAGGATTTGTAGCAGTGATGAGAGTTTCACTGATACCAACTCCAATTGTAGGTACGGGCTCTAACACTTAGTTTACGAATTGTTTTGAATTCTATATACAATTCAGTATATAGATATCCAGGCCTTTGGTAAAATATGAAGTTTCAAATGCGCATATTTTCAACAAGTTAACGATCTTTTCTAATTTGTCATGACAAATGACTGTTTTCTACAGTTTGCTTTCGAAAACACACGTTCACGTTGTTTTTCCTCAGGTAAACTTTTAAATTTGCTTAAACGTGTGTCTGTTATGAATGACACAGGTGGGGCATTTCACCCTCACTGTTTTGCACAAACCTGGTATCATCCCAGTTTCATTGTAAAGATAAGTGTATGTCCACGATATAGTCTGAATTGGATATACTCGATCATTGGATGTCAATCTCAACGGCACATCGTATTTTCAATCTCAACTCCCCAGGGAACATACAACCCGTGCAGCCACCAGGCGCATCAAGTTAATGTGGTTGTCAAATCCTTACGAGGTACCCATTCATAGCTTGGTGGACTGGGACACATAGTCACAGTACTTTGTCCAAGTTTGCTGCATCGTTGCTTTACCCGCAACTAGGTGTTTGCGCGTATTCATGTGGCCACCATCTGGGCATTTACCAACGGATCCGTGGGTTCTTTTAAGTGAGCATATTTGTGTACTGTGCACTGGGGTTGTGCAAAAAGTTGACTCCAATATGTTTACAAACGGTCACATGTGGGCTCGATCCCGGCACCGACAGCTCGCCCTCCACCATCTCCAGATTGACAAATAAATACTGAATCTGCATCAACACTTAACATGTATTACCACGTATGATAGATCTTTAAGCAAAGAATTTGAGCTCAGTACTACTTTGCAAAAGCCTTAGCGTAAAAAGTCGGTAGGGTAGCCTATTGATTAAAGCGTTTGCTCATCACGTCGAAGACACTGGTTCCATTCCCCACACAGGCACAATGTGCCGCTTAATGCAGTCGATTATATATATCAAACAGTGATGTTATAGGGTTTTGTGTGCAGAGGCAGCTAAATTGTTCACCAGTAACAATACCCGGAACATATGATACATGTCTGAAAACGTAGGTGCATTGAAAATCCTTTTGTTCACTTATGCGTCAAATTTGCTAATGTCATGAGAATTGCTCCTCCTGAATAGATTAACAGGTTTGTTGCAATCTTCTTTCTTGTTACCTAATTGAACAATGTTTTAGCAAGGGTCAGTTAAGGTTCTAGGAAATCAGTTAATTTCATGGCTATATTTCGTTCCATTATGTGATTACAAAATTGAGAATCGGTTTGTTAATAATTCCCCAGATAGTTTCGACATGTACACAGAAACTACTTGATTGTGGTGATGCTTCAGCCTTAAGATATGTGTTGGACCTTATTAAATATATGTATATATAGTCTTTTCGACGATCGGTAATGTTTTTACTGACAGAAAAGTATTTATTTACCCCAAAGTATATCAACTATCATTAATAGTCCTAACAAGGAGCGTCTGTCTCTTTATTAATATATGTGATCGAGGATTTCACGTTCATCCCCATGAATTGTGCGATGGACCAGCAGGTATCTTCAGCGTGTACATTCCTCAAATCAAACCTGCAAATTACGGGTCATTATGTACTGCCATCGAGACCGCGTACCCGACGGCGATGTCAGTGGGTATACATCATAACCCTTCTGATACTTTCCTGGTCCAATTGTGGCCGCTTTTTCTGGGTGATCAGCTCGGAAGATGGACTCTCGGGAAAAGCCGTGGTCTATATTTCGTACTTCCTATGTATCCTTGGAATAACCTACCAATCTACCGTTCTACTGCATACATGTTGTACAAACTTGAACGCCCTTCTGATCGATATTCTGGCTACAAACAAACCTATGGACTCGCTTTTAGTGAAATTGTTCCAACGTATCATGGGTGGTATGATGGCCGTTGATGTCATATTTAACTTTATCACAAATGTTACCTGTTTTGCTGTTTTCACCAATTCGCTTCTGTTAAATCCGTACATTCCCTTCATTAACATGGAGGGTATCTTGAAGATAATTGGACTGACTGACTGAGTTTAGTTTTACGCCGCTTTTAGCAATATTCCAGCAACATCACGGCGGGGACACCAGAAATCGGCTTCACACATTGTGCCCATGTGGGGATTCGAACCCGGATCTTCGGCGTGACGAGCCAACGCTTTAACCATTAGGCTACCCCACCGCCCCAAAGATAATTGGAATATGCTAGGTCATTATAGTTTGGGAACTGTATTTAGTGTCCAGTTTTGATGCAGTTTGTGTGTTTCTCATATATTTTGTGAAAGGAATTTCATGCAGTTAACCAAGAGGTCGAAGAAACGGTGGAAGCCAGGAATGCAGATGATAGATGTAAAACTTGATTGGAATTACCAAGAGAGCCAATAAGATGACGACACACTATTTATTTTCATTATACGCTTCTTCCATGCCAGTGATATGCTTACTTTTGTTTGATACGATCCGGGTTTCTGTGGAAGAATTGTTTAGGCATTCATACTATTTCCATCTGTTTCTCCTGCACCATCATCGCAGCTCAGCTCAATGTCAAGATATGTTTGATTGCTGCTTCCTTTTCCCTTTTCCAGAGTCAGGATTCCAGGTTAGAATAAATCACTGATTACAGCTTGACGTATAAGACGAAATCGACTGTTTTTGTGGCCCTGTGTATGCATCGAATACTGTTTAGTGTGCCGTAAGCAAAGTCGTCTTCAAAAAGTCAAACAAAATGTGTATATATATTTCGTCAAATTCATCCAAGGGAAGCATGCCCAATGTTGAATACAGTACCCAGTTTGCCTGTCAAGTGGCGTGAACAGCCCAGTGATATCTCCTCCCAGCGAAGAATACACTGCAGGCTGGATTTGGGAGTGTTATATCCCTTAGCATTGGACACGTGTTTCGCTGAGGGTAGGACCAAATCAGAATCAGAGAATTCCAGGATAGTTTGTGCACCTGTCTGAAAAGTGTAGGCTGGAAGGGCACCCATGCTTGAGGCTTATGAATACAATGAATATTAATATGTTGTTAGACGACAGAGGTAAAATAAATAAATGATACATTTGGAATTTCATTTTCTGGGTTCTTTCAACCAGTGATGGTACCTGCTACATCTTAAATCTGCTTCTCAATGAGACCGCCATAAAGAACAAAAAGTTCAATGTTCATTTAACATATAGAAGAAGATAAAAGTTTCGTGATGTTAGGTGATAACTAAGGGTTTAGACTTCTTCAAATTAAGTAGATATTATACTCATCAACCTTGGTGTGTCAATTTTAAGATGGATGTGGCTTTGCTAACAAAGCTGGTGGGTAGTCAATGGGTGTCAAAGGGTTAGGTAGTTATTGCACCTTTTGTCAAGTTTCTGGACCTTCTAAAAACACCACTATCACTGACGTGTTTCCTATCCAGTTACAATACCAACGCAATATGTAATTAAATTAGATTGAGTAAGGGTGGTTCCGAGCTTTAAATATATATATGTCGACGTGTATTTCTATAACATTTTCAGGCACATGGTTGCCTTGACGACTTGTTGCGGATGGATATGTCACAGCTATCGCCCAAGACCCTGCAGATTGTAAGTACGTGAAGAAATGGGTACCAGTTTAAACATATTGGGGAAGTAATTCTTGTGTAAGGTGTACTTCCTATATTCGGTACCAACATTGTAGTATATTTATTGGCTGGTCCAGATTCCATTATAGCAGCCTTACACAACGGTAAATCTACATAAGGACATATAGATGGAGTATGTAGCAAGTCATTTTCTGCCCTCATGTTCAGAAGTGAATCTCAGAGAGCTAACCATAGATGTTAAAACTGTGACATAGAATGATACATCGTGTTTCTAGAGAGTGAGTAATGTTGATATAACCATAGATGTTAAAACTGTGATATAGAATCTCAGAGAAGGCTAATCATAGATGTTAAAACTGTGATATAGAATCTCAGAGAGCTAACCATAAATGTTAAAACTGTGATATAGAATCTCAGAGAGCTAACCATAAATGTTAAAACTGTGATATAGAATCTCAGAGCTAATCATAAATGTTAAAACTGTGCTATAGAATCTCAGAGAGCTAACCATAGATGTTAAAACTGTGATATAAAAAATCCCAGAGAGCTAACCATAGATTTTAAAACTGTGATATAGAATCTCAGAGAGCTAACCATAGATGTTAAAACTGTGATATAGAATCTCAGAGAGCTAACCATAATATGTTAAAACTGTGATATAGAATCTCAGAGAGCTAATCATAAATGTTAAAACTGTGCTACAGAATCTCAGAGAGCTAACCATAGATGTTAAAACTGTGATATAGAATCCCAGAGAGCTAAGCTAACCTGGATATAGATGTTAAAACTGTGATATAGAATCTCAGAGGGCTAATCATAAATGTTACAGAATTAAATTTCTTGTTTAGGATATTTGTGATATACTGTGCTACAGAATCCAGAGAGCTATAGAATCCATAGAGCTAACCATAGAACTTAAAACTGTGATATAAAATCCCAGAGAGCTAACCATAGATTTTAAAACTGTGATATAGAATCTCAGAGAGCTAACCATAGATGTTAAAACTGTGATATAGAATCTCAGAGAGCTAACCATAGATGTTAAAACTGTGATATAGAATCTCAGAGAGCTAACCATAAATGTTAAAACTGTGATATAGAATCTCAGAGAGCTAACCATAGATGTTAAAACTGTGATATAGAATCTCAGAGAGCTAACCATAGATGTTAAAACTGTGATATAGAATCTCAGAGAGCTAACCATAGATGTTAAAACTGTGATATAGAATCTCAGAGAGCTAACCATAGATGTTAAAACTGTGATATAGAATCTCAGAGAGCTAACCATAAATGTTAAAACTGTGATATAGAATCTCAGAGAGCTAACCATAAATGTTAAAACTGTGATATAGAATCTCAGAGGGCTAATCATAAATGTTAAAACTGTGCTACAGAATCTCAGAGAGCTAACCATAGATGTTAAAACTGTGATATAAAATCCCAGAGAGCTAACGAAAGATTTTAAAACTGTGATATAGAATCTCAGAGAGCTAACCATAAATGTTAAAACTGTGATATAGAATCTCAGAGGGCTAATCATAAATGTTAAAACTGTGCTACAGAATCTCAGAGAACTAACCATAGATGTTAAAACTGTGATATACAATCCCAGAGAGCTAACCATAGATGTTAAAACTGTGATATAGAATCTCAGAGGGCTAATCATAAATGTTAAAACTGTGCTACAGAATCTCAGAGAGCTAACCATAGATGTTACAACTGTGATATAAAATCCCAGAGAGCTAACGATAGATTTTAAAATGTGATATAGAATCTCTCAGAGCTAACCATAGATGTTAAAACTGTGATATAGAATCTCAGAGAGCTAACCATAGATGTTAAAACTGTGATATAGAATCTCAGAGAGCTAACCATAAATGTTAAAACTGTGATATAGAATCTCAGAGGGCTAATCATATAATGTTAAAACTGTGCTAACCATAGATAAAACTGATATAGAATCTCAGAGAGCTAACCATAGATGTTAAAACTGTGATATAGAATCTCAGAGAGCTAACCATAGATGTTAAAACTGTGATATAGAATCTCAGAGAGCTAACCATAGATGTTAAAACTGTGATATAGAATCTCAGAGAGCTAACCATAAATGTTAAAACTGTGATATAGAATCTCAGAGAGCTAACCATAGATGTTAAAACTGTGATATAGAAAATCTCAGAGAGCTAACCATAAATGTTAAAGATGTTAAAACTGTGATATAGAATCTGAGAGAGAGCTAACCATAAATGTTAAAACTGTGATATAGAATCTCAGAGAGCTACTCATAGATGTTAAAACTGTGATATAGAATCTCAGAGAGCTAACCATAGATGTTAAAACTGTGATATAGAATCTCAGAGAGCTAACCATAGATGTTAAAACTGTGATATAGAATCTCAGAGAGCTAACCATAAATGTTAAAACTGTGATATAGAATCTCAGAGAGCTAACCATAAATGTTAAAACTGTGATATAGAATCTCAGAGCTAACCATAGATGTTAAAACTGTGATATAGAATCTCAGAGAGCTAACCATAGATGTTAAAACTGTGATATAGAATCTCAGAGAGCTAACCATAGATGTTAAAACTGTGATATAGAATCTCAGAGAGCTAACCATAGATGTTAAAACTGTGATATAGAATCTCAGAGAGCTAACCATAAATGTTAAAACTGTGATACAGAATCTCAGAGAGCTAACCATATAGATGTTAAAACTGTGATATAGAATCTCAGAGAGCTAACCATAGATGTTAAAACTGTGATATAGAATCTCAGAGAGCTAACCATAGATGTTAAAACTGTGATATAGAATCTCAGAGAGCTAACCATAAATTTTAAAAAACTGTGATATAGAATCTCAGAGAGCTAACCATAAATGTTAAAACTGTGATATAGAATCTCAGAGGGCTAATCATAAATGTTAAAACTGTAGAATCAGAATCTCAGAGAGCTAACCATAGATGTTAAAACTGTGATATAGAATCCCAGAGAGCTAACCATAGATGTTAAAACTGTGATATAGAATCCCAGAGAGCTAACCATTAAAACTGTGATATAGAATCTCAGAGGGCTAATCATAAATGTTAAAACTGTGCTACAGAATCTCAGAGAGCTAACCATAGATGTTAAAACTGTGATATAGAATCCCAGAGAGCTAACCATAGATGTTAAAACTGTGATATAGAATCTCAGAGAGCTAACCATAGATGTTAAAACTGTGATATAGAATCTCAGAGAGCTAACCATAAATGTTAAAACTGTGATATAGAATCTCAGAGAGCTAATCATAAATGTTAAAACTGTGATATAGAATCTCAGAGAGCTAACCATAGATGTTAAAACTGTGATATAGAACGTTAGATTGCTCGTTACCATTCACCAGTCTCACATCACCAGCGATTGTTTGTGATTGCATGTCAACTGAAATGACTTTTTCCCAAGTGGGAACGTTTACTTGAAGTATTGATTCTTCACATTCTTTCTTAAAGCTTCACAACGTAAATCGATTTCGTCTGTAAAATACATTGCATTGCATGCATAAGAATACTGTTATTGGCTCCATGCGTCATGACTAGAACAGTGATCAACAGTGATCGTAATCAACTGTAATGCATCCAATCTGTGCTATGACACCTTCGCATGACCCATTTTAACTGTGATATAGAAACATACAATGGTGCTTATTTGTACATACTGTTTTGCTTTGTGTAAAGAAATAGATGTCTCTGTAATAAATGTTACAATATTTGACACTGTCTTTCTTGTATTTTGTCCTACACAGAACAATATAGATTAAAATAATCACCTTTAACTTGTCATTTTTTCCTAATTAAACTGCATGATAACCTGACTTGATCTGTATTTTTCTCAAATGTAATGCACAATGGTCTGTGTTTACTCCATAAGTTATGAATATATAAGACATATTGTTGCAACATTTAAATCTACCTCACAATCATTTAAGTATCCCATACGTTTTATGGAAGGCATGCTTGTTGCTTTAGATAATGTGTCTCACAAAAAATGTTTCCTTTAGGCTGTTTAAACCAAAATGAACAACTTTCATTCTGTAACCTAACAGTAAAATGCAAACTTTCGTATTATATTTACACAAACAAATATTACCTATACAATAAAATAATCTTATCAACCGTGTTGGACAAAGCTAAACATATGAAGCCTAGAATAATGATCTGTATCACTGAAACAACACCGTTTGTGTCCCTCACACAGACCGAATTATCAGAAGAGGGATTCCAGTATGTGTGTAATAAGGTTCACGAAGAAGGGTACAATGTGTGAAGCCCATTTCTGGTGTCTCCCGCCGTGATGTTGCTGGAATATTGCTAAAAGCGGCGTAAAACCAAACTCAGTCAGTCAGTTTACAAAGAATACTTTTCTTTATTTTGAAGAGTATACATATTCATTTTAGCAATAGAGTGAGAATGATTTTACGTCGCTTTAAGTACCTTTCCAGCAATATCACTGCAGGGGACACAAAATATGAGCGTGCGAGTGAGTTTACTTTTACGCCATCTATCCCAGCTATATTGCAGCTGTCTGTAAATAATCGAGTCTGGACCAGACAATCAACAGTATGAGCATCGATCTGCTCAACTGGAAACCGATGACATGTGTCAACTAAAGTCAGCAAGCCTCACCACCCGATCCCGTTAGTCGCCTCTTACGACAAGCAAGGGTTACTGAAGATCAATTCTGACCTGGACCTTCACGGGTCACAAAATATGAGCTTTGCACAATTTGTCCATGAAAGGAATTGAACACGAGTTTCCCACATGACAACACAACGCTTTACCCACAGGGCTAGCCTAACGCCTCATACATGACGATAGCTACTTACTGTCATCCACATCCAAATGTTCCAAACTCGCTTTATTATCAGTAGTTCTCGCTATTCTATGCACAGTATCCCTATCTATCCGCTTTGTTCTTAGCAAATTCGTACATTTTAACAAAGGTCCCTGTAAGGGGTCCGAAAAAGATTTTGTTTAAATCACTGGTATGAGAAGAAATGAAAAAAGATATTTTTATTCAACACTTTGATAATGTGTATACATGTAGCAAAATAATGGAAAGGATAGACATGTTGAAGCGTTCATGTCTAATCAAGACACTGATAATGTATACAGGTATGTACTTATACAGCAATAGAAAATTGAAAAGAAATGTTTGTGCAAGGGTATATAATCACATAGGAGTTTATAGCAGTTGAATAGCAGTATTACGGTGTTAGCATCTACACCGAAGGGATGCATTTATTGCAATAAAGAAGTAGTTTATCCATAAAAAGTGTTCCTCTTTATGTAACATTTAATTCCCAATTATTGCGGTCGAAATTGATGTACATTGTTTGAGAAATGTGGCATAGATAAATCTGAGTATACTATTCATATATTGTGTTTTGCAAGAAATTGTTTTCATATGGGATGATTCTTGTTCGAGATAACGACCTCTCGTTATACATGCACAATGTTGTCGAGGAAAGAACGAGAAGAGTTGTCTTGGGACTGTGTGTAAGCATTATAATGAAGTTGTTGAAATTACTAACACTCCTTGTCATGTTCCAGTGGTTAAGTACCTGTAACGACTCATTACAAGGTAATGTTTACCTTGTAGGTACATGGAACAGAGGCAACTCCAGCAGATCACGACATTTCCGAATATACCAATTAAAGTGTACATAATCTCTTTCAAGATAGTGTGATGTACTGTCTTTCTTTCACCAACGAGGACATTGTATAATTTGAAAGAAACATTTGGGAATTACATAGTTGAAAGATAATTTATCACGAAAATGCTTTTGGTTTCACACAATATGTTATAAGTCAACAATGGCTTAATTAACAATGAATCTATACAATACAATTTCAAACAAGTGTTTTCTCATCGTCTTAAAGGGCGTACAACGTTGATAACATGCGTTCATGAATACATAAATAGCGCAACGTGTGCTTTTGTAAACATATAACAAGTTGCTCTCAACAGAACCAATTTCTGACAATCATAATCAGATGTGGAATTTTATAAACATTAATAACGGATCAGGGCGTCAGATATGTCATCAATGGTTGCTCATGTTTCCCCCTCCCTCTCTTTACAAACATTGTTGAATGAACATACATAGATCTACATATATATTATGAAGTATTCTGTGAAGTCATAAATAACCACGTGACTTGTAAAAGGTCCATCACGCATAAAAGAAATCATTATCCACAAAAGCCCCAAATGGAATTAACCGGCAAAGTTATATTGGAGAAACGCAAAACGGCCAACTTTTGATACTGACCTTGATTTCAACTTTGACTTTATCACTCACTTGAAAATGTCAAGGTTCTGTTGCAAAGTTTAAATGTTCTGCCAATGAACATACATTTAGAATCATTCTTTTAATAAATAGCATTAGCGTTATCTGTGTGTTAAGTATTCCTTACTTTTTCTTATTTTCAGAGGGTGTTGTCACAGAAAAGCATTTTATATGTCCCACTAATCGGGAAAATTTATGATTTTGATATGTTAATTGACAAACATTACTGATTCAAAAACACTCGCTTTCGTTCCTTTTGCAGTTTGTTCTAACTTGGATTATTCAGTGTGTAAACATTTGATGAACGTGTTTTAGTAAAACATAAGAGCCTTGCCGTACAAGCCATATCATGTAGGGCGAACAGGCTTGGGATATCAATGGACTGTTTACAAATTCATTAAACCGATGGGAAGAGAGTTTCACAGACATAAAATCTGGAGCTCGAGTTTGATAACACTCTTGGCAAATGCACTGTGGGCAATAACAGACAATTATATGCTACACTCAAGCATACGCCATAAGATATATTATATGTTTAGAATTATCGAACCAACCCCATATACTATATATATTTGAGCTACATGTATACAAGCATACAGACAGATAATGTCGCATTCTAGTTTATAGGCACTTCCTAGGATGTGAAAGATTAACACATTCTATATGCCGTTAATCCCTGTGATCGCTTAAACCGGATTCATATAATCTTCTCTGAGTGGCATTTTAGAAGTTTGGGAAGTACAATAATGACCAATATTATGGATAACAACTCCTTCATTTCGAAAGTGCGACGTTTTGTACAGATTCCTGTGTGGTGGTTGACAACGCTACGTGATGTTGTATCGAAACTTTACACGTTCCAAGTATATGAAGTTTTTATCCATACATTTTGTCATTATGCATATATTCTGACAAGAGTATTGTTCTGGTGCCAGTAGTAACTTCGGAGAATTAGATCTTGATGTGTTTCATTTATGAAAAATAGCTACCCCGGTCGGTTTTATACTCAATCACATCTAAATGTATATCATTCACACCATTTAAATTTGGGTTCTGTATGTAATCCTAGGAGGGACATTGTCGAGTTGTCGCTCTTACAAATCCAGGCAAAAGTGTCGAAATTTACCAAAGTGCAACAATCCCAAATGTCTCCTTGTCGCGCTTCTAAGGTTCCATAGTTCGCTTCAATGTACAATTTGCATGCTAAACGAAGGGTAAATTAACTTATTCATTAACTCGGTGTAAAATTATAACCAAAACACATTGCATCGATCTACACATGTAACATTTAATTCATTGTCATGCTTACACCATATATATTACAGTATAAATCCCAAAAGAAACACCATATAATCAGGTTTCTACAAATAGCACCATAGATTGTCATCACAGATCAGCTTCCGTAGTATTGAGTTTGTTGCACATAGCCTCATGCTGTAGAATAAAACGACGCCACGGATGACGTCACAATATGATGACGTCATCGACAACCACATTCATCGGCAATCATGCTGTAGAATAAAACGACGCCACTGATGACGTCACAATATGATGATGTCATCGACAACCACATTCATCGGCAATCATGTCTTCGTGATGACGTACCACGATCTCATCATATTCAAAGTATAACATGCTTAGTGGTTTTAACTTGACAGGAACACAACAAGGGATAGGAGCAGAGTTAGGACGTTTGGTTCTCATCAATGATTGCAACATGGCGTGGTTGGTGGGCTTGTATCGTATGTCAATGGGTGAGGGGCAGCTGCCGTAGCAGACTTTGGAATTGAAACGTTTTGGATGAATGATCCACTGTCCCCATCCGACAGTGTTGAAGTCAACGTCAAAGTCGTACAAATGACAGCCGTCTCTCTTCCCTGCTCTGTTCCATCTCCTGTTTTTTCGATGACGTCTATTCTTTCCACGTGACGCTCTCTTCCCACGTGACACTACGTCACCTGACGTCTTAGACGTGCGTGCTTCCGCAGTGTAACTCTCATACATATTTTTCAGGAATTCGTTATCTTCCAGGTAAAAGACAATCAATGAATCAGTTTTCTTTGACTTGTTTTTAGAAAGCGTTTTGGTATATTTCAAAGGCAGTTTAATGTTTATCGTGACGTTACCATGGTAACCGTTGATCCAAGGGGACAGAGCACGACTGACGTCGAACACGTCATATTCACTGTGAACAAAAGGCGATGTCCTAAAGGAGAATTTGCTTACAAGGCTTCCTCCCTTAAAAATGTCTATCTTGATCTTGTACTTCTTAGTTCTTAATTTTCGGGATTTTTTACGCAAACACCGGAACTCGGCCAATCGAAGTCGTTCATTTCGGGGTAAAAAGGGAATCTTAAACCTCATTTCCACTTTTCTGCTTCCTTCTGGTTGTAGAATTTCTGCAAATAAGACAGTATAATTGATAGATGTGAGCTATTGGACGGCATGTAAGTGGCATTTAGCCTACAACCTCATGCGATTTACGATAAGAAATCGCTTAAATATATAACGCTTTCTAAAATGATTTTAACAATAGTACACATTAACTACCAGGCGGCAGAAAGTATACACCCATGAGTGATAATAATGATAATAATGAGAATATTTATAGCGCCTTTCCAGACTACATATCCTGCTCAAGGCGCACAATCTGGTCATTATTACCCCGGATAAGCCAAGCTGCCTGTTAGGCGCTAGAAGGTGATGGTGAATAAACATCAAACAAACAGGAAATAGTTTGGGTTTTTTTATGTGATGTAAAATCTTTTAATGACACTTGTCAACTTTTATATTATAAGGAACACGACGTTTCGGGGTATTTTCTTATTCCTTAATTGGGTGACTGAAAGCTGTGATGCAGAAATCTCATTTATTTATATGTGAGGAAAACAAAAGTAATAAGATAACAAAGGTGGTGATGTATTTGATATTGTATCAAAGCTATCTACGGTATATCAAACTCAGCACTTGGACCTCTCTCGTTTGCAGTGTATAGGTTACTGCATCATCCTTGGGCCGCTTTTATATTATTTGTTATTTTTTGGCCTTATCCAAATTTAAGATGTATGTTTTCTTCATTTTAGGTCCAGCATCATGCATGGCTGCGAACCCGTTTTATCTCGGCAGTTTATGTTGACATGTAAGCAAATATCTTAATGCGTTTTGATTTGTCGCCATTTGTTATGTCCACCCGAGTTTCACATAAACAGAAAATTGTATTCAAAATTAACGGATGCACCTGCTTTCACTTTCAAATGGAAAAAATGACCATATCAGCTTGAGTCTCTATTAAGGATAGAACTGGCCACATTGTAGTCAAAGGCCCCAGTAAACTGATTTTGTATTCTTTAGCTGTATTCATCCATAGCAAGGACACCAAAGATGTACTTCTTTTAAAATTACAATAAATTATAAATTCATTTATGTTTTTTTATTCTTGTTAAACATGGATTAGCTAAGAATGAACGAATACCAATGTGTACATCCGATTGTTTTAGTTTAAATTGGTTTTACGTCTAATTTACGTTAATAACGTATTAGGTAATATAAAATGCGATCTACTTTAACACCGTAACAAGTACATGTACCTGTACATGAGAACTTGTCAGTGATCAGAAAGTCACTGCAAAATTATGACATATTTTGGACAAAATCACTGTGTCGTTTCCATGTCTAAATGGATTCAATCATATTTGTATCCTTACAGTACTTACAGGCTGGTGAACCACTTATTGTAAATAAAATTGTAGAGTAATATTGGCTGTGACACATGCATGCATCATACTTGCTTCTTCGTCAGATGTCATTGTGAATATTTATAGGTCAGCTGTGTAACACAAACATTGTCATAATCAGCCATCATGTTAACGTATATGAAACTTAGGATCCCGTATACACACAAATGTTTCATTTTGAACGTGAAGTTGCTAATTCGTTAATTCGTTGTTTTTTCTCAGAAATATCTCGAGTAATACCTTAAAAGTGCAATATGTATTGTATATATTCAACATACACACAAACTGTTTTTGCATATGATAATCTCCGAAAGTAACCATTTGTATCGAACATAAACATTTCATCAGATAAAATGACTGTTCTAATGTTTATAAATATCCAAGATATAACTTCAAAAATTCAATTTAGCTGTACACGTTAAAAATTAAAATGGGAACGCTTCATGTTGGTTAGTGACGTAGTCGTAAGTTTTCTGCTTTCTTTTGTTTGTTTGTAATTCTGAACCGAGAACAAGTATTTAATTATATTGTGAACAAAACAACCACAACAGCCAGTGAGTCGATTCTGCTGACCAAAGGATTTATACTAATCCTGTCAAATTTGGAAAAGAATATTTTTCGTAATCCTGATTCACAAACAACATATATCGTTCAGAAAACGTACAACTTAAGAACAACTTCTGCTTGTTACATCTAACAATAATTCATTGTCAAATGTTACGCTGTTATCGAGATGTATAACAGTTTAAGAATCGATCAAAACTTTATCCTTTTCTTTAATTTTTTTAATTTACTCACCAACTTCTAGAATGTCAATCAAACTAAAATATGGTTCATTCTATTTAAATTCCCCAATAATAGATATTACGCATAAAGCCAATCCATAGTTTGATTCGGGTGTTTAGAATCACTACCTCTCACACCGACTCAGTTCTGTTGGTTAATTATCAAGGACATAACTGTATAATGTACGAACATTTCTCATTCTAACACTGTTGAATATAAACATTCATTCTCAGTACAATACACGTCCCAATGTTCTTACCTTTCGTGGAGAAACTCCTAATGGTGTCCGACAATCTCAGATCGGGTTTGTTGAACATTCCCCCGGCCGCTTTAGCAACGGGTGATCCCATCTGTAGGAAATTAAAAAGTTTCACCATAAATATCGTAGAAGCTTTTCTGTAATCCGCCGCAATCCTCCATTTCTTGAAATATCGAATTGTGTCGTCTGCGGCAGAGTCTGATTTTTCAGCAGTTATATCCTTGCTGACGTCAACTCCAGATTTGATCCAGTGAGGAGGAAAATCTACTCCATGAATAAACATAGGTCCAACACACGCCAGCACAATGATAAGTCCTAAGTATGACATTGCGTTACTCTTGGGAACAGCGGACGTTTTGCTGTTTAAGTGTTGGATGTAGCAATTTAAGTGATGAAGTGATACCTCCCGTGTCGTGTTATATACCTTGTCCTGCTGCTTGTGTTTCAGGGGTCTTACAATGGCCGGGTGTTATCGGGGTGGCCAAATCCCGCAGGGCTAACGCCTTAATCCCCCGAGTCAAACCTTGCTGGCTGCTTTGAGGAGGTATCATTGTGACCTTCCGGAAGATGTTTGTCCATCAGTGGTGTCCCTTGTTTCAAATGTTTGTTGATTTTGCACACACGTTGATACTTAAGGTAAATAATTTATTTAGGTCTGGTTAATTCAGACAGCCAATTCCAGACAACTCGATTGAATCCATGTTTCAACCACTTCTTTTCCTTGACATAAATGACTTTGAGTACAAGAGGGTATGCATCATTTCGTTTACCAGAACACGAAAACCATTTGACACGAAATACAAAATAACATAAACTATATTGATCAAAGTCCACTACGTTAGTCGTGAAACAGCTGGCAAGGAATAACTGGTATGTGCAAAGGGGACGTAAAATATCATGATATACAAATGTTTAAACACAATCCTATATAACATCATTCGTACTATATTTAGTTTATGATAATTACCAGTAGCTATGGGTAGTACTGAGACCGGCATAGGTATTTAACTTGAAGAGGAAAACGTGAGCCCCGAATAGGCCGGACTAGCACTGAAGCCAAAAGTTCCAAATATTCATGTTATCTCTGACTGTACGTTATACATGTACATAGTTTATCCCCCACCCCCAAGTTGTGACCGAAGTGTGGAGCCCGGGGGCCCAGTCAGTCTAATTGCACCAGTTCAGATGGATCAAGTGGGCAAGATTATCATGTATGTTCACGCCATTGAACAATATCAATAGCCACTCAATCAAAAGTTACATGGCAAAGCACAATATACCGAACAAGTGCGATCAAGTGCTTTACAACCAATTATAACAGTCTTTTCGGTTTCCAAAACTTTTCTAAGAAGTCCATACCCGAATACTATCTTACAATGGCGTTTAGTAGGCCCTCAAGAGCTGGTATATACAAATAATTGACGGGATTAGTATGTGTCGCTTCAATCTGTCTGGAGAAAAAAATCCCTCTTTTTTATGCAGGTACTTGCTAGCCCGGGGCTGCAGTCAGGCTAATTGGCTTCATCGCCCGTTCAAATGGCTGGCGTTTTGTGTAATTTGACAATAATTCAACACAAAACGTTTTATTGAATAGACATGTAGGCTTACAGTGAGGTGGTGTGCGTGATTACACATTGTTCCTAGGGTTGTAGCAAGTGTACTTATAAACACCCTGAAGAAAGAGAAGCCACGAAATGACGCAGTTTCATTGGCTATGTGAAGCCAGGGTGGCATTTGATTGGATTAGAAACAGCTCGAGGTGAGGAGAAAACAATGACTGTAGTGGATGTGATAAATCAGTTTGACCATGTTAATAATCACTGGATTAGTGACTGTTGTACGTCTCTGGAATGATTGACAAGTTTATGGGGAAGTAAGGGGGTGGCAGCGCTTCCACTGATCCCCCACGCCTCCAAGACAAGAGATGGTGAATTGATACAGACAGAGACACCCTCTGTGGGCCAAGATAAACAACACAAAATGCATTTGGAAAAGCGATAGACGGTGGCCGTTCTGGTTCATGAAACGCCAAGGTTGGACAAGTACACTAAACCTGATACTTGTACACTGTATCACCTCTTCCCGATATAAATAACCAGTAACACCGAAGTTATATTGTAAAGAACAGAGTAAAAAAATGAAAACATGTTATCGACATATATTTTTTAAATTAAAAATACACAGTAGAAGATATTTGCGCTGAATTATTGAAAATGACTGACTGACTGACTGAGTTTGGTTTTACGCCGCTTTTAGCAATATTCCAGCAACATCACGGCGGGGGACACCAGAAATGGGCTTCACATATTGTACCCATGTGGGGATTCGAACCCCGGTCTTCGGCGTGACGAGCCAACGCTTTAACCACTAGGCTACCCCACCGCCCTATTGAAAGTGAAGCAAACCAATTTCGCACAACCACAGCGAACAACAAGGAAGGCACTTTAGAATATGTTCAACATTTTAAACAAAATTGTTATTACTTCAAAGTATAAACTGAAATATTTCCTTTTTGATATTACAAGTATATATTTGTTTACTCATGGACTCATATATATTTGTTTTTATCAGTCGCACTGATAACTTTACATATGTCAAAAATGTGTGACTGTTTTATTTGTGTAGTAGACAAAAAGGAAAGAATGCTATTTTAATTGAACAGTCTGTCCCGAGGGAACTGTGATCTATTCAAGATTTACACTTTGAAAGCAAATCCATACTAATAATCACTTCAATTAAAATACTGCAGTCCATAATTGCAATCATTAGTAGATACAAAACGACACCTTACGCCGTGCTGCCGGCGATGCCAGTCAGCTCATCACACGCCACTTGTTTGTTTATTTGTTTACGTAAATACAGAAAGCGTGTATCTCCTACACCTATTATCCAGGTAATACTACACCCCCAGTAGTCGCCGTGATTGCAATTAAGTCGCCGGGGCAGGTAACCCTCTCGCTCGCGTTGGGTGCCGGGATTGGGTAGTTACATCGTCGTGAAGACGTTATACCAGGGGGAATAGAATGCTGTAGATTATCCCTGGTTATACGGAGGAAATGCGTCAGCGCATACAAAAATGACTGTCATATTTGCCGGTTGCGTGTCCCACACACAGGGGCGTGTGTCGATAAACTCCAATATTCATCATTAATGGTTATTGCAGAGGTACAGATAAACTGCGTATCTGCGTAAATTACGCAAATATTTATATGAAAACTCAATTCTTCTTAAGTCTATTGCGTGCATGTACGCTTGAATGTTTGTAAATACTCAATAAATTTGATCTTACATGCGTACAAACAAAACTGTCAAATCTTAGCTTGCGTTCTGTAACATTCACCAAACCTACTAGAATTTGATAAAATAACAGGTATATTGTGAGGTTCTATTTCAGCACATGAACTTGCCAACGTGCAGTGTTTCTTATCTTTTCTCATATTACAGATCAAATATAGATAACACATACTTAAACCATCATTTAAAAGTTTATACTGTTTTTACAATTAATGGATAATGGCAAAATACCCAATTGAGTTTGAGTGAGGTGGGTTTAATTTATTTGGTTACTCAAAGGAAAATTAGGATACCCAACTGAGATGAACACAAGCGAGTACATAACTCAGTGAACAAAAAGTTATCTAGCTCTGTGTCTACATATTGCTGGACTGGACCATCAAGCTGGGTTTAAAGGATCGTTCTGCGTATGAACTGTGTATTTTCATAATCAGAGCACGGAGACTTCGATTATGTAGCATTGACGTGTTTAACTTTATGTAAAAATACGTTAACATTCAGCCATTTCCAAATGCTATTTCCCCAAAGATTACTGTAGAATATGTAACTGTTAATCAGCGTTAACAGATTGTCGTATATTTCTAATCTTTCGCTAATATTACATCTTTTAATAAATCGTAGGGGAACAACTTCAACAACACCTCCTTGAATGCTGTCGACCCGGGTTGTACGATATGCCGGAAGTTTTAAAATATTCAAATGTCAGGCAGAATATCAAAAGTTGTCGAATTTTTATTTGAAAGAATAATTTTTAAGATGACTGATTTAAGATCTGACCCTATTTCTTTGTTTACTACAGCACTGTATGAATATCAGCAAACGACTGAAGTCTCGCAGAGTTTCTGTTAGTGACAAACGTGCTTCTAACAAAACTAGTCAGACGCGTTTGTGTCCTTCTAGCTAAGACACATAGCGTTCACTGACATGAACATGAACGCTATGTATCTTAGCTAGTGTCCTTCTCACTGACTCAAACCCACACCCGCGAGAGTCCAGTTCTCGCGAGACCTGACACTGATCCAGCCCATGGAATGACGAGAGATCAATTGCAATGCACTAGTCATCTATCAGCAACAGCCAGCTACAAATTTCGTTTCTGAAACTAATCCAGGATTTGTGCTTGTCCATTTATTTCTTAAAAGGGTCTTTTGATCTATGACGGGTACTTTCCGAAGCTGATGGAAGATAGTTCGCAGTGATCCCTGGGTATCACTTATCACTAGCGGGTCTTTCACACCAGAACGCTGTCTCAGACGATACAGTAATCCTGTTCGTACTGCGATACCTACGTATTGTCCTAGGGGAGCTAATCAGCGGTTCTCCTGATACTGGCCAGGGATTTGACCAGTCTGGGTGTTTGTTAAGGCCGCTGCATGCCCATAGCTCCACCCTTTACCCAATGCTACGTCATTATAGAGGTAAGATCAAATAACATACGTTCCCATGTAAACATGCGTCTGTACGTTATAAAAAATGCCCCCTGTGTTTTATGGCTACGGCTAATGCTATGGGAGGAAGTAGAATATCCTGCTATTGAGATATTGTCTTTGTTGTAAATCTTCTCTATTATATGATACATTTACAGTATATGATACGACATAACATCAAACAGATTCTTGTTCGCAAACAGGAAACTAGTTCTTCAAATATCCAGGATCGGCCCAGTGCTATTTTGGGCGCTTATTGGACATTGAATATTTGGATCGGAATAACTTCTAACTAAAAAGTGTATTTTTATAACGATGTTCTCCTCATATATTTAAAAATACGGATGCACATAAAAAATGCCAATTAGCAACTGCTCCAATGCGCTACGGACATGATCAAAGGCTCTATTGAACAGTAAGTTTACCTTTAGCTTTTAGCAATATTCCAGCAATATCACGACCGGGGACGCCAGAAAGGGGCTTCACATTGTACTCATGTGGGGAATCGAACCCGGGTCTTCGGCGTGACGAACTAACGAACGCTTTAACCACTAGGCTACCTCTCTATTGAAGAGCCAGGGTTTGAGGATCTTTTTAAGTTTGTAAGATTTTCTGCTTCACTTATGTCTGGTGTCAAATCGTTTGGCAACGGACCGACCGACGTATGTTGCGTGACTTTTGAACCACTAGCAGACGTTGATCTTTTGATTGGAGAGAGCATGTTGGTTCTATCGGTTCCTTGGAGTGTGCAGAAACCAGACAATGCTTTGCATTTCGTGGCGTTATTCATTACAAAAGTCACTAGCTATACTGCCTTTTAAATGACATTTAGAAGTGATACGCGCAAAGGGAGAAACTAATGGATGCCAAATTCTGTAATATGAGGAACACCGCGTTTCGGAGTATGTTCTTGCTCCTTCATCAGGTAATCAGAGGGAGGAATATACACCCAGACGTCCTGTCCCTCATATTACTTATGTTCACATCCACACCTTTCCTCCTGTATTGTGGCTAGGCCGCTATAAGTTCACAGACAAGACACATCTAGTCTTTATAGAGTGATGGTGTGGTTTTATTACCATTTTAGCACATTTAAAGCAATATCGCGGCGGGCGACACAAGGAATGTACTTCACACATTGTACCCATATGGGCAATCAAATCCTGACGAAAACGCTTTCTATTAAACGTCTCAATCTCCCTTATTGTATTTTATACGTTATTTATAACTACCGAGAAGTGGATCAATTTCCACCAGAAATTCACTGCAAATTGCACTCACCCAGCAAACAGTACAACAATCTGTAGTCATACAAGTAATTAACGGCAACTCAGCACTTACTGGGACAACGTGTCTATAAGTTCGTTACTGATCATAAACAAAGGCTTTCAGTGTCATCAAGACTCGGCAGTGGGGTGGGTAACCTAATGTTTTAAAACGTTCGCTCGAGGATCAATGCCCCACTTACATTCTACTGACATGTGGAGGACGAAATGGCGTGTTAACGCCGGATAGTGGAGTCATAGTCTATTGTCATTGTTATATTGGTTTATTTCCACTATGTTCCGACCGCCTCCGTGGTGTAGTGGTTAAATCGTTAAAATATGGTACTTGTTGGCCCCTGCCTGGCGCTCGGCATTAATGGGTACAACAAGGACTGGTCGGCTCGGAGTCAGTAAAATGTGTCTGAGTGGGGTATCCATGCTTCACTGCGGCATGGTATCTAGTGAGGCTAGCGCTATAAATCCAGCTTCAGTCTGGGCTAGTACAAGCAGCCGCACATACACACGAATGCACGTCGTCACCTGAGCGAAATATTCTCAAGATGCAGTCTGAGCTCACAAAGGCCTGAGTACTCGCTGGAGAGAGTGAGTGAGTTTAGTTTTACGCCGCTTGTAGCAATATTCCAGCAATATCACGGCGGGGAACACCAGAAATGAGCTTCACACATTTTACCCATGTGGGGAATCGACCCGGGTCTTCGGCGTGACGAGCGAACGCTTTAACCACTAGGCTACCCCACCGCCCCAGGACTCCCTGGAGCAAGGCCGTGGCAAGAATTAACCCTTACTCTGAAAATATATAACTCTTGATGGAAACAAATAGCTCCATTTGAACTGAAGATGAATCCCACAGAGATTCAGGACCTGAGGAAATCGCGACTTGCCTTGAGTGTTTGCATATCAGGCAGTGCTGGACCAAACGTGGGACTGACAGACAGGCTATGCCAAGGCTGGATTCGTTAGTTAGGCTTTTCAACTGCCCTCATTCGTCCTCGGGCTTCTGCAAATGATAATGCCCTGAAAAATACCGTTACCCTTATAATAGCGACTACCAAAGACGCGGTCTGTGTTCACGGAGCATTGAGAAGCGTTGTGTGTACCAGCGGGTAAAGTAATGACGATTATCCTAGTTTATCATTGTACTTTGAAAGGTTGAAAGGCACTTCGAATACGGTAAATGTTAAACACATAAATATAACTTTTAACTTCAACCAAATAAATAACCAAATAATACTGCTCCAACCATTTGATGAATACATATTAAAACGTTCACATTCTTTTGAACGTGGTCACATAATATCTCCAAATATAGCCCTGATGCAAACTAGTTCGCTGATCCACTTTGCTATGTACACAGGTATTAAACTGTTTACACTAACCGATACATATGATGAGAGTATCGTGTTGGAATGTAACTGAACTACTTAGCTAAGGGTAATCTACTGTGTAGCTAACGTTCCTGGCTAAGAATGACTAGAATCAGTACAGTGTGAGGTTTTGTCTTTAGTGCTGGAGCCACTGCTTTTTGGCTTCACCGTAGGACCTGGTCTATAACATGGTGCTATTTGAAAGTAGGTCGTTATGGACGTCTCATACCTCCTGAATTGTAAGGATGTTGTTTAATGGAAGCCAATGATATTTCAGACGTCAATAATTGTGTGATGCCCATGAATAAACGCTGAATATCCCGAGGTTGCGGAATATTTTACGAACGTAATAACTTGGTTGACCTTGGACTTGAATGATTTGTCATTGTTTGATTTGGTCAAATATTTTCAGCCAAGACTTTCCAGCGGAAACATTTCTTTTCGGTGTGTAATATGGAATATAACAATTATACATGAAAAGTGTGTGAGTTTAGTTTTACGCCGCTTTTAGCAATATTCCAGCAATATCACGGCGGGGAACTAGAAATGTAGTTCACATATTGTACCCATGTGGGGAATCGAACCCGGGTCTTCGGTGTGGCAAGCGGATACTTTAACCATTAGGCTTTACCCACATGTAAAGGTGAAGCGAGATGTGTAATGACCCATACAAGATAATAGCACGCATATAGCAACCTTGTCCATCACCTTGACAACACGCCACAGTTTTACCATGACTTATCCCTCAGATTTAGTATACTGACTGAAGTCAACTGATCTTTTCGTGACGCGTGAAGATCCGGGTCAGTTCTGGTCTTCAGTAACCCATGCTTGTCGTAAGAGGCGACTAATGGGATCGGGTGGTCGGGCTTGCTGATTTGGTTGACACACGTCATCGGTTCCCAGTTGCGTAGATCGATGCTCATGCAGTTGATCACTGGACTGTCTGGTCCAGGCTCGATTATTTACAGACCGCGCCATATAGCTGGAATATTGCTGAGTGCGGTGTAAAACTAAACTCACTCACTAATATTTCGTCCCATTAATACCTAGATACAATAAATGTAACAAGACCAAACTTGAATGTTTTTGATATGTCGCAGCCAAGGACAAGGATTTTTTTTTTTTAAAAAGAGAGACCTCAGTAGACCATAGATGTGTCTCTATTAAAGAACTGCGTTTGCACCAGTCGTTTGTCTTCAGGTAAGTGAGTGAGTGAGTTTGTTTTTACGCCGCTTGTAGCCATATTCCAGCAATATCACGGCGGGGGACACCAGAAATGGGCTTCACACATTGTACCCATGTGGGGAATCGAACCCGTGTTTTCGGCGTGACGAGCGAACGCTTTAACCACTAGGCTACCCCGCCGCCCCTCTTCGGGTAAGTACATGTAATTGGCTTGAGAAACATAAGCACATTACTTCAAACCAGAAAATGTTCGCATCAGACTTCCAAGTGAAAATGCGCATTAAAAAGGTCTACAGCAACCCATGCGACTAACGGGATCGGAAGGTCAGGCTCGGGGTCACGGTTAAAGCATGTCATCGTATCTCAGTTGTGCAGATTGACGGTGTGGACATCTCTACTGACACTCTTTCCACACTAAGTTATTTACACACCACCATCCTATCGCTGGAATATTTGAGTGTGCATTTTTCTATTTTGTTGTGGTTTTATACCATACTCAGCAATATTCAAGCTACGTGGCGTCAGTCGGTAAATATTCTAGTCTGGACAAGACAATCAGTGATCAACAGAATGAGCAACGATCTATGCAATTGGGATACGATGGCATGAGTTAACCAAGTCGGTGGGCCTGACCACCCGATCCCCTTTGTCACCTCTTACGTGAACCATGGGTTGCTGAAGACCAATTCTAACCCGATCTTCACAGGTGGAGCCTGCACTTAAACAACAAACAAGAATCAAAGGGTGCTACCATCACTGATTTTTCATTGAATTTCAGTGACCTATTCATGTATTTTCCCTTACTATTTAATGAAGTCTGTTTCATGGGGTAACCGCTTTTGACCTGTCATGCATATGATAAAAGAGAAACATTACAACCAAAAAACTTAAAGTTTTTATTTCCTTACATAACTACAGTAATGAGAATGGATGGATTATTGGCAAACCACAAAAATCGGACCAACGTGCCTCGAACATGGATAACTATGCCAATCAAAACACAAAAATCAAATACATGTATATCAAAATTCCCCATCACGGTTTACATGAGTTTCTGAAAGGTTATCACATAATAGACAGATTATCACTGAACTCTCCAAATCAACTCTTTAGTTTGGAAAACATCTTAAATATCAGTAAAAACATATGTTACAAGTAACATCCTTATTTTCTTTTTTTCCGTGTTAGGTACTGAGGGTCAATCAAAGTGTCAGAAACGTCAGAAACGTCAGAAAGTAACCATGTGATTAAAAATCGCACAAGGGATATGCAAACACCCTTTTTTGTCAAAAGAAAGCATGAAATTAATTCAACAAATATCAGAAAAAATTACAAGAGAAAATGGTGTCACATTAGATGTGTAATTTTTGCACACAAGGTACCATTTTGGTAAGTAAAAATACTAATTGGTACAAAAGGAGATTAGTTTCTTTCATCTTTGTGCACATTTTAATAACCACAAACCACTGACTTGATTACATAAATATAAATTGTGCCATATGATTGTTTACCCAATACATGCATATTGTTTCAAGAGAATTTTGGATGATAAATGGCTCAGACAAAAATGTGTTTCAAATTATACTACCATCAACATATCGAAATGTGACAGAATTCTCTAAATATGACATCAAATATAACGGATGCTATTTAACATAAGCAAAGAAAAGTACTCAAATATGCGGTACATTAAAGTATTCCAACAGCCACAAAGATAATAACTAGACAGAGGCTGTAAAACTATGGAGCTACAGTATTAAAGGGATTTTCATAATTACTGTATTTATTTGCCCTCTGTCATGCATGTTATATTTGCACAGGAAACAGGCCCAGTCAAGGCATGCTTTTCCGAGAGAACTAGGCAGTTTACCATGGCACAAGAAAGCCCTGTTCCACAAAACGGTTGTAGCGCTACAACAGTCGTAAGTCTGTGTTAAAGTACGGCAGTTACGATCACCTTAGCTCTACGTTCGCTTTGGGGAATGGGGCCCTGGTTATGACTGTGCAAAGCAAACAGGAATGGCTTCAGAAAGTGTACAGTTACATTGTCAGTTCCTGTTTACATAATTTTAGTAAGTGTGTCAAGTACTATGACTTGAACATATGATGAAGATATAAATAATTTCCATACTTTGCATTATAAAAGCTGCAGTATTATTAATGAAAGAGTTAACTTCTGGATTTCAACTTAACTATTTCTTATCAATGTGTCATTTGAACCAAAAGTGTTCTTTATTTAGTATATCACTTAATAAAGATACAAGAATCTCAACAGAAACATTGCATAGAAAAATGAACTTGAAATTCATAAGTCAACTCCCAGTGCTCATGTGTGACTGTTGATATAAGCAATGAAGACAATAACCAAGTGCATCTATGCAAACTACAAAGATGGCTACAGGCCCTGTTTCTTTCCATAAATATACTCATGGAAACAAATAAGGGAACACATGAAAGTACAAGTGTTCCTTTATTTATTTCCAAAGTTTCACCCACAGTGCAATACATACCTTGTGAAGAAACGTGGAAAAGAATAAAGGAACACTTGTACTTTCATGTGTTCCCTTATTTGTTTCCATGAATATATTTACAAATTAGTTGATATTATTCACTATCCTATGTATATCTTTACAAAATAACACAATTGTGACAGTCACACATTTATTACTTTAGAATTACTTAAACAACAAGACAGGGACCTGTGCCGTAGGCCTCTAGTGATATCAACCTGCTACCAGCATGTCTACAAGAAGTTCAACACCTTAAAAACAACAGAAGGGTGGTAAAAGCAGTCACTTCAATGTAACGCTGACAATATTAATCATGTTAATACAAGACACTTCACATATAGAAGCCAATAATATAAGAAACTTGATACTTGATACTGGTACTCATTAACCAGTGTAGGTGACTTTGTCTTGTCCTGCATTCTCTGATGCGAAATAGGGGTAAATCTACGTATTACTGACGTGTTCATATATCATGAGTTTAACACATGGGTGGTAAATATGCAATCACAATTTGTGTTTCGTCAAACATCAGAAACTTGACACTGGTTAACCAATGTAGTTGACATTGTCTTGTCCTGTAAATGGGTAAATCCGGGTATGACTGACACCTTAATATATCACCTTGCTTCCATTCTACGATTGTATCCAACATTAAGCTAAACAAAATAAAAACACAAAATGGTTTCAAATAATTGGCAGTGATAGAACATTTGCAATTATCTCCTGGCCTGTCAAGATGAATTTAATAGAAATTCAACATTTATTGACATGAATCGTCAGGAATATAATTTTGGCAGTTTCCAGCAATTTGAAGTCATACAAAATACGAAAAGCTGTATGAAGACGTTGAAATGAGTTTACACCAGGGAGAAACGTTATCTCGCTCAACGTAGTCTTGTATACAATCCACTCTCCACCTTTATAGGCTATTACACATTTCTTCAGTCGTGGTCCTTAGTTTGACGTGAATCATGCATGACTTGTTCACATCTCTCAGAACATATGCTTCTGAACATTATTGCATGCATAACAAAAATATAAAGGAAAACCAAGATAGTCAACTTCTTTATTGCAATGAATGCGATGTTTCGGTGTAGGTACTAACACCCTTACCAAGCAAGTGATAACAGTATTAGTATCTACACCGAAACGTCCCATTTAATGGAATAAAGACGTTGACTACCCATAAACTTGGTTTTCCTTCATCTTTACAACTTCAAAAATGCCTCTCAAAGAAACAAAAAGTATAGTCAACAACTTAAAATAATTGATGCTGTTTGGGGTTTAATTGACAATTAGTCTCTGTATTCATCATATGAGTTACACCGTACATATATAATATTATCTACTTCTTAAGAGTGACATTTTAAAAGTTGGGAAATACAGACAAACTTTAATGGATTGCAACTTCTTTATTTCGTAAGTGTGACATTTCGATTCAGTTTCTTGAACCGTTGTTGAATGATTCATGCTTGACAGCAGTACAAGAATCTGCATTGAAGCGTCACACTAACAAAATGAATTTGCAATTCATAAAGTTTGTCTATACAGTATTTGATCTAATGTTTAAAACTGTAATTAAGATAAAACTCAGCTTCGTTGTTAGTAAATACTGTTACACCCTGAGACATACAAACATTTCATGCTATGATGGTGATCTCTTGTAGAATCCGGGGTACATACTGGTGAACAGTTCTGTCGGCAATGTCTCAAACTAGGGTGAGAAAATGCTTAAAATATCTCAAATATAACCGACATGTTTTACCATAGGTGACTATGACAACACCGCATATAAAATATTCTACATAAATATTGGAAGAGTGGAGGTCAAAATGTTGAATTTCGATAGTCCATACACATATTACATTATGAGTGTTCAGGGGGGTATCATTTCTTAATACTTACGTTAAATAGACTGATCACGATGCTGCTGATGGTTAATTGCTACAGTAACTATCAACAGAAAGAACCAAACAGTGATATAATGATATCAAGACACGAACTACAAGGGCTGGCTAAAAAGATCAATTATCAGAAATATCATTGATGGGAAGAATTATGATTATCGATATAAAAATTGTCTCATCGAAATATCGTATGTAAGCTATAGTGATATAATAAAGTTTTCATTTACACACACAATACACAAACGTAACACGCATAAGTATTTATTCTTCCGGATTTTTATTAATTTCGTCCTGATTTTGTTTTCAGTTTTGCTGAAAATCACTTCTTCGATATCTATCCATAACAAATCGATATCTAGTTCACAATCATCAGTCTCCATAGATATGCTAGCCAGCCCTACTAAGTACATATTACTAATCTAATTCATATTTATGCAAAATATATCGACTGAAGTAAGACTTTCAATTAAAATACTCACACATGTACTTGATGACCCAAAAAAGAATCAAATTTGGTACTGATTATGATTTTTATGTCATCAAGGACCCATGAACTAGTCAGTTAAACTGCCATCTTGTACTACAAGTAGACTTCATGAACATATATACGAAAATACGTACAGCTTCAACTGTATAATAAACATGATAAACGGTCAACAGTAAACAAAACAACATGTTCAAATATTAACTGATGTTTTGTGAATATACGTAGAGCTACGTACAGCGAAAAATGAAGGTATGACAGGATCTTGGTTCTTTCTGTGATAGTTTCAGGTAGCATAACATATGGATATTTATCAATCCAAGAAATCAAATTATTTCTCAAAGAAAAGAGTTCACGCCAAGTGATACGATGTTGTTTTCTTACCCCTGGAAAAAAGTTTGACGAAAGTGTAACTCATGGATAAGACGACCCCCCTTCTACAGACTGCTTTTTTTGGTCCTCAAAATTCGGCTTATAGACGGTCATATACAGGTAACACGCATCCTTCTCCATGGAGTGAAACGGATGCAATGCCTGAAGCATGGTGGCTGAGCCGCACGGGCTCGGCAGGCTGTGAGACTACAGATCAACAATATTTTTAGGATAGGCGACACAATCATCAGTAGACTTACGAAGAATCATACAGAATAACACCAATCTCTGTCCATGAGTAGGTAGGGTTTTTAGTTTCTCGCAAACACAGATTGATATCATTTTGTACATTTCCCCAACAATTCTTACTGCATTTCTGTGTCAAAATCCAATTCTGTATGAGCGCTGCAATCTCTGACCTGCCTTCATGTTGTACGGGTTTACCATGAATATTTAACACTCGGCACTTAATGGCTGTATATTGAAATTGGGAAACATTTTGTCAGTGTTATCATAGTCACCCTGTGGTATTCTAACAATAAAATAAAGAACACTACATTAACGAAATCATACTACTTAATACCTCAGTGATACCCCAAGGAGCATTCTGCTCTTAATTATAAGATCATAGCTATACTGAAACAGAAATCCCTGAGAAAACAATAAATCTGAAGAAATATGGAAGATTCAGTTTTAACCAAAGGCTGGTGATACACATGGGGCTTTGTGTATTTCTTCAAGCCTTTCTTACAGTCAGCTTTCAAATTAACTGTTATTTGAACCTTTTGGCCAATAAGAAAGCTGGGGGCAAGAAAGGCTGATCCAAGAACTTGGGAATATCATGACAGTATCCTTTCATTTAACATCGCATACTACATCTGACTCTCCAGCCGACGCTGAGACTACTGGCCCTTGAACTGGGTGTAGCGATCGTGGCAAGATTCTGCTACATCAGCTCTTGGATGCAGGAAGTCCCATCATCTTCATGCTGTACACATACAGTTTACCACAAACAGTTTGTGGCCATTTGTGTTATGGCTGATCCATCTTGGTGTTCCTGTAAGCTTACATATAGATGTTCCATCTGTCTCGTACTATCTTCTCATCCACTTGATTTCTGGTGAGGTGTGATGTTGTTCACCCTGTTCGTGGCTCTGCTCTGTTCTGCCATGTTCTGTCATGTGTATCCCCAATCCTGCCAGCAGGATGTCGGGCAGGTTGCCCTGTGCTGCATCCACTTAACTATGTAAATGGAGTACCTAGAAGTCCTCTAGGTAGAATTTTCACTGCAACCTGTAATTGACCATAAGCACATCTTGATTAAACAACACAAGACATTGCATATTCCTGATGTGTAAGTTTGACAACGGTGTAAGAATCTGCAGCAAAACGTCGCTCAATGCAATAAAAGAGCTGTTGGTATCCATAAAGTCATATGTTTCATTAGTGATTCACCTTCTAAAACGTTTATATAACAATTAACACAAATATCTGCAACATGTATTTGTTAAACTCTTATGGGAAGGAAAACTTTCACTCTCACTCCCGTTTTCCCTGTTCATGGAAGTTTGAAACTTTCCGACTACTAACCCAGCTGCCCATCCTGTGTTGCATATTTTTCATTGAATCATAACAAAGTTATATCATCAGAACTGCCAAATGTATATTTCTCACGACTGGTCTTGTCAATTTTCTGTCAAGTTAACTTTACTACACGAGAATAGTTGCCAGTGAATAGTATGGTGTACCGCTAGCCTCACAACTGCTCGAAATGTGTGAATGAACGGAGTAAGCTTCATGGAACATTGTCTTACAGAAGTGTTCACGATTACAGTCCATTGTCAGTGACCAGGTCCCCACTTTCATCTGGAACGTCTTGACCTCTGGGCAGCGGAGGTGGGTGGATCACATCACGGGACATGAGCACCTGAACAACAAATACATCACATCTTACACAGCAGGAATACACTATCTCTCACACAGCAGGAGTTTTACAGAGCTCAAGCTTTTGTTGCTTTTGAATAATGTCTGCGAATAACCTGCTGCTCACTCTTATTAGAGACAAGCATTTTTCAAGACTGACTCAAACATCTTCCAAAAACCCTTTGATTTAAGTTTCTAGTTTCAGATATAACTACAACAGAATGGGAAATCATAATGAAATTCAAGATTTTCAAGACTAAAAAAGCAAAACATAAGGACAATAATGTCACCAGATGGATCAACTCATAAAATATCCCAGTAACCTACCGGTTCCGAGGAGGCATGTCCAGACGAGGAATATCCGGTCTGCTGCTGACCTGTTGAGTACAGTGTGCGTGAAGAACATGTTGCATGACAGACAGTTAGATAGATTGGTGTGTGATACAGCAGAAGAATAATGAATCAGGTCCCCATTTCACAAAGCTCACGTAAGCCTAAGATCTCGTAACTTTTCTCATAGCCTTCTTACCTCCTATGTTACAGTATAGGAGGTACGAATGCTACGAGAAAGGTTACGAGATCTTGGGCCTACGAGAGCTTTGTGAAACGGGGGCCTGGACAGTATACAGAAACCTTTAACATTTTCCATGATGTCACTGTGGTGGGTGAAGCCATTTTGGACCATTTCTTGAACACAAGCATAAAATAATTCAATGCATATGCATCCCCCATGAATATCTTATGCATATAATCATCCCTATTGTGATCTACCAAGGTGTCTAGGTGTTACTAGATCTAACTGAGAGGTATGATAACTGTGCACTCACGTCTGATCTTGCCACACATCTCACACACAGTCCTGCTGGGGATGTTGGAGAAGGTGCAGAATTCACATGTCCACTGTCTCGGCATAACCGGTGAGGTCTGGGCCCCTCCCACCTGGCGCCCTGAGCCATACTGCGGGAATGGCGCATCTGTGATCATAGCAAGCAATGGAGGATAACATATGAGGTCATAGCAAGCAATAGAGGATAACATAAGGTCATAGCAAGCAATAGAGGATACCATATAAGGTCATAGCAAGCAATAGAGGATACCATATAAGGTCATAGCAAGCAATAGAGGATACCATATAAGGTCTACACATATAGGCACTTGGGACACCTTAACACAAGACTTGAATTGTATTTCTGATCACATAATCCATTCATATATCATCCATACGTGATTCCTTAATTCCATAACATCACCAAACTGTTTTCAAGACTTTCAAAACACAAAGTCATACTTCAGGAAAGTTTAAACCAATTTTGTATTGTGCATTTTCAAACGAAAACTGCTCATAAGCACATGATAGATCCAATAACAGACTTTCTTTAGAGACAGGTCTTTGGGGGTCTCTTTTAAACTTGTCAGTGCGACGCCAGTAAGTATAGCATAATATGCTCACTGTTCATGTTCATGTATGGCTGGTTAAACCCTTGGGGGGACAGTGGTGGCAAGAAGCCTGCCAAGCCCATCTGCCCCTGGGGTGAGAAGCCGCCTTGCATGGGTGTGTTTGGATACATGGGCATGTTCTGGAACTGGGGCTGGTTCTGGTAGCGTGGGTAGGTTTGGTTCATCATGTTGCCCTGGAACTGAGGGATGCTGCTCTCTCGCAGTCGCCGATTCTGGAGACAGACACAGAAATATAGAGAATATGCAATGCATACGAAACAATCTAGTCCACTTTGCTCGCATAACCAGTACACTGTTACATGCCATAAAAGATTACCAGTGTTTCTGGATTCAAAATGTATGAAACATATCAGTTATCGCATTTGTATCAGGATAACAAGAAGTTGAAAATGAAAAAGAAACCTAGTAACCACCCCATGCGTGGTTGACTGTATGTTATATTTGTAATAACTCATGTTCATCTTTACCCTTGAGTCATATTGCTTAAAATATCTAAACTGTTAATTACTGGTTGGCAAAAACAACGTGTATGAATCTATACCTGTATATGTAGAAAGATCAAGAACAAGCGAAACAACGGATATTTTTTTATCAATTTTGTTTTAATATCTTTAGATTTAAGTAAGTGATTGGGTGAGTTTGGTTTTATGCCACATTTAGCAATATTCCAGCAATATCACAGCAGGACGAGTGGACGCTTTAACCACTAGACTACCCCACCGCCCCATTTAGATTTAAGTTTTATTGGTATGGAACATTATAATGTTTAGCTACAAGCATCATAGCTTGCACATAAAGTGTATCAATGAGATGCTGAGAGTAGTGCTGCTGGTTTGGGTGCTGACCTACCTCGCCATGGAGCTCGCGGACCTGCGTCTGAAGACTCTCGTTACGTTGCAGAGTCTGCTGCATCGTTGACTCGTGACTCTTCAGCTGAAACAACACACCATTTAATTTACCAGTGATGACGACAACCACAACCTTGAAAGGTATGATAAAGACGTCGTCAGTAGTAGTGGCAGAAACAGAAATTGTGTATGAAGGGTTCGTCTCATGTGAACTGCACTGAACCGAGATGTATGGGTGGTGATTAACTTTATGAATGGGACGTGTTTTGGTAAGGTGTTTTTGAAGATGGAAACTTTGTTCTGGGTGTGTTTTGGCAACAGGATTGAAAGAAGATGGAAGAAAAGCACAGGGGGAGAGACAGTGAGTTTACAAATAGGCATAAAAAGCAATGATCTTGTTTAGGGGAACCAAGCAGAGCCATAACAGATATATCCACAAATAGTCCAATTTCTTTGAAAATCAGACAGAAACATGGCTGAGAATGGCGAGTTCAGAGAATTATGTGTAGAATTAAAACAATAACAGAAACAGTGAGTTAGACTTGATGGTGAAACATTATCTTGTTTCATGAATACTTCAAATCTGATTCTTGATACATGGATGCATAATCCGTTAAGAGCCCGGAAATGAATCAGCAGTAATTTACATTCCTGCAATATGCCATAATAATATAAATATGACAGAGTTTCTGTTTACGTAACAGAGCAGCCTAGATGAAGCTTGTCTCACCTTTTGTTCCAGCAACTTGTTGCGACGCAGGATGGCTTCCTTCTCCTCCCTGACCTTGTCCAGTGTAGTCTGAAGGTCATCCCCAACAGACTGGGCAGCTGCACGGTCTTGCCTCTCACGGTCAAAGTCTTCCTCGAATACGGTCAGCTGTCACATACCAGTCACACATCAACACACTGGTCATAGAGATTATGACTATAGCAACGCAGATGTCTAGTGGAAATGGCCCTTCATTAGCAAATTCAGCAAGAATTAGGCTCCTTCAAATGTCTTTGGAATAAAATTCAAATTATGCTCTCATACCACACAGTCAGCACTTCAACTATTCTTTCAAATATACATGGCTGCTCAATACTTTAGTTTTGAAATAAATAGATTTAACAAACTCTATTCTTTGGGCTCATTACTGCAGTCATAAAAAAATGATGTATGTGCAATTTTTTCTGTAAAAAAACTCAGGAAATATTACCTTTTTAAAGAACAAATGCCCACCCCCTCGCCCTCAAGTAAATCAATTAGTTGCTCCCTGATCTACACCATGTGAACATTGACTCCTACCTGCTGTCTCAGAACCTCTATCTCAGTTGTCAGATCCTCTCTGTTGCGCTCCATTCCAAACTGGCCACTTCTCATGTTGCCTTGGTAACGAGATTTGAGAACACTGAGTTCTGCTTCTAGGCTGTGCTTATCCCGGACCGCTATCTCAAAGCGGGCCTGGAGCTCACACACCTGGTCCTGCAGACTCCGCTTCTGGTTCGAGCATTGGTGAAATTTTGTCAAGGCTTCCTCCCTGGCAGTCTACAAACACATATCAGAACGTGTTCCTCAGGTTGTGTCCAACATGTAATCCGATCCTGTTATCAGAATTGAGATGATTTACATCATTACAACATAATCCCACTTTGGAGGTGTTAAGAATCATCATTGGAGAAATCAGCAGTAACCATGGTAACTACTTCTTACCTCCAAAACCACAGGTTTCACAGGTACTGGAGTAAAACGCATGTCGTCTTGCTGACTCAAATGACTTGAGAGCAAGCTACCAAATGTGATCAACATGGATGCTTATTGTTTGTGAATATTAATTGGTGTGAATATTAAATAGTTTGTGACTAACGGGGTCAAGTACACTGACTTAGATGATGCATATGTGATTGTATCTCAATGGCAGTGACTGATGCCCATGACAATCACGGTATTGCTTGGTCCAAATGTGTTTGTTTAAAGACTGTCATCGTATAACTGTTATACTGCTGAATGCACCGATAAACAACAAAGAAGTTAATTGGTATACCTTCATCCAATTAAACCAGCTTAAGAACAAATTGGTCTTGGGGTAGCCTAGCGATTAAAGCATTTGCTCATCACCATGAAGACCCAGGTTTGATTCCCCACGTGGGTACAATGTGTGAAGCCCATTTCTGGTGTCCCCCTCAATGATATATCTGGAATATTGCTAAAGGCGGTGTGGGGAATCGAACCTGGGTCTTCGGAGCGACGAACAAACGCTTTACACTAGGCTACCCCACCACCCTAAACTAACAATAAACATCCATGGATCAACTCCATTTAGTTGGCCACCTCTCTGTCTACTCACAAAACAGTGGCGACTTGGAGTGAGACTCTGCTAGATTCCTTATTCAATGGCACAGTGGGCCCTTCAGACAGTTACACATATGTCCAAATATTCAGAACTTCTGACCTAATCTGTATCATAAACACTACACAAATGGCTCTGGTCCCAGAGTTAAGGATATCCCAAGGTGGAGTTTCCCACATTTTTGTTTATGTTCATCATCACTTTCACTGTAGAGGAAATTTCCAAATGAATGACATTTAACGTTTTTTCACCAAGGTCAAAATAATAACAACAAATAAGGAAACTAAGAAAATTAGGAAACGTTCTTCCTCGAAAGAATATTCCTCACTACGAAGAGGATTGTTGTGGCCAGGATATGATGTTTTCTTGATTACTAATTGGATTAGCTGTACAGTGGATTATGTATACCATTACTTCAACATTTTGATGAATTTCAGATGATACTTCCTTGACATATAGGATCTAGCGACAAGTCAGGAATATACTGGGATCATATTCCCATTGGGTATTGGCTCAGTCAAGCAATTGTCCACTTTGTACCGACCAAGGTGGCCGTGGCCAACTTGATCTGTGAAAGGAAGTAGTATTATCCATTAATATGTGCAAGGTGAGGCATGGTCAACACTTGTACAACACACAGTGTATATAATGTCAACTGTACCCTCCCACATGATTAACTTACAAAGTATTTGGTTACAGAATGCTGTGGATTAGATGGCAGAACCAATAGATCTTCCATCTCCTGCCAAATTTACGGAAAGCCAAACCCTATAACACTGATTTGTAACAGAATCCCATGTTACCATGACAACAAAAGAACAATAAATAAAATATGTCCTCAAGGCAACTGTCATCCTTACAGATGTTCACAAAATGACCAAAACCAATTCAAAACCATCCACAGACAAAACTAATAAAAGCTGTGTGGGCAGACCAATTCATTTTACTGACTCTGCCTGTCCAATTTTATGTGTACAGATGTTTTAAAAAGTAGTTTGTTTGATGGATATAAACAGATAATCAACACTGTCTTCATATCATTTGTTTCCTCATCCTCTTGGAACATCAAAAACATCTGTGAACTCAAAAACACCTGGCCTTGCCTAACATGCCTAAACTAAAACCAAATTCAGTACAACTATTTGAACAAACAACGAATAAGATCTCACCTCCTCCTCATATGCCTTGGTCTTGGCATCCTGGACCATCTTCTCACAGTCAAGTTGGATCTGCTTCTCTCGTTTCTGCAGTTCTCTCATTTCCTGTTTGTAAGAGTCGACCTGTGACCTCATGTCCTTCACCTTCAGCTCCCACTGCTGGTTCAGTTCATGCCATCTGATGTTCCAGCTCTGATTGGCCTGTTTCAGCTACATAGAAAAAATAGTACCTAAATACATCTCTTGGTTTCTTTAATCTATAGGCGTGAAATCAGCTCCTGTAGCTTGTTGTAGTGAAAGAGTGAGTATTGTTTTACGCTGCACTCAGCAATATTCCAGCTATATGGCGGCGGTCTGTAAATAATCGAGCATGGACCAGACCATCTAGTGATCAACAGCATGAGCATTGATCTGCACAATTGGGAACCGATGACATGTGTCAACCAAGTCAGCGAGTCTGACCACCCGATCCCGATAGTCGCCTCTTACGGTAGCTTGTTGTAAGTATAAATAAGGCAGAGGAGGAGGCTCTTTGCTAATGATGATCACCCTGACTATATCAGTTGTACGTTCTTCTGAAACTTGGGTCAATGCTTATATTTCAGTTTACGATCATGTCTGGTTCAGAGTCATTACAGGGAAAACACATTAAACTATGTTTGTAAAAATCCAAAATTATATGCGTAGAAAAACTGAACATGTTGAAGTGAGTCAGTCGTTTTACACCAATTATCAAAATAACTGGGCCTAATAAGCGGTCAATGAATTAAGATCTTACATGAACTGCTAGGCACACCTTGCAACCACACCATGTGAGACGCCTTGTTTTGAAGATACCTCAGCCAAGCATGTGGCCGTTTACATCTTTGTCGGAACATAGGGAGGTGGGGTGGTTAAAGCGTTCGCTCATCACCCTGAAGGCCAGGTTCGATTCCCCACATGGGTACAATGTGTGAAGCCCATGACTGGGGTCCCCTGCCGTCATATTGCTGGAATATTGCTTAAAGGGGCATCAAACTGAACTCACTCACTCTGCCGGAACACAACCACTACCCACCTCTCTGTTCTCTTTCTTCAGACATCGGACGTTGGACATGACAGTGTCAAGGTCATCTGGCAGGGAGGTGTCCGCGCCTTGTTGCATCAGCTCCTCCTCCACACTGGCCTTCCCCTGAGAACAACCCCAGCAGACGATTTCCAATGATCAAAATCATTTAAATGATCAAACTTAATTCACATAATTACAATGTACTTCTTATTTTTTTAAATACATTATGTTTCATTACTGCTGCTTCTACTTCAAAGTAAATAATCAAATCAAAATGGAGACCATCAACAAGCTAATATCTCCTGTGAACACTTTAACGTATGAGGTTTAAGTATGTTTCTGTCTTTCACCATGTTACAATAATCAGGGATCAATGAAAGAAACTTGATTTATACTGCACCATCAGCATGTCAACACTAATAACACGGTGCAAACAAACCAGGCTTTATTTTCATCTGATTACTGTATCAAAGTTGAAACACCTGCTGTCAGTCATATACATTCATGACACACCACTGGAACACATCATAACACTGGGCACATAAACTTCACTTATCCAATTTTTATGACAAAGCCTTACAAAGCAATACAAATAACACAAAACACAGGAATTAGTGTTCTAGCATGTTGAATACAGTTTAGAAGATCTGACGGTATTCAAAGGAAAATATTGTGTGGATAAGTAAGCAGGGCTCCAGATAACTTTTGGGGGTGTGAGTGTACTAACACATCATATTGCAAGTGGAGGTGTACTGAGAATTTTGAAGGAGTACTGACATGTTTTTGTGTGAGCGAGTTGGTGATGTGGTTTGTCTGGACGATTTATCGATCACTATTGTCAACCATGTATTTGTATTTGAAGACGCGTGAGAAATAACTGAGTGACCGTGTGATGCGCGAAATGTCAGGTCCGACTGGATTTAAATAGGAACAGCGTAGTTTTTAGCCAATTGAAAAATAGTGATGCATATCGTTGAATGGCAACGCAAGTGATTCCTACTGTCAGGGTTTCCTTATGTGCCAAATCGTGCGATGACAACCAACATATACCTAGTTTGGAAGATATGGAATATAATGCTGACAACTTTCACCATCCCAGGAATAATGTCGACAATATTATAAGTTCGTATGGACGAGATCTGATAGATTTGTGTTGCGCTCACAACATACACATGATGAATGGGCGAAGTAGATCTGACCCTCGGGGTGGCATGACTTGTTTTTCTCACAATGGGTCCAGTATGGTGGACTATTGCTTATGTTCAACTGATATATTTAACATGGATCATGACTTCATTGTAGAAACTTCGTTGTGAATCTGACCACCTACCCATCAGACTTACCTTGTGTATACCACCTACTCCCCCACAGATGTGATGGGGACAGTGACAGTGTGCAACGCTTTGTTAAGATATAGGTGGAAAGAAGAACAGAAACCATTCTTTGTTGAACACTTAAATACTGCCCTGGCATCATATGGACTCGAGAACTTTACAAATGACGCCATTGAGGATGTGAATGACGCTGCACATAAGTTAACAGAATGTATAACATCGCGCAGATAGATGTAACATGCGATGTTTTGAAACTTTTCACCAAACAAGCCCTACAACGCCAGCTGGTATGACGAAAGAATGTAGAAACCTGAAGCAGCTGAAATATACTAACTTAGATTGTTTTAGATCAACTGGGGAGCTACATTTCTGGTCAGAATTTCGAAGTCTGAGAAACTCATATCGACAGCTATGTCGCACCAAAAAGGAAAATTATGAGGAAAATATGGTGAACCTGTTATCGCCGAATTCTAAGAACTCAAAGTCGTTTTGGAGCCAAGTTAAACGCCTAACAACGGATAAATCAACTGATATCAACTCTATATCGGCAACACAGTGGGTCGACACTTCAAAAAGTAATGAATATAAGTGATGAGAATACGGATCAAGACCATGTCAGAGAAGCCAGTACATTTCTTGAAAATCACGATGAACATAATTGCTGTGCATGCAATAGTGATACCATTAATAATACTCTGAACTGTGAAATCAGGCATAATGAAATTGTTGATGCCATTGACAATCTGAAGGACGGTAAAGCTCCTGGTCCTGATGCAGTAACTCAGAAATGATAAAATGTTGTAAAACTGAACTATTGCCATTTTTCATGCATTGTTTAATAATATTTTGAACAGTGGTAATTTCCCTATAGAATGGGCTAAAGGACTGGTTATACCGCTTCACAAGAAAGGTAAGAAGACAGAGGTTAATAATTATAGAGGGATAGCGCTTAGTGATGTCATGGGGAAATTATTTGACGTTTATATTAAACAAGAGGTTGACAAGTTTTGTCATCAGTATGATGACAAGATTCCTGAGTCTCAGGCTGGGTTCCGTGCTGGATATAGCACTGTTGATAATATTTTCAGTTTACAGTGTCTGGTCCAAAAGTATATCTCGAAACTAATGGTCGTTTTATTGTTTATTAAGCGATTTCAGAAAGGCATTTGATTCCATTAATCGTAAATTATTGTGGTTCTCAGTTTTAAATAAAGGTATTCATGGTAGAATATTTACAGTATTATTGGACATGTACTCCAAAGTTAAATCTGCTGTTAAACTGTCAAATAGTTCCATTTCTCATTATTTTGATACTTTAAGTGGTGTAAAACAGGGGTGTATTTTAAGTCCTTTGTTGTTCTCTCTTTTTGTTGTTGAGTTGGAAACTATGTTACAGGAATCGAATGTCCGAGGTACATTTGTTGGTCAAGAGTTTCGTGATATTTTATCTTTATTTTATGCTGATGATCTTTGTTTGTTTGATGATAGTGTGATTGGTCTAAAGAGAAAAATAGATGTATTGGAGCAGTTTAGTATCAAATGGGGTTTGGATGTCAATTTAGATAAGACTGAAATTTTAGTTTTTTAGAAATGGTGGCAAGTTACGGTTTTCTGAAAAAATGGATGTATGGCAATAAAACTATTAAGACATCGACCTATTATAATTATCTTGGGTTAACGTTTTCTAACAGGTTATGTTGGTCAAAAGGTATTGAAGTTCTTGTTCAAAAAGCATCAAAAGCCCTTGTATCCGTTAAACAATTAGAAGTAAGTTTCAGAATATTTCTTCTTTAGTTTTATTCAAGATATTTGATGCTCAGATTAAGCCAATCTTACTCTATTCTAGTGAAGTGTGGGGTCATTCAAAGTTTGAATGCATCGAGCGTTTTCATGTTAAGTTTTGTAAATATGTTATTGGTGTAGGTAGTTATGTCTCTAATGTTGCTGCACTTGGTGAATGTGGCAGATATGGCTTATTTGTCGATTGTCATAAAAGATGTATTCAGTATTGGTTAAAGTTGCTATCAATGCCTAATCATAGATATCCTAAGCAATGCTATCTTCTGTGTAAATCCTTAGACGACTGCAACCGTGTTACATGGGCTTCAAAGGTTAAAATATTACTGTTCTCATATGGTTTTGGATTTGTTTGGATCTCTCAGGAAGTTGGTAATTGTTCTTTATTTCTTAGTAAGTTTGTGCAAAGGGTTAAAGATTGCCACCAACAAGATTGGTTTTCTAAAGTTTGTGAATCAAATAAGTTATGTTTCTATCAAGAATATAAATCTCTATTGACAGTTGAATATCATTTATCCACTCTAAAGGATCATGAATATAGAAGGCTTTTATTTTTTGCTAAGATCTGGGAATTGCCTTTAATGATAAATGTTGGTAGACGTTGTGGTATTGTTCGCGATGAACGATTTTGTAATTTATGTATGAATGGATGTATAGAAGATGAATACCATTTTCTGTTAATATGTAAAGTTTATTCCATTTTAAGACAAAAGTATATTCCTGAAAATGTCTGGAAACATCCCTCTATTTATAAATTTAACATGTTATTAAGTTGTGACAAAGTGAATATCCTAATTTACTTAGCAAAATTTGTAAAAGAAGCTTTAAGGTTAAGAAGTGCTTAAAATGTGTATCTAACCATTTTGTCACTTCCATTATCATTTTCTGAGTTTTTGTACATGGGCCTATGGCCTTTATACGGAATAAAAGAATTGAATTGGATCGTGTTTCGCAAAAAGAAACTTGACAAGTATTTGTCCGAAATAGATTTCCATTTGCACAATACGCACGGAAATTAAATGTTAGACGTACAAAGGTATTTAGGTGCGTACACGATACGCTTGAAATCTTATATTATGTTGTAAATTAATTGATTTTGAGGCGTACATTACGCCTGTATGCCCCTTATCTGTAGCCCTGAGTAAGGATCAGGCAGGCATAACTGTGAAGTCTTTTGCTCACACTTTCTGCATGAAGGTAAAAATATTAAGTTGCATTTGACAATAGAATGCACTTGTGTGTTTTATGTCGCCAAAATGTACCATAAAACTGATAGATATAGTTGGGATGTCAACTTGTTATGTTGTTTAATCTAGATAGACCTTTGGTAAAGTCATACAAGGGAGGCAACTGCTGTTTTACCTGTGGTTTCTCTACTGTCACCCAGCCTGCCAAGCGAGTCTGTGATGTGAGAGGCTCGGAGGTGACAGGCAGCTGATCCCGATCATGTTCCAGCCTCTTGATTCGAGTAATCAGTCGCTTGTTTTCTTCTCTGGACAATAAAGTTAAATAAAACATAGAAAACTATTTTTTCATTATGATCATATTTCTGTTGATGACTTGCCATGGCTAATCCATATAGTATTTATCTGGTGATAAATAAGTTATCATAATGACAAAAATAAACATGTCATGTCAGCTCGTGGAGTAAGGTCCAAAGTGCAGCATGTCATAACCTCAAGGACGTTGAGCATAACATGGGTATCATACTGGCACATAATGAACTGAGAGATCATTGGTTTGGATGACAAGGGGAAGGGTGGGGTTGGGGGTGTCAATAAAAAACAGAGGATGTGTATTGACAAGAACTTTGAGTGAGTATGGTTTTATGCCGATTTTAGCAATATTCCAGCAATATCATGGCGGGGGACCTCTGAAATTGGCTTCACACATTGCACTCATGTGGGGAATCGAGCCCGGGTCTTCAGCATGACGAGCGAACGTTTTAACCACTAGGCTACCCCACTGCCCCCACAAATACCAAAGGAATGGTGTGCACACATTCATTGATTCAAACCTACATGTTTTACCCTTGCCAGGGCAAGAACTGTCTTCGTCACAGAAGATTAACATTTCACATTCATTATACTTGTTTCAGTTTGAGTACCATCCCTTGCATTAGAAAACATGCATATTCACCACCTACTGCATGAATGAGCCATAATCTGCGATCAAGTAAAACATTTTCAGCAAACCTGAATACTAGTACTTCCTTATACTTCCTGTAAGAAAACACACTGACACATGAGTGAATGGTTACATTGGTATCAGGCCTACTGCTGGGAGTAAAAGGTCACAGTCGCATTCAAGCAAGCTCAGGGGTGGAAATAACTTTAAAATTGCTTGTGTACTCCGGAACAGTGGCACATGTAAAATCACTTGCCCTGATAATTTTCCACTATACCGGCCGTTTTCTTGTTGATTTTTTAAAAATAAACAACATAATTAACATTGGAAAGTCAACTGGACACCGGTACAGTGTGATATACAAATTTGCTTGCCCGACAGAAAAAAACACTGGACTCGAACGTCGGGCAATGGGTTATTTCCACCCCTGAAGCTGATGATACTCCAACATGTTTGTGTGTAGAGAAACATCAGAAATATACCTGAGCTCAAAGTTCTGGTTCTTGAGTTCCTTCAACTCCATTGCCGTTGACGTCTTCAGCCTCTGGTTCTCTTGGGCAAAGGTGTAGGCCAGATTCTGGACAAAACAATCGCTCTTAAGACTGTATCAGGGTTTAGTATGGTAAGCCAAACAAGAGTGAGTGAGTGAGTTTTAGTTTTACACAGCTTTTAGCAATATTCCAGCAATAACATGGCAGCCGAAACAAGAGGAAGTAAACGTTTAAGACAGTTTCAATAATATCAGATACAGGAAGAACATGTAGGTACAGTTACCAAACATCATCTCTGACAGTAAATAATCTAGACAAGATGACACCCTTTCTAACAAGATAATTATCCAGTCCTCACTAAAGAGCTTTTGAGGCAATTAATTGGTAGTACCGCCTAATCTGACCCAGAATTCACACAAACAAGCATTGTCACTAAGGTGACATAATCCCTCGCAGCAAATTCTCAAATCAAACTTAAAAAGTAATGAAAGTTTAAGATGAAATTAAATGTCAACAAAAACATGACCAGTCAACCTACTTGATATCTTCTCTTTAGTTGTTCAAACACACAAATATTTTCAAGACTGACTTTGACCTTGATATGAATGTCATAGTGTATGAAATATGCAAATATGGAACTAAAGAAATTGCTTATTAAAAACATTCAAGGGAAGTCTTAAAAGTCTATGAAGAAAATCCAGTGAATTCAGGTTAACATGCTGAAATCTTCAAAGTCCCGCAGTGACCTTGAAAATTATGTGAATGTCACCAAAATTGACTCGGCCTGCGCCTTCATTAGATGAAGCTTGGTGTCAAATATGAAAAAAATCCAGTGAATGGTTCTTGAGATATCTCGCTGACCATCTTAACATGCAGGTTAACATACTGAAATCTTCAAAGTGTCGCTGTGACCTTGAAAATTAAGTGAAGGTCACCTGAATCAACTGGGTCCTGCGCCTTGCCTAGATAAAGCTTGGTGTTGAATATGAAGAAAATCTAGTAAGCGGCTCTTGAGATATCTCGCTGACAAGAGTAAAGCGTTAAAGTCCCCTTGTGACCTTGAAATGAAGGTCAAGGTCACCAAACCTGACTGGGACCTTTCTTATACTGTGATGAACCTAGGTACCAAATATGAAAAGAATCTAGTCAACGGTTCTTAAGATATTCTAATTCGGACGGACGGACGGACGGACAGAGCCAAACACTATATCCCCCGCTTCGCACTAAACGCGCGGCGGGGGATAATAATCCAACGTACGTATGATAACATTGGTAGCATTCATATTGAAAAGCTGTACAATGTACCATAAATATGGATCTTCCACCAAAAGACAGCTTGATTGTTCAATCCAAATGTCCTTACCTTGAACCTTTTGGCATCTTCTTCAGTTTTCGCAATGTCCTCCGACATCTTGCGGAACTTTGCTGCCAGTTCTGGTTCCTCAGCTGTGCTGTGCATCTGTAGCATGTTCTTCATCTGCACACTGAGTTCCGAATCCTACACAGCAACACAGATTGTCAAACAGGCTCAGAGAGGTTTCGGTTTAGAACTTGGTACTGACATTCTTATCATTACAAAATAACTATTGTTGATGTACTGAAACACTTGATATATTCAAGAAAACAGGACATGTAAGAAGACTCTCAACATAACAACATTATGGAAATATACAAGACATGTAAAAAGACTCTCAGCATAACAATATTATGGAAATATACAAGACATGTAAGAAGATGCGAAAAAAGTATTTTTTCAACCATATACAGTATTCTCACCTGCCTTCTACTTCACTTCCACATTATTGAGACACTGTAAGTGTGCACTCCTTGAAAAGTATGTCTGATATTTTTGTAAATTTTTAAAAAGTCTATGATCACAAAGACTAAACAAAGACCCCATGTGGAAAGATACACTCAAAAGAATCAATCACTTTATGGTTCTTTGAGGCTTGGTGGCGGTGGGGTAGTTTGGTGGCTTTAGTTGTTAAAGCATGTGATCGTCACGCCAAAGACCGGAGTTTGATTCCCCACATAGGTACAATGTGTGAAGCTCGTGACTGGTGTCCTCCACCGTGATATTGATAGAATATTGCTGAAAGTGGCATAAAACTAAAACTCACTCACACTCTGAGGCTTGAAACATTGTCACTGAAACACCTTAATGCTCTGATATCTGAATTTTACTACATTCTTTTTCTATTTTAAGACGAATCAAATACCCTGAGGATATGCAGGATGTTTGATACAATAAGATAAATATAAGCAATACAAAGTAAGCAATACTGTCACCTCAAACACTCACCATGGGTTTAGGTTCGTATTCACTGTATGTCTTTGGTCTGACATCCTGGACTCGTCGGGAAGGTCCTGATGACAGTGACGGGAAGTTGTACTTCTCATCAGGTCCAGACGAGATAACCGACATGCTGCTCATGCTCCCGGGTTTATAGGCCATCTGGTGGCCAACCTTCTCATATTCTGGTTCCTCGTAACGATCAGAATCCAGTTCCAAGTTCTGGGTCATGTTTCCTCCCTTGGAGATGATCTTGCCTGTTTCGGTGCGAGATAGGTCATTCTGGGTATCCACAAGGGACTCCTGCATTGGAGTTACCAACCTTATTGACCCATGCATCTCGTTGGTGTCGACATTGTCCACGTTGCTGGTTACTGACCTCTCAGTGATTGTGGGCAAACCAGGATCGCGGGATGACTCCATCTGAGCTTCAGCTTTGCCTTCAGTCTCAGTTATCTGGGTCATGCTTATGTCGGTATTCTGTGTCGGTTCCAGTTCGTAGTGGTCGTAGTCTGTCAAATTTGATACATGTTTATTGGGAATGTGAGTGTGTGAAAACGTTCTGGTTGAAACTGAAAGAATATACTGAAGATAAATCATCAGAAAATTTTACCCTGACAAAATATACAGTCTTAATTGGCGGAAATAATAACGACCTTATGAATCACATACTTCTTGCAAGTAAAAAATATATCCATATATCAAGTATTAAAAAAAATAAGTTATCACTGGATACATTTGTAAAAATATTGAGTGATATTTTCAAAACAAAAACGTTTATTGCCAGTAAGAATCAAAACATATTACAATTTGACAGAAAATGGTCATCTCTACTGCACACATTCCCAGCTTAATGAAGATTCCAATATGTGTAATGCCAACCCATATGAATTTCGGTTTTACGGTGTTTTAAGTTGACAGAAAAATTACAAGTTCTACAGAATGTTTTCAAAGCCAAAATTGCAATTCAACTACTCTCAAACCTAACCAAAAAACTAACAATACTTGGGTTCCAGGTAATCCAACTAACCTATTCTTTCATTCCGGAATGAAATATTTTTATCATTAATGGAAACAGCCATCAATAAACTCATGCTTGACATTTAAAGGAAACTCTAGATGTTCTAGAAATACTGCAACTAACAATACCAAAGTAACCCAGCATGTTAAACATGTTAAACATTAAAAATATACACATTAAATTTTGTATTATTTCAATACGGTAAGCTACTGATCCATGCCTATTGTCTGTTTTGCCTTGAACATAAGCTTTAGTCTGGCCTTACAATAACAAGCAGACAATTACAGGGTGGTTCTTTAGTCCCTGAACATTGATACTCAATGTTCACCATTTAAATGATATGTAATATGCAGTTTAGTGCAGAACAAAGAGCTGAAATGAGGTTTAACCTTCGAGATGACTGAACCAGGCTGGGCAACATTAAGTACCACCTTTTAATGTATTGTGATATGACAGGATCAAACCACTGCCATTCAGCTCTCCAGGCATGATACAGAATGATAGGTACCTCAGTATCTAGGACTGGGATTCACTATCAAAAAGTTTACAACCATCACTTCTATTTGATGCTTTTGAAACAATAGAATCAAATGTTAAACAGTTAGATCTTAAACATTTCAATGCTTTAACATGGAAGTTTTGGTAGAGCTGCTGTCGAGCATCCACTGTGCGAAGATTTATCTGGTGTAATATGTGAGTCCTAGACAAGGTGACAGAATTTTTGAATAAAAGAACATCCTTGGATATTCATGCAGTTCACAAAGAACTGTGTAGATGCATGCAGTACATAGGCACAGTGTGTGCGAAATAGCCACCGGCCCACTAGCCCGTGGCTAGTAAAAATCCAGCCGGGGGGAGTACATCTCCACAGTCACTGGCCCGGCTGGCTAGTGAATTTTCATGGGGTCATTTTGTAGATATACTCTTAAGTTATGGTACACTTTTAAGTCATGCAAGATTATGGCCTGATAAAAATGTTCATCATATTAGCAGCTTAATGATGAAAGACGTGTCATGCCGACAATATCTATTTTTGTTTCTACATTCAAATGTCGGGCTAGTGAATTACTTTGTGGGCTAGTAACTTTCAGGCATAGCTAGCCCGACTGGCTAGCAAACTTTGGAAACTATTTCGCGCACCGCATAGGCATGCTGACACTAGTGACTGGGAATACTTACTTGAATGTCTGAGTCAAGTCCGTTAATCGATGTACAAGTATCAAGTTTCTGCTTCATATGTCTTTGTGCCTCTACAAGTTTCTTGTTCTCCTCTTTAGCTTCCTGAAGTAAATCTCCTGAAACACAAATAGATCCACAAACTGTAGGAGCAGGTTGGGAGAACACTCGCCATGCACAGCTTCAGGCTGATGGCAAGGATGAACCAGGGATCAGATATATCATGTATATAGTTTGAAACATTTTCAGTGTGACATGAAGACTTGTGTTCAAGGTTTGATCTTTTTATAAGGGCTTGCTAGCCTTGAATCAGTATGTTCAATCTATGGACATGCCTGTCTTAAACTATTCAGCAGAGTTATAAAACAATACTTGTAGCCACCAATTCCTTAAATGTATATAATCTTACAAAACTGAGACCCATGCATGAAATGGATCACAAGTCATGTAGGATAAACAAGATACTCATTTCAATTACATCACACCATTGACTTGAGAAGGTATGTGTTGCAGTTCGTCTCGAGCAATCCACTCAAGCAACTATGTTTGTCATAAGACATGACTAACTGGATCAGATTGTCACTCACTGACTGGCTGAAGCATGGCATACTGGCCCGTATTACATGGATTTAATCCCCAAAGTTCCTACAGAATAAGAAATAATGTACCGAGTGTCTTGTATCCTCTTATTCTTCCATGGAGTACTTTGTTTTCGTTCTCAAGTCTTTTAATTCTGTCTTCATAATCTTGTAGTTGCTGGTTGGCAGGTGTGACATCACTGGAGGCACTTCTTGGGCTGGTTTGTCCCTCGCTGCTTTCTATCTCAAACATTTTTACTTTTGTCAGATTTTCAGGTTGCTGTCAAAGTAAAAATGCTTCAGATATGGTGCCTTCAATGATGCCTGAAGAGAGAAACACAACATATTTTAAATATTGACATGGTTACATATGTACAGCAAATACTACAGCAAAACTAGAGTCTCTGAAATACATGAATATTGTTAGACATGCTGTATTGTCAAAACTGAAGTCCATATAATCATGTATTAACAATCTAAATTTTATTGACAATTAGAAACAGTATTAAATATGTAACAAAGATAGACGAAAATTAATAGTTGTCACTACCAATGTGTGTACTATAAAATGTCATACAATTTAATGTACGTCTGGCCAGACCGTCTCTGGTCTGGCTGTTACATATAAATAGTGTAACGTCTTTATCGGCACAAATTTTGAAACGCAAAATGAATCTATTTTTAGAACACATCGTAGTTTATTCACCGAACTTATTACAACAAGCTGACGTAGTCAACGCACAGAACCATTATCTATCCATGTGGGTGACAGTATTCAGGTATCCCAGGCAATTAACCTTCATCTGTTATGATACTCTTCACAATCACAAAACATATGTTTTCACCTTGTCCAACAATAGCCACGTACACGGTACCTGACCACATCGCCGAAACGCGGCCTTCAGTAGGTCAGATAATTTACGGGTTACACAGTACAATTGTAAAGTTGAACGAACACACAATTTCAGATCCAGATAAACACATTAATACTCTATCGCACAGAGAAAGTATCATACAGTGTTATGGCCCATATTGAGAAAGATCTTAAACAAACCATGTTAACTCTGGAACCGTATTTTCACTTCATCCCTTTCAACCAGGAAATAGAATCTGATTGGATGTGAGATATATTGTGTAAAATCTTGACTCGTGTATGGAATTACTGCAAGTGGGAGTTTCATCAAGTGGGGCCGAAGATAAGTTGTTCATCTGTTTTGTAAGACGACGAAAATAACGATTACTATATAGATAGTCAGTTTGTGAGAATTATTCTTAAAATTGCCAGGTCTGCATTTTTTTATGAACCGGCGTTCGTTGCAGCGACCGCTTCTAAAGTTTCGTAAATACTGTAGGGAATTCCCCATTCAACTGCTACGTTTAGGCAAACGTTTTTGTTTTTTTCAGAAACCAAACACGTCCCGTCGTTAGATGTTTTTTGTTTGACGAGGTACTCAGCAATATTCCAGCTTTATGGCGGCGGTCTTTAAATAATCGAGTCTGGACCAGACATTCCAGTGACCAAACAGCATGAACATCGATCTAAGTAATTCGGATACGATATCGATGACATGTGTCAACAAGTCAGCGAGTCTGACCACCCAGTCGCCTCCCTTGTACGTCATGCATGAGTTGCTGAAAACGGGGGGATTACATGTATTTGGTTTGCCTCTGTCCCTGCCAGAGCAGAGACCATAAAATAAAACTGCTTTTGTATCTCTGCTTGAAGCCCACATATTAGAATCACTGTCTTGTGCCTCCACACACATGATCGGAATAACGAAAGTAAATCTAAAAATCTAAAAATATTAAGTCCATAAAACATGCTAATAATTCTCTAGAAAAAATTTGCATGTGGTTATTACATTTTCAAAATACGACGTCGACAATCCTTCACACGTGATGGTTAAAAGTCCCACAAAGTGTGTGTACTAACATAACATCAGCTGCGGGTGGCACATGTATACAGGAACATACATAGGGAAGACCGCGGAGTCAATTGTAACACTTTTTACTTAAAGGGGAAGTGTACACGAATAAATCACATTTATTCTTCTGTGAATCAAAGTGAACTGTTTTAATTAGTTAATACCAATGTTTGAAAATATACACTCATTTTTCTTACAATGTAAGTATAACCCTCAAAATAAGTGCTGAAATGTTTTGCCAATATGAAGCCTTTGTTTGCCGAGGTAAAACAGGCCAGAGTTACCGCCCCTTGATTATGACGTAATTGGTGCCACTGGTCTACTGTCTAGTCCCAAATCAAAAGATAATAATACTGAAATTAATCACGTGAAAAATGTTTGTGAAAATTCGAAAGAAGCATAAGAACAGAAAATGTAAGCAGCAGGACAGATTGATCGCGTGTTTTCATTCATAACACATTTTCATAAGGTTTAAAAAGTGAACGTTGTGCCAGAATTGCGGTCGCGTGGTCCTGGACCTGCGTACGGCTATAAAATTACACAGAAAAGTAGATTATTAAATTTTCTATCCGTTGGTATAAATATAAGTGCAACTACTTCATCGGTTTGAGAAATAGACACTACTAAATGTTGTCAAAACATTTGTTATGCCTTAAAAAACAGTATATTTCTCCGCCTTTTATCGTTCACCGATAAAAACACTGTGCTACGATATTTTTAATTTGGCGACTTTACGGAAAGTGTGAGCGAAGAAAATACAGCCTGATTTCTGAACGACATAAGTGTATATGAAGTGGGTTTATGTGCTTATGCATAACGTTACACGCTCAACATTAAACATGACTTGCAATAAATGTCAAAAATGGATTTTCTTCTATGACGTCAGACAACGACAGAGAGATCGTACGCGTATAAAGATAAGGGGGGCATAACTCCGCTATGCTTAACACTAGGCCAATGTTACTCATCACTTGAAGAGAATTTGTTGTGGATACGGACGCTATATGTTCTTTATGTTTTGTTCACAGTGAACCAAACTATTCCAAGTCAAAGTTCCCCAACGTGAGCGGATACGTTTTAGTTGTTTCACAATTTATACGAAAATTTACAATGTACTACAAGGGAAAGCACGTAATAGCGATTTTGATGTCCCTATCCGATATATAAGTTAGTTTCTGGCAAAGTGTGTGTACTAGCATTAACATCAGCTGCGGGTGGCACATGTATACAGGGACATACATAGGGGAAACCGGGGTCAACTGTAACACTTTTTACTATAACTTCTTGTAATTCGGTACTTGTAGACCGCTCACAAATTTAATCGGTACTAACTAGTACATTGGCATCTTCGCTTTAAACCTCAGTGCCATTTAAAGTTCACTATCATGTTGTTACAAAGTAATTACGTATCATATGCAATGACTGCCAGTGTTACAATTGACCCCAAGCACGGGCAATTGTAACAGGTGGATGGGGCAACTGTAACAAAAGAGGTTCAAATGTAACAATCTATTTATTTTCGAAATAAAATGAAAATAAAATGTGGAAAGATGTTATCTTGATCAATTGAGGTGGAAATGGATTAACATTAAACCTTTATCACCATCGACTTTTAAAATGTTTTTGGTTTAAAATTTTGTATTGGTATGCCCAAAATATAAAACAAAGACTAACACCAAAAACTTTCACCCGAGGGCCAATACTATCAACATAACACTGAAAATGTTCTACTATGAAATAACTAGTAAAGAACTAACATAAAACCTTCATCATAATTTGTTTCATTATCATAACACAAGGGACAATTACATGGGGGGGAATTGTAACACTGTACAACGTGTTTAACACTTGTTACAATTGCCCCCGGTGGTAGTAGCCATGTTTCATGCCAGGTCACATATTCACAACTTTGGGCTTCTCAAATATTTCTACTTCAAAACATGTCGTAATATTTAGCTCAATTTTACACTTGAAAAGTTAATTTCATACCAAACAACATTTACTGCATTAAGAAGGTTTTATTATGTTTTGTAAAAAATGTACTTACCTATGTGAAAAACGATTTTTCATCAACTATCTCGCCATGAGCGAGCAGCTGAAAAACGGGTGGATGTGTACCACAGGAAAGCAAAGGGAAATAACTCTATTCACCTACACTATGCTTGAGCGAAAACTTTGAGCGTAATCGCCCCGTGCTACAGTTGACTCCGGTCTCCCCTATATATTCCTCGTCTTCAACCCCCACTTTTACAGTAAAAATATAATACAAAATGTATCATGCACGCAAATATTTTAATTCTGAGGGAAAGTATATATCCAGTTATGTAATGAATGAGGACGTCACACCGTATTTCTGTCGGCGTACGTTTAAAAATTTGCTGCTTTTTCAAGTGTGACAAGTCTTGAACAACACTCTAATATATCTGTGTTTTAACTGGTTATATATTTCCAGTTTAATTTAGGTTTGACAGTTAAAGATAGTACAATCTTGGGAAGATCCAGTGCAGCGTGAGTACAGTTTTCGCACAACGTAAACTTACTTTTCAGATACTATGAAAACGTGCGTCCTTAAAGTAACTCTGCATCCAGGGGCTTAGGCAACCCAATCGTAGCGTCATAGCTGCTTGCCACAGATTAAGTGATAGCGTAAACTGTGTCGCTGTGTTCACATGGTACCGTGACTAAGTGGTCACATATTTGTGCACCTAATTACAGGAAACTTAAAAATGGAAACAATTGTTGAATGTCTCATGTTCCACGTATTTTACAGCAGCTTACCGAGTCAAACATGTCAAACAAATTCAGATTCGAGTCGTATCGATTTGAAATTTAATCTCAACATCACCAACTAACCATAAACACTCATATTAAAGTGAACTAAATATTAAACAGTATACGTTATCCAAAGAATTTAAAATAAGGCTTAAGCTTGTATAGGATCAAAGATGTACACGTATATATCGGGTATATGTTGCAGCCTGTGCTGGTCTAATCAAGAATGACCAAGGCGGCGGGTCGTGAGAGATGTATTTATTTTCTCAGTGTGTCTCTATGGGCACCCTGTGGGTGACACTGAAGTGTAGCCTCCGACCTGGGTGGTTGCCAACGCTTAGAACACTGAGTAGAACTCGGAAGGGGTAGCCTGTGGACTGATCTGTATGGTGGATGCAGTGCAGTGATTGTGACAAGTGCTGAGAGGTGTTAAGATGGCTGGTGACATAGATATTCAAAATCACCAATCAAGACAAAGAATCAGGCTTCAGTCCTTTGATCAAGACAATAAAACAATTTACACTAAAATGGAATAACCTGACTACCCTTAAAACAAGAATGACTGACCCTATAACCTGATTGAGCTAGAAGAGTATTATACCTAAGATGAAGATAGACAGACAACTAATTAGATTACTTATTGTAAACAAGCGGTAGTCTGTTGAACAATCCTATACACTATATACAATGATAAAACCCGATTGGTACAAATAAACAAATATAAAAATGTTTGATTTCATCCCTGTTACACATATGGGGTCGAACTATACTTCCCATCAAAAGTGAACTAAATATTAAACAGTATACATTATCCAAAGAATTAAAAATAGGGCTTAAGCTTGTATAGTATCAAAGATGTACACGTATATATCGGGTATATGGGGTCGAACTATACTTCCCATCAAAAGTCTAGACTCACTAGTGTAAATATAGCCACTTACTCCAGGCAACTGTTCTAAACTAAATTTTGCAAAATACTCCATACTGTTTAAAGGTACTTGTTACACATGAACTGATGTATTGTAAAACAAATTCGTAAAGTTGAAAATATTACTGTCATGAGTTCAATAAATGATAAACCTCAGTGAAAATTGGCGAATTCTAAACACAACTTTACACCAAAACGCAGCTGTTCACATGCACGATATTTGCACATGCTTTTAAGTAATTTGATGCATGATCCTTGTGCAATTCATCTGCATAAGGTTTGCAGTTGGTTCCCCCAAGTTAGTGGAAAAATCAATCTTCGATGTAACCATATACATGTATATATGCGTAACATATAGTGAGTGTTTTAAGTGCGTCTGAACTTTTGATGGGAAGTATATTATAAGTTGCAGTCATTTGACATTGCGAAATGAAGAACGAGGACAATTTTATTGATATACAACTTCTTCAATATAATTGCGACGTTTCGACATCTAGATTCTAATGTCGTTGTCAAGCAAGTGCATTGAACTATTGACAACATGACATCGAGATGGTATCTGTCCCTCCAGTGCTTATGACTCCAATTAAATCATTATCTTATCAACTATCTTACTGTCACGCTCAGGTCATTTCATGTGTCAGTATCGATTTAGGTTTAGAATTATACATCTCTATCGAAAATTGAATCGTGAACGATTTTGTCCTGTACTGAATCATGGAAAACACTTTGAGCCATGAAGACCGTGTTCATGTCCCTATCATCTTGATGTCAGCCGCTGGCTACACCAACTGGCTGACTTCATATAGCTGGTAGTGAGCGAGTATAGTTTTGACGCCGCCTTTAGCAATATTCCAGCAATATCACGGCGGCGGACACCAGATTTGGACTTCACACATTGTACCCATGTGGGGAATCGAACCGTGGTCTTGACGAGCGAACACGCTTTAACAACAATACTACCTACCTACTCATATAACTGGTACATTACTGACTTCGACGTTAAAGCGTAAAACAACGGACAAACAAACAAAATATGGTTATTGACAAGTCTGCCATCCTGACCATCCGATCCCGTTAGTCACCCCGTATGACAAGTTACTTTCACAGTTACTGTGAAGACATGTTTTAATACATCTCAAAACTCCATAAGGGGTTTGGGTTTGTGGTATTCAAACGTTATCTAAATTTCATACAGTATTATGCGGAAGAATCCCTCACAACTCTTTGAATGACAGGTATCCATAATGATCAAGCAAAATATCCCTTGGTATAAATCATTCCATGGTTTCCATAATCCATATATTCTATCCATTGGTTGGTTGTTGTTTAACGCCGCACTCAGCAATATTCCAGCGGCGATATATGGCGGCGGTCTGTAAATAATCGAGTCTGGACCAGAGAAATCCAGTGATCAACAGCATGAGCATCGATCTGTGCAATTGGGAACCGATGACATGTGTCAACCAAGTCAGACCTGAGCCCATTAGTCGCCTCTTACGACAAACATGGGTTGCTGAAGACCAATTCTAACCCGGATCTTCACAGGTTATTCCATCCACAGATCCATGGGAGAGTCAATGCATGTACATGGCGCATAAGTATCCATGGAGACGAGTGAGAAAAATATATAGCTGCAAACGCATATCTTACTATATGTCAATAAGGAATGACAAACATATACATGCAGAGCACATCCTTCCAGAACCAAGGGAGGTAATGAGTGGGTTTATTAGGCTTTTACGCCACTTTGATCAGTACTCTAGTTATAGTGAGTGAGTTTATTTTACGCCGCACTCAGCAATATTCCAGCTGTATGGCGGCGGTCTGTAAATAATCGAGTCTGGACCAGACAATCCAGTGATCAACAGCATGAGCATCGATCTGCGCAATGGGGAACCGATGACATGTGTCAACCAAGTCAGTGAACCTGACCACCCGATCCCGTTAGTCGCCTCTTACGATAAGCATGATCAATATTCTAACCCTGATCTTCGCGGGTACTCTAGTTAGTATCCTGGAGTGAAAGCTTAAATGGTGTTGGAGGAATGCTGATTCTGACGTTTACCACTTGGTGAAACCAACCAACAAGCGTGTAGTGCTGTCAAATCGAGATCAACTGATCGGGCTGAATGGGAACGCACTATCACGGGTCTCGGGCATGCTGAAGGGACGCAACTCGGCACTGTAAATATTGGCGTAGACGCAGACGACTTTGCCCCTCGTGGCACCATACCCCACGGAACTAATCTCACTTGGGTTCTTGTCGATATACTACTCAAAAGTTTATGAGAACTTTCTACGATTTCAAGTATCAATGCACTAAAACTGGTCATCAACTGTAGGCTGGTCTGGATACAGTGAGTGAATATGGTTTTACGCCGCCTTTAGCAATAATCCACCAGAAAATGGACTTCCCACATTGTACCTATGTCGAAATCGAACCCGGTCTTCGGCGTGACGAGCGAACACTTTAACCACAAGGCTACCCCACCGCCCTATCTGGATACAGCGAGGAATAGAGGAGACATCACATTATGCTTTTTAATTTCTAGGGCTATCACACAATATCTATCAAGACTGACCATTTCTATTGGAATTATCTTGAAATATGTTGAGTGCAAATCTTTGTTGAGCACCAAACTGTTATGACACAAGTGACAGTCAACATAACATGATGATGTATACCTCAAGGTTCAGATGTAATGATCTAAATGTTCACTGCTTGTAAGACGTATTAACTTCCTCATGATGAATATTTCTGCAATTTCAAAAAGTTAAATATTTTGAATATGAATACCATTTTATGTTTATATGTAAAGAATAATCCACAATAACAAGAAATCACCTCTTGTCATGATAAGCTGAATGTTCCTCTCTTGTGAAAATTACACAACGAATCCAAGACTAACAACTAGTCTCTGAAATGAATATATTTTACTGAAAAAAGTTCATAGTAAAAAATAAATAATATAATGAAAAGGAGCCTGAGACTTTCTTCATTTTCAGAATCTAGCTGAGGAAATCTAGACTTGCCACATTTTCTAGACTTGCGTGGGCTTTCTTGGAGATATTTACTTCAGGGTCTGTACGACAGACTAATCGAATGCAAACAGGTGGTCATATTGACACGTGTTATAAATATGGACGTGGTCTTAGCGAAAGTCCGAAAATCAAGAAACGCCTGAAACATTTTCAAATATTTGAGTCGAGCGAACTGTATTTCTTTTCTAAGATGCCAAATTTAATACTTTCTAAGGATAATTACGATTAATTTAAGGCAGAAAACAAACGACGGTGTCGGTGACCAAAATTAAGAATCCTCGCACAGGGCTAACTGGCGCGCTGTTCTATTGATGTGTCTGCCCCCTACGTTAAGACGAACGTTACCAGAAAAAAACAAATGATAACAGTGTGATGACGATTTACGTTTGCATTAAATGTCTTCTTTGAATTATTTTAATTACATCTGTCATTAACGTAAACCATATGGGGCAATATGAACGTCGCATTTCGACTACCAACGTAAGTTTAGATCAGTACATCCAGAGGAAGCTGAGTAGTCAAGCGACATTCCACGATTGCATTGTGGGAATGTAAACATTGCGAACGTTGCCGTGTCGCTTAAAACTTAAGAGTCGAATTGACACATTTTAACCGTCGTAAACCATAAACGTAATGTTTCCACCAGTGATGTTAGCTGCGTGAAGCAACTGCAAACCAAGAAACGGGATGCAACGGAGTAGTTTACTGTAGGAGGGTTAACGTCATACAATTGTTACGTCATCAAAAAACTATACCTTTATTGTCCAAGATATTTCTATGGATTAAACTTCTTTTTTAATTTCTCTCACGACGTTTCGAGACCATTCCAGGTCCCTCATCAGGTGAACTGGCAGTTAGGACTATGACGTCATAACTGAGTCATGACGTCACAATTCAAGTGACCTCACAGTACACTAGGCAGAGTACTGTATAAGTGAGTTTGACGTCGTCACTATGATGTCATAACTGAGTTATGACGTCACAATGCAAGTGACATCAAAGTACACTAGGGAGAGTACTGTATAAGTGAGTTTGAGTTATGATACGTCACAATGCAAGTGACATCACAGTACACTAGGGAGAGAACTGTATAAGTGAGTTTGAGAACTCACTTATACAGTACTCTCCCTAGTGTACTGTGATGTCACTTGCATTGTGAGGGAGAGAACTGTATAAGTGAGTTTGAGAACACATTGTCTCTGCACGTCGCTCCACAAGCGATGTCACTCAGCACTTATAGCATAATGCAAACATTCTCCCATTCAGCAGGCATTCTTCTTTCATGTATCCGTCCACTCAAAATCATGTATAAAAGGTTCAGCCAATTTCACTTGACCAATCCCAGCTTCTTGGCTTCTGTCTCATACACTAATAATCTCCACATTTTGACCGCAAACACTTCTGCTTCTTCATCCAGAACCATGGCTACATCATTCTGTATACTTTGTGGTGTACTCCTGGCAACAACCTTCTGACAGATAAAGTCTGTCAGCGTTGGTTCCTCCTCTCCGATGTACTCAATGATCTTCTTGTTCACCCATGGTTTGATGCGCTTGTCCATCAGACTCTGGTCCACAATATTCCAATCAAGTTTGTAGTTAAACAATTCATCTTTGGCTGTGGGAATGCTTTCGATAAGGTGTTTAATGCGCTGTCGCTTTTCCTCTGCAGTAGATATTATTTTTCGATTGTTCTAACCGCTGAGCATCTTAGAAAGGCCGATGTTCGACGTCACATGGATACCATTTAGGCAATAAACATCACGTGTTTTCATTTGGAACCCCGGAACAGCCGGCAAAGGCACATGTCTCTATTTCGCAAACGGTGATTATGACAATCTTCACCAGCACATAACATGTAGAGCCACATCGAGTGATGTAGCCATGTCACACGAAGTTGAGGATCACCGATTCCTTCATAATACAATTTGCAACATAAAATTAGAAGTTTTCACATTAGAGAAATTGTGGTTTGGTCTCTGAATATGCATGAACTTGGCTATTTAAGGTCCTGTGAGCCAAGTTACTTAAAACTTACTTATTTTCATTCTGTCGACTCAATTTTTCATGTTTAAAACTGAGTAGACGATTATGACACTGATCAATGTCTGCTAGAGTAAAATCAGGCCTCAGAGGAGCATACTGACCAGATGCATGGGGGCTAGAGGCAAATGACCAGTAATGACCAGTCCACGGTATACTAGTATATCTGTACAGGTAATGGTGAAATTCTGACTTACGCTTGAGACGTGTAGTCTCAATAGACAGTTGTGGGCCCTCAGAAAGAGGGTTCACGAGAAGTCATCCACTCAGAACGAGTGAATGAATATTATATATGGTTTAACGCCGCTTTTAGCAATATTCCAGCAATATCACGGCGGGGGACACCAGAAATGAGCTTCACACATTGTACCCACGTGGGGAATAGAATCCGGGTCTTCAGCATGACGAGCGGACGCTTTAACCATCAGGCTACCACACCGCCCCTCGCTGAGAACGACAACATCTAAGTGCGATACTGGCAGCATGGTAGTAAGACTGCAAATGGGCCGAACCAATCCCCCATTATATCTACCTTTTCCAATTTTCATGGAACAACATGGTTTATATCTCAGTAAACAAAACTGTCACAAAATAGATCATGTTTGCGCATGCTGGACTAATCACAGAATGCATGTACATGAACGACATCTTGTCTTACAAGCATGCTACCGAGACAGAGTACACCTACCTTCATGTACATCGACCACATGGAGTTAGAGCGTAAGGATAAATGACACTGATAAGGAAACAAGAAAGATTAGAAGACTAAGAAAAGTAGGGATATCCCTAAAAGGGGAATGGGAAAATCCCAAATCTATTTTTAGATACAAGGGCACAATGGCGATATCGAAAATGCAAGCGTGTGAATGCTACGGTAGCGATTACAACGTCACAATGCCTAACTATAGTATTTTATATACTAGTTCCTTATTTTCATATGTTGCATTGACAATAGACCGAAACTGTTTATGGAAAACTACAAGATGGCGCTGAAATGAATGGACAGATCGAAGGGAGTCTCAAGCAATCACATTGTATTGTTAAATATATATTTTTGCTGCCAAGTCACAATCAACTGACAGAGTTATATATATAAATGTATATATTTTTCACGAACGAAAAAAGGAATTTGATGGGGTTGAAGGATGAGGAGAAAGAGAAAGACACATATCACCTACACACTGAAATGCATGCATAGTCAGTTGCTAAGCTTACAATTACGTCGTTTTTCTCTTCTTTTCATGGTAAAATATTCATCTATTGCAGATAAATTTGATTGCAGTGAAATCTTAGACAATGTGTCGGGGACGTTTAGCTCATATGGAATGCTAACTCACATACTTCCCACGTTCTGTATTTTCACGGTAACTATATGTGTGCTGATGCAAGTGTTGCTAAGCAACAGGTTTGAAACATTGACACTGCATGTGACACATACCTCGAATTCCTGTGAGGCTGCTGATACAAGCTACACCACTGGCAAGAAATGCATCGTGAACAATTGGATATGACGCGCCCTTTCATACCTGACGGGCATGCCCACAATAACATGATCATGATACAAGGTGAAGGTAGTAGATTACACACGCGGCATGCATGTTGATGCAGGTCTGTGCGGCATTGTGAATTTCCATTAGGGGAATCCCCTGCTTAATGAAAAGCATGTGTTTTGCATGTAGTTACTTACCATATATGTGTTTATGACATTTACAAGAGTCGTATACAGTGCTATATATCTTCTGATTTAAGGGGCATTTAGAAGTTGGGGCACTGAGGAAGCATAACAGTACATATGGACGGGCAACTTCTTTATTTAATAAGTTTCTGTGTATGTGATAACACCGTTATCAAGCGAGTGATATTCGTCTCGTTAAGTAGTAAGTTAATGCACAGCATATTGAAATAGGGATTAAAATTTATCAATAATATGCCTCGTGATAACTGACAAAATAAACACACCAGCCGGTGAAAAATTCCCTCTCAATTTTAAAAACTTTGTTTTCCTGGAAAAGATATCAAATGCGAAAATAGGTAAGTTTTTAGAAGAGGAACACATCATACGAAAATAAACTGGCTAATAAACATTACAAAACACAGGTTTGTGTTATATAACGCAATCCATCTCAGCTCAGTGAATGCTGCGGCTGTCGAGACATACATCGGATAAACCGTGCAGGGGGATTTAACACGGTGCTAAGTGTTCCGCGTTCTTTACAAAATAATATTACAGGTGAAAATTTGATTCACATGAATGAGTAAAATGAACATCTTTATTCCAGAAAGGAAGATGACGCGTCTCTGTACACTTTACTTCACATGGAACGTCCAATGTTCAGACCATACATCCGGTTTCGTAGCAAGGTTTGACATACAAAGTGCAAGGTAGCAGTTGGCGCATCCGGATGTCGGGGCAAAGTCGATCCGATTGGGTGAGGAGAGAGCGGCGTCACCATGCTATGGATTATTTCTGTTTCTTCCTGTTTGGCTCAAAGGGCACTTTTATTATCATCATGTCAATACATGGTATAGCATATAAAAAATGTGTATGTTTACAATAATAATAATAGTTTATTTTGGTGTCATGTGTACAGGTGGATAAAATACATATACATTCATTTTTAACACACCGGGCCGTTACTGGCCGAAAAGACACCTAAGCTTAAAATTACAGACATTACCAAACATTCTTTAAAACAATAAATAAATCAAATATTTAAAAAAATATATAAAATATTTAAAAAATATATTAAAAAATTGATACCGTACAGTCAACGATATTGGGGGCCGTACACACCCCAAATCAAACGAGCACGTGAAGCACTGAGGGCCCTATTATAATGTTCCTTAAAACCCATCTAGATATATTGTAGATATGAACTTTTGCTACAGTCTCTACATAAATATGTGTCAGCTTATAATGCGTTATGTGTTAGATCAATTTGCTGATTAAGAAACGTGTAACGTTTAACCGTCCAGCAATTTCACGCAATATTGACTACAAGACCGTCATTGTAGTCTAGAGGATAGAACATCTTCCCGGAGAGCCGAAGGTAAGAGATTTGATACAACAAAAGAGGGTCGTCGGGGTAGCCTAATGGTTAAAGCGTCCGCTCGTCACGCCGAAGACCCGGGTTCAATTCCCCACATGGTACAATGTGTGAAGCACATTTCTGGTGTCCCCCGCCGTGATATTGCTGGAATATTGTTAAAAGAGGCGTAAAACCATACTCACTCACTCACTTAACAAAAGACGTTGAAGAAGCTTCTTCTTGTTACCCTGCCTGGTATTCTTCATTAGGGGAAATAAGGACTGATGGGCTCTGAACCAGTGTTCTGTGTCTCAGTGTGCCATGTGGGCTATACAGCTGGCATTAGTTCCGACTAATATAGTCAATCACACGTGCACTTCCTGTCCACGCCTCGACAACGCCACGCCCTACTTCTACTACATCGTTGAGACACCCACCATCGAGGTGACACAGACTGGTTTTCCATCCCCAAGTGGTAAGGGATATATTAAACTGTCTCATTTACGTGTACCTGACCACTCGAGATGCAAACAATGTGACGTCATGTTCTACGCCCTACATATTTATGACATTACTGTTTACATTATACGAGGCTTAGAAAGCGACGCATGATACAGCCGCACGATATTCGAGTCACCGGTCCGGATCAGACCCAGTGTCACTAGTTCCTCCGACCTAACCGCAACCCACGTGGGTGTACATTCTCGTCTTACTATATACAAATACAAAAGTACGACCACACCCATTCCTATTTCATCCCCCTCTGAATGTACAGCTGAATGTACCGCATGACGCCTTTCGTGTACAAATATATGTTGACATTGCTTGAGACGGGCAGCCCTCTGCTACCTTGTGTACTATAGGGCTTCAACGAGTCCATTTTCTTGGACTCGAGTACTCGAGGGGTGAGACTCGACTCGGACCCGAGTACTCGAAATTCATACCTTTCAAGCAAACAATAGCGTAAACTTGCATGACATGTGTTCCAATCACACAAGTGAACACTTACTTCTTTCCGACTTCATATCGTTATGTGACTAACATTTCCCATTGGTCAGAATCAGTATTTGGATGTTTACTTGACAAATGTTTTTTTCATCGTACTTCTTGTACTGCCTGCAAAACGCAGTGATATACCGCACAGGCGGCATTTGGTTATTTTTCTCTTTTCTCTATCCAGATCAAGATACGCCCATACATTTGATTTTTTTAATCTTTCTCCATGTCTATCAGTTGTCAAGATAGTTACCTTATCATTTTAAGAAGTGAAATTTCAAACGATGTATAATATATATTTACTCTCATCTGCAGACTTGCAACAACTAATACCATACAGCCACACCGTGTGAGGAGTAAACTATTTAATCTAGGTGTTAATAAAAACATTATCAGATGGGTTAAAGTATTCAGGGTACATAGAACTCAGTATGTCAGTGTCAATGGCTATCAATCTTCTTTTCTCTCAACCTCTATTGCAGAATCAAATGGCCGTGTTCCTTCATCCGTACTCTTCGTTTTGTATACCAATGACTGTTACTTGTCAATATATGACGTGCTTACTGTGAAATTCGCAGATTACGCCGCTGTTACTGGCCTAATTTCTGATTCTTAACATTATTATCGTCAAGGCATTGACAAAACCGTAATGACAAAACCTTTATTCAAAGTGTGTTGACCTACAATTTTTATGTTGGTATGGGGGTCTGTCTCATTGCAACAAAAACAAGCTTTTCAAAATTGTTAATACTGCTTGCAAAATTTCTAGGGTGTCTTTCAAGTATATTCCCTTTATCTATGAGCGCCAGATTGTCACAAAGGCAACTAAAATTAGATTTGATAGTTGACATATGTGATCTCACCATATAGAACTACTTCCTTCTGGACGCTGCTGTCGATTACCTTCCCTCAAAACAGAGTTCGACAGTCTTTCATACCATCAAGTATTCGTGAATGCAACAAATATTTTGAATCACCATCACGTGATTACAACTAGAATTATCCAGCCTCTTTACCTATGTGGTTAAATTGAATTATATCATGTCAGTTTTATTGTGTAAATAGCATTCGTTTTGAGCATGTAATTATTGTGTATATTTTTGTGAACTGTGTACATATTCATATTGAGACAGTTGGATGTATAAGAATTTCCTCCGGGATAATAAAGTTATATCTTATCTTACTATTAGACGTTAACGGCCGCTTATGCTTAGCACATGGCAGGCAGTCTGTCAACGTCAATAATTCGAGTTATCTCCCTTGATGTATGACAAGTGTAAGCATCGGTGTAGAAAAAGAAGTATTGGTTTGTTGTTTGACTTATTTGACTATTTTATTTAATCCACCGTGCAAAGACGGTTGTTCGAGCAGATCTCACTATTTCTCAGTTAACTGGGACAGTTGCTGTCGCCGACACTTTGGCTGTCGGTGCTTTCAAATTTGATATTAAATCTAGGTGTATATGTGCAGGTATTCTAAATAACACTAAATTTACAATAAGTATTAACCTTCATTAAGACTGCAGTAAGTTATATGGCAGCGTCAGAAGCAAACATCTGGTTCTTTGGTGGCATTTTTGATATGTCGGTAGTGCGTATTCTTTGCATTGAAGCTTGCTGCAAAATTTTATCCAACGGAAGCTTTGTTATATTTAGTGTCATAAAAAGAACCAACATACATATGTGTTAATTCGCCCATGTTAGCATGTCGGTGGTTCACCAACCAAACCCCAAACCCACGTTTAGATTATGTTGGTAGAGTCAGAGTAATTTACGTTACGTTGTGTTTGTTTACAGCTTTTCTTGTGGTAAATCATCGCACAGACCCACAAGATCATTTTTCTTGATTGGCCTGTTCATCTATTCTCGATATCTAAAAAACATATAGTTTCGTTAACATTGATTTTCCTACAATATGGAAAAATATGCTCGACATCAGTAGAGATTTTTTAAGCAAGTAATCATACGTTACCGTTATAACTCAAAATCTAGCATATTTTTCATAGTCATAGTCTTCATCATTATTCATTACCAGAACTAATTTACGTTACTATAATTTACGTTACCGCCACAATTGGAAATTTGGAAAGTTTTGCGAAATCTTTGTGTTTTGTTGTCTGGCATTGCCGAAATATCAAATGTGAATCAAACTTTGACAAGTGATCCTCCACATGATCCATCCACAGTCTGTGGCTCAACCATTTATTGTTATTTATATATTAAATTTCTACCATGACTACGGTATCAGACGACGACTCACACTTCTTTGTTTTTCTTGTGTATTGAGAGTACTGAGAGCTTGACCGTTCCCGCGAAAGCGAAACCTAAATTGAGTAGGTTTAGTCCAGATTTCGCTTTCCTGGGCCATAACCTATTGTATACATGCAGGGAATCGAACCTAGGTCTTAGATTTAACTAGCAAACACTTAACTCTCATGTTATCCTACCACCACCATATCGTACTAGCTAGGGCCAACAACTAATTATTTTCAAATAGTAGTGTCCCAAGATTAGCTCTGCAGATGTTTGCGAGGATGAGATGTGTTGCTCCTCAGCTGTCGCCAACACAGTAAGTTAGCGCTGATTACTTGATGACGAGATATAAACTTGACAGGTGACACTACTAGTACAAGAAGTTTACACCACTACTCATATGCATCTGATCATGATTTACTCTTTTCTTTAAACGTTTATTTCGATGCAATTGTAAGTTTTAGAAAATGTATTTGTGCAAAAACATAAAGTACAAGATTTATTTCACAAAGAAACATTATTTCAACCGAAACCAAAGCCTTATTTAATACCAATACCACCCCAAAACATGTCCCGATATCAATTTCTGACCTATGGAAGCTCCTACATGTAGGTAGAGTAGAAGATACTTGTATCTACATATATGGTGCTTACATCTATACGTAGATGATAATTATATCTTACACCCTTTACCATCTATGAAGCAGGTACCTACATGTAGGTAGAGTAGAAGATACTTGTATCTACATATATGGTGCTTACATCTATACGTAGATGATAATTATATCTTACACCCTTTACCATCTATGAAGCAGGTACCTACATGTAGGTAGAGTAGAAGATACTTGTATCTACATATATGGTGCTTACATCTATACGTAGATGATAATTATATCTTACACCCTTTACCATCTATGAAGCAGGTACCTACATGTAGGTAGATGATACTTGTATCTACATATATGGTGCTTACATCTATACGTAGATGATAATTATAGCTTCATAGATCATATTATAGTCGTCCGCATCTTAACTCAGACTGCGCTATTGTTTTGTGAAGATGGATATGGTTTAATAACAATGAGAATATTTATAACGCGCTTTTTCCAGGCTAGATATTCTGCTCAAAGCGTACAATCTGATCATTATTACCCCGGATAACCCAAGCTGGGTTAGAAGGTTACTAGTTCCATGCTTATTGGAGTTGTCAAGGTACTCAATATTTACAGTCCAATGGCCGTTCATTGATCTCATATCTCTACAGACTGAACTACACCTCATCTGTATCAACAACATCTTAACAACGTGATGCTATTCAGTAAGAGAATCCTGATAAATATGTCTCACTGACACATGGAAAGCATAGACTTCGTACCATCTTTGGAGGCTTCGTATTGGAACTGTCAATAAAATCCTTCATTAAGTGATCATATGAACTGGATTGGACTCTCTGCCATGCATTTGACTCTTCTCCAGCATAATTCATATTCAGTTGGGTATGAAAATTTACATGGGTTAACCGCATCTAACTAGTCTCAACTGGAGCTGTATAATTGCCTAAAGAGAAAAAAGTCGTCACTGCTATTGTGTTTAATTTTTGAATCTCCAAACAGCCGTTGCGGGATTCCCCACCCAGTCACAACACTTGTTCTCAAGGAGTTAGACGCCAATGCGAAATGGCTCATATTACGGTCACACACGGTTCACTTCCCACAGGATCCAGGAAACAGATACCTGGCCACAGCTGAATGTAACGAGGATTTTGGTATCACCGTGTAGTAAACCCACTTAATTTTGTGTAAGTGAATTTAACACCCGACCGCTTCCGTCGTTACATATAGTTGAAATTTAGTTCTAAGCCTTCCTTATTTAGTAAGGAACCCGTGAAGTGTCGGGTTAGAATTGGTCTTCAGCAACCCATGCTTGTCATTAGAGGGTGGTGGGGCTCTCTGACTTGGTTGACTCATGACATCGTATCCCAGTTGCATACAGCGATACTTACGATGCCAATCATTGTATCGTTGAAACAAATGCTCAGTGGGTAAGATTGCTTTTTGGAACGGGGCTAAAAGCGATATAAAAACGCGACGTATAACGATGTTGTCACCACTGATACTCAACTATTTTCTCCAGAAATATAGAGGCAAAAGTGAGTGAGTGAGTTTGGTTTTAGGACGCTTTAAGAAATATCAAAGCAATATCATGGAAGGGAACAACAGATAGCAGATTTTGCTCATGTGTGGACTCTTTAACCATTAGGTTATCCAAGCTCCCTTGAGGGAAAACACTATCAAATGTGAAACAAGTAACAAACATTATCCACAAAGGTTGACTTTACACAGTGTTTCAATTATGAGCCCAAATAACCCTATATGTTTTCTGTAAACCATACAAATGCCCTAACTGTTTCACCTAAATATCACCACAGTAAATCTGAATGAGTTAAACAATACATGACGTCCTCATCAAGGAACAGGAGCAGCTTAGTTAGTCCAACAACTTCAGAGTAAGAACGGCATTTTGACATAAGTCAAGAATATTGTAGGACAAGAACTCCGGAACCAGTGCTATAAACATGGTTTCATTGGTTTGTTGTTTAACGCCGCACTCAGCAATATCCCAGCTATATGGCGGCAGTGTGTAAATAATCAAGGCTGGACCAGACAATCCAGTGCTCAACAGCATGAGTATCGATCTACCAAATTGGGATACGATGACATGGAGAATGAGGACAATGTTTTCTGGATATACAACTTCTTTATTCTGTATAGGCTAATACAGAATAAAGAAGTTGTATATCCAGAAAAAAATTGTCCTCACTCTTCATCTCCTCAACTTCAAGAATGCCAATCAAAGAAGTCATACGATGACATGTGTCAATGAGCCTGACCACCCGATCCCGTCAGTCGCCTCTAACGAAAAGTGTGCCCATTGGGTGACTGAGGACAAATTCTAACCGGGATTCTATAAACATGGATTTATAAATAATATACATTGTCCTGTGTACAATGCCGGTTATCTGTGAATGTAACTGTTTCCCTAGTTTCCTCTAAGTTCGGAAAACATTCTTCAAACGGATCTTGTACGGATCTTGCATAATGAGGTGCAGCTGTAAGATATTCAAGTGTTATGATTCATTTCTGATCCTGATTTACCTATTACACATATATCCTGTATCTATCTATGCCTCCACGTATATTGTGTATATATTCATATCCCTATGTATATCCGTTTAACGATCTGCCGTTACAAATTTTAAGACAAATATACACGTCACAATTTATTCATGGAAACCATTTCCCCCGCTCTGTGGTCATTTCGGACAAACATTTTACAGAATTCATCATGCTATTTTCATGGATATATAATTTGCTATGGTATCTTTGCGATAACTGAAGATACATTATAAGTACAGTATAACCTACCATATAATATGTATTGAATACATTTGTACATGGTATAGCATGACCGACTCCAATCTTGGTTTAGCTTTCGCTTTGGCCCTAAGCTGAACGAGTAATATTTCAATATACAGTCTGTGTTGTTAATAATAAATACAGTACAAAATACAGTTATAGGTTCTCGATGGCGTAAGTCCGTGTTGATTTAGTGGCTTAATGTTTGTCTAGAATCAACCTCATTACGTTGATACGTGTATGGTCGGTTACTAGATCACACAACACATCAGTATTCATATTCCAGTAACATCACGGCGTGTTGGCATGACCTGGAGAAAGGTAAGGCTGGTGGTAGACGTCTACCCTCTCAGTAAACCACAAGTACGGGTTTGAACCTACAAATCAAGATTCACACACCACCCTACGTCCACGGTGTTCTGGTCTGTCTCATGGACATCACTAAGCACAATCGACACCTCCCCCAAGTCAATCTCATTAATATTGCGTGGGTCCGCGACTGTTTTTTGAGTGAGTGAGTGAGTGAGTTTAGTTTTACGCCGCACTCAGCAATATTCCAGCTATATGGCGGCGGTCTGTAAATAATCGAGTCTGGACCAGACAATCCAGTGATCAGCAGCATGAGCATCGATCTGCGCAATTGGGAACAGATGACATATGTCAACCAAGCCAGCGAGCCTGATCCCGTTAGTCGCCTCTTACGACAAGCATGGGTTACTGAAGGTTCATTCTAACCCGGACCTTCACGGGTTGTTCTTGAGACAATTCCAGCTTCGACGAAGCATACTCTTAATCAAACGTCCAATGTCAAAATGGTTCATTCCATCCCAGCGCAAAGTTGAGAGTGGTTGTTGGTTTGTGATGGCAAAGGATATCCCAGACATGTTCAATGGGTGACAAGTTGGTTGGTTAGGTTGTTGTTGAATGCCGCACTCAGCAATATTCCAGCTACATTGCGGCGGTCTGCAAATAATCGAGTCCTGACCAGACAATCCAGTGATCAACAGTATGAGCATCGATCTACGCAATTGGGATACGATGACATATGTCAACCAAGTCAGCGAGCCTGACCACCTGATCCCGTTATTCGCCTTTTACGACAAGCATGGATTACTGAAGATCAATTCTAACCCGGATCTGGACTGAGTGCTGGCCATCGTAAGCTGGTTATGTTCTATTTAAAGTACTCAGTAACGATACGAGCCCTGAGATTTTGCGTTGTGATCCTGAAGTATATAAAAATCCAACACGTCCACGTCGGCGCGCAAATGGCACCACGTGTGCCACCAGGATGTTGTCATGGAAGTGCTGCCTGGTGGATAATTTGTAAACATGTCCTGCCAGTCACAGCGATTCCATCACACACCATTACTGAGACACCCAATAAACGATCGTTCTGTCCGACCTTAACGGCATAAAAATGCGAATTCCGCCTACGCCGCACTCGATCGCGCATGTTAAGGAAGTACGGAGTTAACAATGTTTCATCCGAAGTCATAATGTTTGTCCAACGACGATTGGTCCAGCGTTAGCGCTCTCAAAACCAACGACGTCTACCAGTAATGTGAAGGTCCGTCGAAAGGGGAACACGTTCCATGCAGGGTAGAACTACGTCGTCGATTACTCTGTCCACTTACTCTAACACCTGTTGCTCTGTGAAGCTCAGCTCCAGTTTGGGAGCCACATTGACCATGGGTTTGTAATTACTGACTGTGAAATTCCCCACATGTGTACAATGTGTGGAGCCCATTCCTGGTGTCCCCCGCCGTGATATTGCTTTAATATTGCTAAAAGCGGCGTAAAACCGAACTCACTCACTCTTGATTTTAGTTTTACGGCATTCATTGGACAAATTCCGCCTGCTACGTTTCTTGGTTGATAATAAAGACACTTACCACCGCCGGTGTTATTTGGATGCCTCCACGGTCGCAGGAATTGTTGCTTGGAAGGTCCGATCAGGCATGTCCTGGAAAACAATACACAGTGTGTATCCAGCGACCGACCACGCTTTCAGCATATTCCTGCAATTTTGTGGCAGTGGACATCATCATTTGTATTCTCACAATGTATCTATTTCAAAATCGAACATGATAATAAATCGCGTGATAATAAAACTAACGCTAAACCAATTAGATTACATTTACACGAATTTATCATCTTCTACATAGAACAAGAAACCCAAGAACTAAAAAACTCCCAAAAAACAAAAGAACAAACAAAGAAAATTCCAGAGAAAGAGGGGTCAAAGAAATGCCAAGCTCCGTTCAACAGTACATGGTTACATGGAAGGTTCTGACACACGATGACCGCCTCCGTGGTGTAGTGGTTAGAGCGTCCGCCCGGAGAGCGGAAGGTCGCGGGTTCGATCCTCGACCGCGTCATACCAAAAGACGTTAAAATATAGTACTTGTTGGTCCCTGCCTGGCGCTCGGCATTAATGGGTACAACAAGGACTGGTCGGCTCGGAGTCAGTATAATGTGTCTGAGTGGGGTATTCAGGCTTCACTGCGGCATGGTATCTCAGTGGGCTAGTACTATAAAACCAGCTTAAGTCTGGGCTAGTACAAGCAGCCGCACATACACATACACACGCATGCACGTCGTCATATGAGCGAAATATTCTCAAGCACGACGTAAAACCTAATTTCACCTCACCTTACCTCTGACACACGATAAAGTATATACATTACTACTCGGCAACACAGAAGTTGATCTCTACCTTCTAAGTGTTTACAGGTTCATCTTGGTCAACATAGTTCTCATCAAATCTGAAAAAGAAAGAAAGAAGATGTCATATACAGTCATATATACATGTATGTCTTTACAGTCAATCTTGTCTATCATGCTGAACTGCTAACACAGCCCATGCACGTCTAGATTACCACAGTTCTGAAAATGAAGAAAGTCTCTGGGCACTTTTTTTATCATATTTTATTAACATAATTTAGGAACCGTTTAAAAGGTGTTCATTTCAGAGACAAGATGTTAGCCCAGGTCAAAGATTAAAGAAACCGAAGGCATCAAGAAAACATACAGTATGCCCCAAACAATTAGTAAGTCATTTGAGGGAGGCTACTTAATGGCATTGAGTATGGTCGTTCACTCCCTCGGTGATTGCAAGTGATACGGGGCGGTGGGGTAGTCTAGTGGTTAAAGCGTTGGCTCGTCACGCCGAAGACCCGGGTTCGAATCCCCACATGGGTACAATGAGTGAAGCCCATTTCTGGTGTCCCCTGCCGTGATATTGCTGGAATATTGCTAAAAGCGGCGTAAAACCAAACTGTCAGTCAGTCAGTGCAAGTGATACTTAATCATTTCATTCTGGCATGGTGTCTCCCTAGGGGAACCATGCAACATGGAACCAAACTCTTTCAGCAGCAAAAAGCAGTTACAATGATAATATCCTTATATTACCGTCTTCATCATGCTTGTGGTTTTGTCTAAGTGGTCCATCCTCTGTACCATAATATTGAGAGCGCGTCATGGAAACTGATAATCAAAGAATTCTTTAGAATAGGTCCTTATACATCCTCATATGTATCCAGCTAATAAACCTGATCTTGTCCATTTTGAAAACAGCAATTATTATTTATGTCAGTGAATTTTCCGTCCCTTTTGACACAAACGTGATTGAGAACATTCGGGAGAAACGTGACAAATATGAGGACCTCCCTTACGAAATGTCACCCATGCATCCCATGTGCCAAGTTGTCCCCATTGTTCATGGTGCCTTAGGTTTGGCACTTCAAAATCTCTTGCCTGACACTGGGAGAATACCCAGGTTTGCTGCCAGGTACACAGTAGTTCTGACTTTGTGGGTTATGTAAAAGGCAAAAGCGGTGAGGTCTTCACGTCCTACCAGACGTTCTGGGTTGGTTTGATCAGACAGTGCTTCATGGGAAAACTCCCGTTTGCTATCTGGGGTGCGTTGGGGGAGGGGGTGAATCCTCTGTACCATAATATTGAGGGACATGAGCTGATACTGAGCCTGACTGTTTCAGGATGACCTAAACCCTCTTTGCTGCATTCCTTCATTTTAGACTACAAATATTTATAGTAGAAACATCTTTGGGGTTATATTAGCTACAAAAACATGTCAGTATATCTAAGAAATCGCCAGCTTCTTCAAGAAACGACTAATTCCATTGAAGTCTTGCTGCACGTCGCAAGTATGCCGATGTTGCCCTTCACCGCGGTATCTGGAATAGGGTAGGACAAACTAAGGGCTTTGTGCAAACCAGTACGTAATAACTCCGGATATCCGTCAGCTTGTGACATTTAAATCCCGTTTATGCTGCAGCAACCTATGCAATTGGGAAGCCAGATTTCCAGTGTTAGTTGATGGGTCGAATTCCAACCACAACGTACAGTGCTTGCACTTTACAAATGTGTTAAGATTCCATACAACAGAAACCTAAGCAAACAATGCCGATGCGATGAACATTTTTCATGTCTTGAAGGTGTGTAGGATTTAGGGTCTAAATGCTGACAAGACTCCCACGTCCCTCCCCTCTACACCTCCAAACATAGCACATGCACGCACGCACGCACACACACACACACGCGCACACACGCACGCAAGCACACACACACACACTCCCTTCACATTTGTAGGCACACACCTCGACACACATAAACTGACGAGCAAAAGAAAGTACACAGGTGTAATTGTTGTTGCAATCCCAAATATGCGTTCTCACTAATAAAATTATTGAAAAACATTGATTGTATATAACGCAACCATCATGTTTCATTTGCCAAAATGCAACCAAAAACATTTGTACGTGTTTTGCACGACTTTTTGCAAAATTGTGATTATTGTCCCATGCACCAGCACTTTTCTGACAGAGAGTATAAAACCTGTTTGTCGTGAAGACTGAACAATCACTTGACAGAAATCTCACGAGGAAATGCCAAGATTGACGTCGGCGCAACGAGAACGGGCCAAAGGAATGACACAAATGGGTGCTTTCAACGGCGATATTGCAAGGACATTGGGTTGCACAAGACACACCATAATTCGTCTGTTTAACCGTTTCAGTACGACAGGCCAGACATGTGATCGACCCAGAAGTGGACACCCCAAGAGGATCGCTATCTGCGGGTTATTCACCTACGCAACTGGATGTTGACGGTGACGTCATCAGCAGCCACATCATTGGGTCATCGCGTAAGCCGATTCACAGTGACAAGACGACTTCGTCCTGCTGGCATGTATGGGCCTACCGACCGCTGCGTGGAATGGCCTTGACCTTCCAGCATCGTAGGAACAGTCTGCAGTGGTCATCACTACATCGCTGTTTATTGTTACAATGTCATTTTGCTGATAAAACACGTGTATTGCAGTGTGCTTCAACATACATTTTCCATTTCATCAAAAGGTTTTGTTATTTTATCTTATTGGAAGAAACACAACCTGTGTACTTTCTTTTGCACATCAGTTTACATCTTATGAATGTTTGATTGATTTAACGTCCTGTGACATGCACTTTGTTTTATAATTACTGGGAAGGTACACAAAGCTAGGCGATTTGTTCAAAACATGCTTAGATTATGGGGATGTTGTCTATTTGTGGTGTCTAGGTCGTGGGAAAATAGCCTATTTCATGTGTTTAGACCCTAAACTCTCTAAACATTCTTGTAGCGCCTCCTTAAACATTCATGTAGGACCTCCTTAAACATTCAAGTAGGAATTCCTTAAACATTCCTGTAGGAATTCCTTACACTCTCCGATAGGACCTCCTTAAACATTCATGTACGACCTCCTTAAACTTTTCTGTAGGACCTCCTTAAATATTCATGTAGGACCTCTTTAAGCATTCCTGTTGGACCTCCTTAGACATTCCTGTAGGAACTCCTCACACTTTCTGGAAGGACCTCCTTAAAGATTCCTGTAGGTTCCCTTTAGCTTCCCCGTGGGATCTTCTTTAACTTTCTTGGGGCATTCTCTTTAAGATTGTTGTATGATATTCTTGAATTTTCCTGTTGGACCTCTTTAAACTTATCTGTAGGTTCCCTTTAACTTCCCTGTAGGTTCCCTTTAAATTCCCCGTAGGATCTCCTTTAACTTTCCTGTAGAACTACCTTTAACATTCCTGTTGGGTCTCCTGTCAGTCACGAGGATTTCAAGCCTCTACCTATCGGTCTTGTTTCCAGTAACATACAGCTTCTCCTCAAAACTATTACATAAGTTAACACTATATTAACATGAATTGGGAAGTTTGTAATCAAATAGAAATATTCTCGGACACCTACTTGAACAGATACAGATAATCCCCTGACAAAAGTATTACGACTACCCGCACGTCCTCCGGGGGGAACACATATGCAGGAAGTTCAACACTACTTTGTACAGTGTATGAATTTCTGCTTCGATGAAGACTGATCGGACAGACAGGATGTGTACGAGATATCAACTGTGATAATAGAAAGTTTTTCGGGTTTTGTCTTTTTGGGTTTTGTTAATTATGATTATTTCAAAAAGTACATGTCACATCTTTTCAATCATAAATTCTTTCATACTTTTAATAGCATTCTAGACATTCATTTTCAAATCCAAATTCTACCTCAAAATATATTGGACCACAAATACAGATATATGACAAAATAGCACTGACTGGGTATAACTGCATTAAACAAAATATACCAAAGACATTGCACTGTGAATAAAGGTACAGTTACAAAGGAGGCTATTAACCCTTCTGATGCATGAATTGGCGCCAACAGAAGATGAGATGGGGTTATGTTTGTTTTTTACCTGTTACACATTCAGTTAACATATATGGTTACTTCTTAGAAAATATCCTACAATGAGAAAGATTTCTCTTGGCACATATATTTATAACACTGGTTGTACAGTGTACAATTGTACAATTATGCAAAATAACATGTAGGGATACATTGGTGTTCAAATTGCTTCTACATTTAAAGTTTAGAGTTGTATAAGACATGTACAGTGTATATAAACATTTATTTGTTTTGTTTTTGTCTTTTTTTACACATAAATACAACATTCACACCAGAAATGGGCTTGACACATTGTATCCATGTGGGGAATCGAACCCGGTTCCTCGGCGTGACGAGCGAACGCTTCAACCACTAGGCTACCCCACCGCCCCTAATGCTCTATTGGATATGCGTATGTCGAAAGGGAGACTGAATACAGTCTACAGATAATGGCGATGAAATGAATGTCTAATGAAGCAAATGGAAAAATGAAATAAACGTTTACGAAGACAGGTCAATCAGTTGGTCTTCTTAACAGAATACAAACTTTGTTATGACATAGACTGTATCTCATTATATTTACTGCATAATACAGTGAGAAGAAGTGCAAATTTCCCAGGAGTGGTATCTATTCTCAAGGATATGACATACGGCACTCCCAGCACTAGGAGTGTTGTGTCAAGCTGAACAAATAAAAATAAGTAACAAATGGAATCATAGTTTTCATATGATAGGATCACGTTACAAACACACGAGTGAAGGTCACCATGACGTTCGTTCCAAACATAACAATTGTCATCAGATAAGATAGAGTCACCAGTGCTTGGATAGTGACTGACCTATGACGTACTTACGAAGAACTTATTTCTTTCAGATGAGGTACAATGTGTCCCAGTTTTGGCCAGGGGCGGTGGGGTAGCCTAGCGGTTAAAGCGTTCGCTCGTCACGCCGAAGACCCGGGTTCGATTCCCCCATTGGGTACAATGTGGGAAGCAGATTTCTGGTGTCCCCTGTCGTGATATTGCTGGAATATTGCTAAAAGCGGCGTAAAACTAAACTCGCTCATTTGTAGTGACCTATGGAGTCGTGCTGTTCGAATTTTGTTAAAAAGCGGTGTTAAGCTCTACTCACATTCTGGCGCACGTGATGGTCATAGTTCAGTGTATGAACGATAGTTACTCAGTCATGAACGTAGTTGCGCAGGGTTGTGAAATACTCACCTCCTGTCACATTCCACAATACAATGGCCGGGGAATATACAATGTCACGCTAAGTATACACAGCTTGACAAAATATCACGCTAAACTATTTTTATGAGCTTGTGACGGCGATATTATATTTTTATGACATCGTGATATGATTTCCACAGTGGCAGAAATATCATTACATCCGAAAAATATAACTTCTATCATTAGTATTCAAAGGCGTGCGGGAGACGGGAAACGCGTGAGAAATATACGGACAGCCGTAGAGGTGTTTGTGGGAAGTGTAGTAACGATAGACGGACATGTCATGTGACATATTGTAATTGATGTGACATATATAACATATGCTTACGTGATCAAACTGCAAGGTTCAAGTGACACAAGTGTAAGAAATACACGTCAAACTAGGACACATTAGACATATATTTGCCTGCGGTACTTTCTATAACAAGATATGCTATTGAGCTTTAGCAGTACATTACAGTGAACTGAGAAGTGAAGCGATTTTAGTTTTACGCCGCTTTTAGCAATATTCCAGCAATACCACGGCGAGGGACACCAGAAATAAGCTTCACACATTGTACCCATGTGGGGGATCGAACCTGGGTCTTTAGCGTGACGAGCGAACGCTTTAATCACTAGGCTACCTCACCGCCCCGCACACCCTTGAAGGGCATATTTATAGTGATTACTAGCTACATACATACATAGTACTAGGATCTCCTTTGGGTTAACCAACATGACTAACCAATTAGTGATGTTGACACTCCTGTGGTATGTAAATAGCGTAGGTTCTATTTTAGGAGCGTCCTTATAACCAATGACTACACATTGGCTTTACATCGTGTGTTTTTACAACACCCTTCTAAAATCAGTACTATATATGGAATAGCCACTTAGATTTGTAAGCTTTTAAAACAATATCCCAGCGACGATTAACCAACCGCCCCCTATATGGATAGCCGTACATTGCAAAGTGTATTCTACTTTCGTTTTAAAGCGAAAGTAGGATTCATTGAAACAGATTAAAAAAATACATCAACGAAAGTGAAATTCTTATATTCAAATCTCATCCGTGATAAATCAGCATCAAAGTCAGAACTGATATCGTGAATAGAGCTTCATTCAGTATATCACGTGATATCACGTGCAGGAAGTTACATGGGATTGTTTTGGGATCAAGGTACTTCCCCCAGTAGTTTGTGATTGGTTGCTGGCGCGATAGGGTACATTCTTTAATTCTTACAGTATACTTATGCAATATTAGTTGTATCTGTACAATCGTCATTATTTGTTTGTCGAGTATAATAAAACTCCCAGTACATAAAACATAAGGCATAAACACCTCATTAACATAATTAATTGTATCATTGCCGTAGTCACAGACCATTTACAACAGTCTGTGGTCTATCTTGAAGATTACACTTTAAACACATCACAGTGGTTTCCAAGACCATTGTTTGAACGTTGGCGTACCAATATTCAATCAGATCCTTCGTAAGTTCTATAAATATCTCTGCTTGTCTTCTTACCACCTTTGATTTAGATCGTTCTGAGGCTGTGTACCGATACATTAAGATCAGATAAATACAATTTCAGCAAGAACATATTAAGTCTCAGCTCTTGATCAAATAATAACTTTAACTAGGAGGTACAATCAGTAAAGATCGAACATTACCTCGCCTCAGACTCATCCCGATATCGCTCCGTTGAATGCTATGCCAAACTGAATGACAGGCGCAGTTAGGGCTTTCCGAAGGGGATTCCCCTATAGCCATGACGACGGACTGCAATGCACAGCTTGTGATGCACAGACACTGTTAGGTGGGGTTATATTAGTTATGTTTCACATTGCGTGTGAGATTATTGCACTTAGAAAGCGATGTGGATGCACTGCCTTTGGTTAACAGACCTAGCCCAAAGAGAGTTTGACCTCACTGAGTCACTGTATGACAAGAATCAAGTATTACAAGTTCTACCTTTTTATCGTTTTTTTATATGACACGACTAGACACAGAACCACTGATCATCGCTCTCTAGGCTGAGGCTCCTGCCACTGGACAATACTGATTTTTTCCTTTTTGATAGTCAACAGATAATTATCTCATTTGGCCACACAATAATAAGTCCATTTCCATACACATTGTTGCCAAGACATGTCTAATACAAATTACCCATGGAATTATGGAGTACATGATCAACGTGAAATATCAGGTGCATAGGGATCTGTAACGAAACTCACCTTAAAGATATGTTCATAGCACAGGGGTTCAAATCACTGTTTGGACAATAATTTTTTAAAATAAAGACCTAGACTTTTGCAATCGTATATTGTAGTGTTGGGAATTGGTTAAAATCTTATAATTGATGATTGGTTCATTACAACCGATCAATCATCGAAAATAGTTGGTTAGCGTTATTTATCAAATTGTCTTGGTTATATTTGTTAATGCACACACAAAAAAAGAAAGAAACATGTAGTTCTTTCGGTTGTTTTGGCAAATTTCATGTCTTTAAAGGATGACTAATATGTTAGGAACATCAATTTCCTGGAGTCTTCAAGATAAGTTTTAACCATGACTTGGAACGAGCTTGAAGTGCTTATGAAATGCAACAAACAAAACCAACCTTGTGATAAATATTGTCAATGCAAACAAGTGTTCCAAAATTGTTTGTGTTCGATTATGACAAAATGTGATCGATTGCTTGGTCGTTTAGTCATTACGACCAATCTTCGATTATTTCAATCAATTGGACCACCACTAGTATATTGTTTTTATATGTTATGATTAACATATATTTCAAATTTGAATGAAATCGGTGAGGAAATGAATATTTTTAGACAATTCTACTGCTTCACTCATTACATAAAATACACAAGTGTGTATTTTATATAACGAGTGTAGCGGTAGAATTTTCTTTAAAATTCATTTCTTCTTCGATCACGTTCAAATTTGAAATATATGTTAATCATAACATATATTAACAATACACGATTGCAAAAGTCTAGATTTTTATTTTTAAAAATTATTGTCCAAACAGTGATTCGAACCCCTGTGGTTCATAGTCTACCCGTGAAGGTCCGGGTTAGAATATTGATCTTCAGTAACCCATGCTTGTCGTAAGAGGTGACTAACGGGATTGGGTGGTCAGGCTCGCTGGCTTGGTTGACACATGTCATCGGTTCCCAATTGTGCAGATTGATGCTCCGTGCTGTTGATCACTGGATTGTCTGGTCCAGACTCGATTATTTACAGACCACCGCCATATAGCTGGAATATTGCGGCTGCTTGTACTAGCTCAGACTGAAGCTGGCTTTATAGTGCTAGCCAACTGAGATACCATGCCGCAGTGAAGCATGAATACCCCACTCAGACACATTATACTGACTCCGAGCCGACCAGTCCTTGTACCCATTAATGCCGAGCGTCAGGCAGGGACCAACAAGTACCATATTTTAAAGACTTTTGGTATGACGCGGCCGAGGATCGAACCTGCGACCTTCTGCTCTCCGGGCGGACGCTCTAACCACTACACCACGGAGGCGGTCCTGAGAGCAGTAGTTTACAACACACAAACATACACCAGTGTGCAAAATTTATGTTGGTCCCATGGTCCCTGGCTAGTAAAAAATCATCAGGACCACTAAATGATAAGTTTGCAGTGGTCCTGGTGGCAAGTAAATTTTGTATTGATAGTTAAGTAAATCTATGATTGTTATTTTGGAACCAGTGAAGTACAGACAGGACCACTAATTATTGTCCACTCACTGGTCCTGTGGTTCAGTGGGAAATTTTGAAAGTTTTTTTTCCCTGTACACAGGAGGAAATGACAGTTCCTGGAGCCCATTCATTCATTGTCACATCAACAGTATACTGTAAAGGACATGGAACATCAAAAACAACATCAAATTAATCCTTTAAGGCTTTATTATAACTTTAAAACATAGCATTAAGCAGAGATAAACAATGTAAATAGTCAGCATTCTACCGATCAACTTTGACAATGGTACATACTTCCATGCTCAAAGTGAATTTTAATACATGAACAGTTAGAGGTGTAACAATTCAGGTGTCGACATATTGAAAATCGTCCATGGGCCAGAGGAAATATATCAATGACATATTAAAATACATGTACCAATAGCAAACTTTGATACCGACACCCAAGGAAATCAACAAACATGAATTAAAAAACATCTACTTTTCATGCAATAATAATATATTTTACCATTTTACGATATATTTTGTTCAGAAGCAATGCTTTGTTATAGATATATTGGTATCCAGACAAAATCTGGCCAATTTTTTCTGAGCCAATAGTCAGAGTTTGGAAGGGAGTATGGTTTAACCTAACTTTAGCAATAGTCCAGCATTGTTATGGCTGAGGACACAAGGGACATGGGTTTGATCAAATGTGGATGTAAACCATTCAGCTACAGCACCACCCCAAAAACTACTCTCTTACATCCTCTACAATTTCCTCATGCAACTGCACCTAGACTTGCTAACCTTGGACACCATAATAATAAACCATAGCAAGACAAAATATAATCCCCACACCCCCTAATTTCTAAAATGATATAACTATTGCAATACTATTTCGAACATCCCATATTCCAACTGATTTAGTCCCAATGAAATACAGCAATAATGTCTGACACTGAGTAGAAGAGGGGGGTGGGGTAGCCTAGTGGTTCAAGTATCCACTTGTCACATGAAAGGCCTGGGTTTGATTTCAAAATTCCGGGAGCCCATTCCTGGAGTCCCCTGCTGTGATACAGCTGGACATCTCTAAGAATGGCGTAAAACCATACTCACTCACTAACTTACTCAAGTAGAAGTAACTGTAAAAAGAGGGATAACAAGAAGTAACAAAATGTTCTATGCAATAAGCATAGTCAAATTCAACACTGTACAGCCTGTTTGTTAGACATCGTTACAAGAACCATCCCAAATGAAAAAAGGGAAGAAAACTTCCCGTTCTCTTGGAATACTATATTTAAATTCTTTACCATAATTGATAATGTTGTGACATTAGCTTAACACTGCCTGATAAATAAGCATTTCAACTTTCTTTACCTCAGCAGTTAACAGAACACAAAGACAGGAATAAGCTTTCATCATGAAAGTTTCATCACAGATTTTCCCAGCTTTCATTTCAGGAAAGGATGTAAACTTGTGTGCAGGATGTTGGTTGATAACATTTTAACATTTTTAGTATGTCTCTATCCTGAATGGAAATAGATCCATGTCATATGTCTGTGAAATTCCATAGTATCCAGTTCACCGAGCAATAAGGAAATAAATGCCATCTGTCAAGACTACGACTGCATTCAACGGACCATCTTATCTACTCGATGTCACCTTGGAGCAGCAAATATCTCATTTGAACATTGCCAACATATTCACAGAAATGTACAGAATTTTCCATTCACCACTTCCATTTCAAACTGTTATCAATGTACATTTTGAAACAGATATATTTCCAATAAATGCACTTCTATACAATGAAATAAATAAATACTACTCTACGGAGCCTAGGGAAAACCATACTGATGACTTGAGGCAACATGGCTCTACCCTACAACATAGAACAAAGGATGAAACAAAGTGAGGAATATTAAACCTTTACCATTGGGAGTATTCAAGATGTATCTGTTTTCAATTAGTTTATAGATATTTTAACAATACCCGAATGCGGGAGTAAGCACAAATGATAAATTGTAATAACCCGTACCAGTTCAGAAGCAATATTTTCATTTATCACTATTAAGGGTAGAAAGGTTGACTGTAATAACACGGATATTTCTACATGTGCATTTTGATATCTCAAAGATTGGTCACTGTTGAGAGTACAAAGACATAACATAACCAGTTAGCCTCATTAACAACACCTCAACAACAGGTGAACAGGTGTCTCAGTAGTGCTGGGATTTAATAAATTATTCCTTCTATTTCCTCTAAAAATGACAATAAGTAATATATACTTCTCAAAAGAAGCAAAAGACCAACCAAACATTCTTTCATATTATAGTCCGTTTGGCTCAAAATCGGACCGAGGAATTGCAATCTAACTCAACAACTAATAAACATATAATACTCAGAGAAGCGCTGATCATAGTCAAAACATCATACCAACTCACGATTTGTTACGAGGGAGGGGTGCAAAGAAAGGAACAGCCAGGTGTGCGAGAAAGGATGGAGACAGCACAGCACAATTAAATGATTCAATAACTTTGTCGGCACTTGTGGACGTGCTCCGGCCACGTACACATGGCAGTCCTCCATTGTAACAAATAGTGACCTTAGTCAAAATTTTAATGATTGTTTGTTAACAACTTCTTTATTTTTAGGGCATAAATTCTGCAAAAAAATCACAGAGTTGGTCGGATGTTTTGATTATGATCAGCATTTCATTGAGTATTATATGTTGAGTAGTTTTCGAGTTAGATTGCAATTCATCGGTCCGCTTTTGAGCCAAACGGACTATATCTGTTTGATTGGCATTTTAGAGTTGATAAATAACAAGAAAGGAAGCTGTTATCCATAAAATACCATACCTTTCTTATTCTTTCATATGACAGAGAGACTTCCGCCGATATCCCATCTTAAATTTCATTCCAGTCAAATCATATCACCTGAATATATATTCCTCATCTGATAAGGATGAGTTTTAACATGTTTCTTTAATTGTATCTTAACATACTGAAAGACATATCCAACTTCTAAAAATGCCACTCAAAGAAATTTTTCATCTTAAAAATGTAGTGGGGATATGGGCGGAAGTCTTACCCATATGACCATACTTAATCTGTCATGGCTGCAGAGCACTGCAACACTCTTATTATTGATGTTCTTGAACTTGTTTTGAGTAGAATACATATATAACAAGTGCGGGTTATCGCTCACAATATGCATATCGATAATCGCGACTCGGTAATCAGTCAGTAATTGATTGTAATCATATACCCAACACAAAACTTGGCAATGCAGGCAATAACGGAACACAATCATGACATTGTGCAAACAACACAGGTACCGATTAATACCATGATCAAGATGATTGGGGATACTTCCTGTTGAGACACGCATGCGAGTATGTTGTTTGCGAGTGTTATATATCAGGAAACTGCATCAGTTGTTTATGTCTTGAATTAACAAACATAACAATAAGAAACAAAGTTTAATTTTTTATGAATATCGATTAGTCTTCCGACCTCATCAATAATTGCTGATGCAAGGGAGATTGATCAACTGATCGATTATTCAATCAATCGCTCCAGCACAATATATAACCTATTGTAACCTACATACTAACCTACTACCAATATTCCCTCACTTGTTGGATGTACACTGAACATGCGGAATGACTGAGATGGCTGATGATGATGTTATTGACAGAAACAGACAGCACATATTGCACTTGTAGGACTTGTTCGAGGCTGACATAGCATTACATACAATCTGGTATATGATGTAGATTACACTAATAGCTGAAACAAGCTTATGTTAAGTATTGTTGCATCAAACATTTGTACTGCAGATTATCACTTTGGTTGTTGATAATCACATGGAGTTAAGCTGAACAACTGACAATCTCCAATAATGTCATAATTTCAGAGTTGCTACAAATTATAATATGCACAATAATATAGCGGGATGAATTCTATTGATTGAATACTATTATTTAACCCAAAAATATATCCTAGCATAGTGTAATAGTTTTTATGTAAAAATATATAATCAACACTAAGGTTATCACGGACCATCATGAGCGTGGTAAGCACGCATTGACATGGAGCAGTGATAATCAGTTTGTGATTGTTGAATGGGGTAAAATAAGCAAGCCAGTTTGTTGCTACAATAAATATGATATTTAGAGAAGCAAAATATATTATGCATTTTCTGTCAACTACGCCGTTTCGATCCGTGAGTAGACACAATATATATGACAGTGAATTCTTTGAATAATGTGGATCGACAGTGACACAGAATTTGATGGGTTTACGACCGATGACTTGTGAAAATCTCAGAACTCTCTTGCAGAAATGTCAGTGTTTATTGTTAATTGGACTATTTTTCTTATTGTCATATATATATAGATGAAATATGGACACTTAGATAATATATTTTGAAACAAAAGTCTGAAACAAAATGATGTTCAGTCAACCCATGACAAGTCGTCATATCATTTAAGTGAGAACCAGCACATCACATGACAAGGTGGTAAGATGACTTTGGGAACTTTTATGTGCAAAGACTGAATATATGTTTTGAGTGAAACTGAGAAATCACTCAACACATGTATGAGTTTAAACACCATTTACAATTGTTCAACCTGCATTCTTAGAAGGTGACACGCAACACAAGAAACAAGTAAGACCTTGTTTGAGTTCCATTTGGAACCATTCAAGGCCATGTTGTTACAGAGAATAATTTGCTTCAGTTATATACTGTAGATGTGTCCCAGTCATCATGACTCCTGATGAGTGAGAGGCGCGCCTGACTCTAGAGGGCCCTCTATTTCCCCTGTATCTTGCCGACCGCCATATAGACAGTGTGTTCCAGCCACACAATTTGGGGCTCCTTGTCTTCAGTCTGCAGAGCCGTGGTCGTGTTGCGGTACTCGTGCTGCATCCGGAAACGCACCTGCAAACATACAAATTGCTGTATGGCTCAAAAGCTGTTTTATCTGGGTAACCACATTCAAGGCCTTTCTAAGCTTCCAAAGCTAAAAAACAGATTAATGGTAGACATGTGGAAGACATCTCCAAAGTTAGGCACAAGTAACAAAAATGCTGTTGGACACAATTCTTAATTTTAGATGGGTGCCTCAGGCAGGGCAGGATACAGTCATCTTTTTTGTACACCTGGTATTATTGCTGTTTAACAGTGATTTAAAACAAATTTATGATAGTTGGCATCAAACAATCTACTGTTTTCACCAGAGGTTTCTTTATGATTATACAAATGGTTTTTTAGCTATTATAAAAAAATTGTATTGTCATAAAAACACCATGAACTTTTAACAAAACATATTTCTGTAGGCAAACATCTCAAAAGATATGAACCAAATCAACATATGTGATGAGATATATTGTGTTTTTTTTCGTGATAAAGGGCTTTAGAAGATTAGATTCAAATTCAGTGGAATCTGATGCTGTGCGTGCATGACTTCTTAACCATAGTTAATTTGGGTGTACTTGTGCTGGTGTTGGTTTGATCTCAAAGGTCTTGATGAGATATGTGAGAGTTCAGTCACATTACACAATAATATGTAAAACTTTGAACTCTTTAAATAACATGGTATGATGGTGCTTAGTGGTTAGAGCGTCCGCCGAGAGCGGAAGGTTGCGGGTTCGATCCCCGACCGCGTCATACCAACACACGTTAAAATATAGTACTTGTTGGTCCCTGCCTGGCGCTTGGCATTAATGGGTACAACAAGGACTGGTCGGCTCGGTGTCAGTATAATGTGTCTGAGTGGGGTATTCATGCTTCACTGCGGCTTGGTATCTCAGTGATCTGGCACTATAAAACTAGCTTCAGTCTGGGCTAGCACAAGCAGCCGCACCTACACATACACACGCATGCACGTCGTCATATGAGCGAAATATTCTCCAGAGCGACGTTAAACCCAATTTCACCTCACCTCACTTAGTGTTTATTACAAGAATTGAGCTTTCAAACTAGAATGGAAACAGTCTTGTGAAGGACTGGCAAAGAAGTCCACTGTAGGAAGGTGTGCGAAGTTAAAGAATATCAATGGCATGATCAACTGATCTATGGAGCACAATTTCAGCCAGGTTTTCAAACTGAATACAGCTGATAATTACTCATTGTTTTAATATTGTCGCCTGTTACTTAGACAAAAGTCGATATTACTCTAGCTTTGAACACATTCAGGAGTAATGATGAAATCAACCCCACAAGCTGCACATAAGTTTCAGTGAAGCTGAACAACTTACTAAGTTGGAAGTCAGGCACTATATACATTTATTATCATTATCATTATTTGTTTGTGAGCTCAACTTTAATGATGTTTATCACTCAAAACATTTACGATTGCCTGAAAACACAATGACAGATCTTAGTTTTGAAGATGACCAACTACTACGTGTAGCCCTAATCTTGTATTGAACTTTGACTGTGTAACAATGTCCCTATACACTCCACTAGTCACAAGGCATAGATAAGGTGGGGTTTCCCCACTAACAGGAGAATGGCTTGACCTAGCTCCTCATTGGTGCAGAACATAATGCTCTTCCTTCTACAGCTAGGTCAGTTGAACAAACACACTATGCAGAGGAAAGTGATTACAAGTTTGTTTGTGTCAAGATGATATCGTAACAAATGATATCTGTTCAGTATTAGCTGGCCACAACTCCTAAAGTCTTTATCTCCTTAATATGAAACATATTCTGAGCACGTTGAAAACAACTGGTGACTGAGGTGGAGAAATAGATTGACTTGTTACTCCACATCATGTTATATAACTTACTTGTTGAAATACATCTGTGATTATTATTCCAAGAAGATAATGTGAATAGAATCAATCCCTAAACAATACAAAATTCATTGATTATTTAAATGGTGACAGTTTTTAAGCGATTCCAACACATAAAGTTTACTGTTTATACCAAGACAAATTAACAGTGTTTTCAGACACACAGACAGACAGTTTGAATACAGTTTGCCAGACAGACACACACCTTGAAATCACTGGACCCTGACAAGAAGTAAGCAGCTTGAAAGGCAGATACCTTGTTACAATGCGACAAAGGTAGCAATCTGTTATTCACAGAGCTTGCCTACTTGGTAAACACAGCTTTACACCTTTCACTTGTCTACAGTAAACACACCTATTCTTCTGTCTACTGGTCCACAAAACCTGAACTATGTACTTGCTTCAAGTGCTGACTTGCCAGTCTAGCAACCATGGTCCTATCGGTAATGTAATGCTCATACAACAAGGAGGTTTGAATAGTTAAGTCATGATCATTGAAGTACTTATTTTCTGTCAAGGGAAACTGATCCCAGGCTACAAATGGGGTCCTAGATAAATGCCAGTCATTGAACACCTACTGAAGTCAGTCAGTCAGTCAGTCAGTCAAATACAGAGCTGAGTCTTCAAGGGGTAGCATTGGAAAATCATGAAGCATTTGACTCCATATTCTACTTTTTTAATGAGGTACAAAAAGTGACATGTGTCAACCAAGTCAGCAAGCCTGACCAGCCAATCCCGTTAGTCACCTCTTACGACACGCATGGGTTACAATTCTAACCCAGATCTTCGCGTGGCCATTTTTTCAAGACCTGTCCTATTTCTTTCCTGAAACTTACAGACTATTTTTGGGAATAGGAAGCAAAGGATTGCTCCCCAAAGATGATGATGTTGATAACAACTGTGTGATCATCAGACTCACGCGCAGGGTAAGGATACCATCAGAACAAGGAAAGACAACCCTGATGTACAGTATGCTACACAAGTTGTTGTTTGCTAGACATCAATACCAAACTCAGTTCTTCACACATTGGATGTTTTGGACCATGGAAATCAGAAGCACACAGAGCTATGCTGTGATTCCTGTTTCAAAATGTTCCCTTGAAGGATCAGCCATATACGGTAATTTAAACACACACATTTTTTTCATTACGAATATGCGTAAAAGAGGACACTGATGACACAACCAAAGGATCCAATGAATCTAGAAGTCCAACACATTTGAAACAAAACTTCAACTTCAAATTGACACAAAAATGGCCAGTTGCAACACTATTCTGTTTGTACCGGTACATCAGAAATGAAAATAGCACAGATCTACGCATTACTTATGAAGAATGCAATGTGATTTTTGATACCTGTGACAATCTGTTATAATGTATTCATATTTAATACTTTCTGCCTTTTGTGTGCAATAGAAACAAATTCCAATATGGCCTTTAAAGCATCATTTTTGCTGGGCCACTGGTATCTAATCAAACAGAAAGAGGTTAACCTTGAATAGCACAAATATCAGTGGCAGATCCAGACGGGGGTTCAGCGGGTTCGAAACCACCACCACCACCCCAACACACACACACCCTGATAATTACTAAAGACCACATTGAAGTTCATGTTTTGCAATGGCAGAGCCAAGGTGAGGTTCAGGGGGTTCGAACCCCCTGAACCCCCCCCTTTTGAAAATTTCTGGATCCGCCTATGAATGTTACATGCACATATAGAATCTGAGCACCTGTTAATTCACTCTGTGTGTAACAAACAGTAACACAGACTAATGCATTGAAGTTCAAGGCTACATGGTAACCTCAGCTTGTGAAAGACACCCAAGGCTGACATGTACACAGCTTCAACACAACTTAAGTTTCTTTTCATCTTTACGTTCGAAAAGTCAAGTTTTAGGTGTTGCTAGAAATATTACCATAATAGAAGACCAGTTAGAAGCTGTCCCACTGTCCCATAGTTATTAATCATTTGCATCATAATGACAGTTAGGTTGAACCATGTAAGAGCACTAGGTCATCCTAGGTTTCACAACAAACAGGAAATGGCATACAAGCTTAAAATAGAAACCTGCTTGTATAAAGGCCAAGTTTCACTGTCCTTGTGCTATACTCAACAATTGCAATGCATCAATAGTTAAATGCATTGTTACAGCCTTAATATTTTCACATAATAACAACTCTGACGCATTTTTATCCCGCGAGGAGACAATATGCAATTCCCTGCTTTGTTTTGAAATCCCAAACACATCCTGCAAACACTTCCCTTCCTGAAAACACCACTCACTACAGTCTTCCTATCAACTATTATCTAGCTCACTGAATCATGTCAGCTTGTAACATTTAGCTTTTATAATCTGAGCCTTACTGATGTCTACATGACCTGATAAGTACAGACCATAGTTTGATATTCGGGTCAGTCTTTGAGCATGTTGAGGTCTTCTCCCATTTTGCGGATTCTCTCCTCTCTGAATCAAGGGACCCTCCTAAATTCTGACCTTTCACATCAGTCTCATGACAAGGTCACCCTGACATTCAGGTTGAACTTTGCACACTGCAGACAAACTCCGAGGACTAATGAAACAAACATGTTTCAATATTTTTCTGTTTTCTGTTTACCATAGCATTCAGCAGTTTTCTAACTTGATAATGGTGGCCTCCAAATAATCCAGTCTGAGTCAGACAAGCCGGTGATTGATATTATGAGGTACAATCTATGTGACAGGGAACAATGACAAGCTATGAGCCAGCCAGCCTGACAAATAATCATTGGGTCATCCCTTGAGTTCTAACCAGGAATGTCAGGACATGGTAAGATTGATGCCTGACAGATTTAACTCATCATGCAAAGACTATGTGACACAATCGAACAAGCTTAAGTAACTTCAGTTAAGAGACACAGTTGTTACTTCGGTAGCTGTAGCTATGACAAGAAGAGCATGCAGTCATACTTCCTATTTCCTCTTCTAACCAGCTGTGTCCAAAACCCAGAAAATATTCACATTTTCCTCTCAGATCATGTTACATTACAGGTGCCAGCTGGCTGTGTAACTCGTGGACAATAAGTCAGCAAAATAATTCAATAATTCTTGAACTGATAGGAGTCATACATGGTTTGAAAGTACTCTCATAAACATCTTCTTATCATAGCCAAGGGTTTGTCCACTGACGAATGCCCCTAAACACAAACATACCATGAAACCGAAGCAGCAACTCCAATTCTAGCTTAATCCTTTAACATGATCGATATGACAAAGACTATTAATGGACATGGCCAATAATGAAGCATATCAATAATCAATCATCATTACTCACCTTGACATCTCCGTCCTTCAAGTTGGGCTTCACCCTCATGAAGATGCCAATCTTGTTGGACTTCCGGAATGCTATCACCCTGAAAGTATATATTCAGTCTTAGTTACCTTGTTTCCATCTTAATAACTTTACTAATGTCTCGGTCAACACACGACTCCACATCAACAAAAGCCATGAAAGATAATTCTAGGAGTAAACCATAAACCAAGTCTGCAACAAATATGTGTAAAAGTTTACAAATTGGAATCCAGAATTTCTCGGTTAATCCTCTTGTGGTTAATACCTGTTATTATGACTTTGTTGAGGTGTATTTCTTCATAACAGGACAAATATGGAAGGAGAGGTTCTAAAACTTTGTCAAACATTACCACACTAAATGCAGTGCTACAAACGGAAGTAATACATCTGAATGAAGGTAAAAATATGATCTCTAAAACAATCCCTATTTTGAAGAAAACAAAGATCTTTTCCAATTAGTGAGTGAGTGAGTTTAGTTTAAAACCGCTTTCAGCAATATTCCAGCAATATCACGACAAGGACATCAGAAATGGGCTTCACACAATGTGCCCATGTTGGGAACCGAACCCACGTGACGGCATGACGAGCGAATGCTTTAACCACAAGGCTTCCTGACCGTCCCCCTTTCCAATTGTCTTAACAAGGGACCTTAATTTGGAATAATAGATAAATCCCAGAATATGAGGTTACAACTGAAGGGGAAAACAAAGTACAGTCAACTCTCGTTAATCCGACACTTGTGGTTGCAGAGAAATATGTCGGATTAACGAAAATGTCGGATTAACGAAAATGTCGGATTAGTGTATTTGTGTGAAAATATCAATGTTTACTAAATGTCATGATCGCCATACTGTTGCATGCATATCAGAAATGGTAGATCTAGTTATCTTCATCGTATGTAAAAATATTCACAGAAATAAAAAATACTAACAATACATACTTGTTTTCATTTATTAACATTCATAGATGGCATAACATACATATGTAATCACATAAGCGAACAGTTTCATATCTATTTTATGACCACATTGGCACAAAACTCACGTTTGTTTTTACCGCATATCAGCTGCCATTATGACCTGGATGTTGATTATGTTACAGTTTCCATACAACTAATTCCATAATAACATGTGGACGTCTAATGTACAATCAGGCGTTGTATGAAAACATATATAATTTATAACTTGAAAAAGTCTTTGATGGTCATTAACATCAAACACGTCTAAGTGGTGTGTCAGAAATGTTTGCAAAGTGTTCAACGATGTTTTGGCCTCAGATAGCTTGAAGCATTGGAATCAGTCGCAGAGACGTTCAACCACTGAGCAGACTGCTTCAGGATGTCAGATACGGTTGATCGTCCAATCTTCACATCAAACTTCTGCTCAGCAAAAGTGGGGTATACACACAACTATTAAAGGGGGATGAGGCTTGGGTTAATTGGCAGTCCGAACAAAACTGACTTTATATGAACACTTTGCTAGTCTTCTCGCTTATACATTATTCTGTATATCAAGGAAGCAGTTAGTTATTACCTCAATCACAAACACTGTTTCAGTGTCACAAGAGGTACTGAAAAGATCTGGGCCTTGACTAGGAATAGTCCCTAGATCATGGAGATTCATACTTTACTTATGATAAAAAGACTGAAACATGTACACTTTGTAACATTAACATCTACTTGATGGCTATACAGTAGCAACTTTCATTTACACATTACTAAGAAAGTGTAATCCCAAATATAACATAAGTTACATTTGACTACTTTCTAAATAGCATTGTGTATTCATAGTGTCAAAACCCGTGAAAATCCGGGTTAGAATATTGATCTTCAGTAACCCATGCTTGTCGTAAGAGGCGATTAAAGGGATCAGGTGATCAGGCTCGCTGACTTGATTGACACATGTCATTGGTTTCCAATTGTGCAGATCGATGCTCATGCTGTTGATCACTGGATTGCCTGGTCCAGTCTCAATTCTTTACATACCACTGCCATATAGCTGGAATATTGCTGAGTGTGGCGTAAAACTAAACTCACTCACTCACTCATAGTGTCAAATGTGGGAGCTGTGCCAATTTACACTTGTCAGAGGGGTACACAAAGTACATGATCTAGATTACTGGTTGTTAGACTTCCATTTTTTGTAGGAAGCCACAGTTGCTGAGTGGGTTAGATCGCTGACTTCATGTGCTGGCAATTCGGAGCGTGACTCCGAGAGGGTTTGAATCCTGGATATAACTCAACCTAATAAATGTACTAGAATCTTACTTTACTGAGAAGGGGCGGTGGGGTAGCCTAATGGTTAAAGCGTTGGCTCATCACGCCGAAGACCTGGGTTGAATCCCCACATGGGCACAATGTGTAAAGCCCATTTCTGGTGTCCCCCGCCGTGATATTGCTGGAATATTGCTAAAAGCGGCGTAAAACCAAACTCAGTCAGTCAGTCAGTACTTTACTGAGAAAGTTTAATCCCAAATATAACATATGTTTCAGCTACACATTCCTTACACCTGCAGCAGAATTACAGGGAAGGTGATGCAGTGGAGAAATGCGCTGAAAGACTGGGATGGTACTGTCAGTCAGTTGAAGCTAGCCTTTCTGTAGTGTGGAGTTCTATGCTTGGCCTACGGGCTTCACCCATCGCACTACACTTGATCGCGGACAACCAGGGGCCCCTTCGCTAACAATGGCAAGCGCCAGTTAGAGGCACTTATACATGCTAATACAGGTCAATTGTCAGGTCTGTGCTCAACTTATCCTTGTTTGCCAGTAGATTCTCTTTTCACCCCAAACTACATATAACTGTTACATGGTATAGTAATCTGTATCTGTACTACTATTCTAATCATACAAATGAATTGAGGCTCTTTGTAACCATGAACACAAATTCTTTTTATTAAAGATGTGTTAAATCTGATCTTCAGATGTGTAACAAGTTTGATATGCTGTACTCCTTGTTCAAACAACATGTTGCTACTAACAAGAGCCTAGGGTGCTAAAATGTAATTTTTGGAGTAAAATTGATATTTTATACTTATCCTGACTCATGCTCTTTTGCTTGTCTTCTTCTTCTTGCGAACATAGTGGAACACTTGTATCTCCTTATTTGAAGCTCCCTTCAAAATAAAATCACTAATTGGTACTCACCACGAGTTGCTTCCCTTTGTCTCCCCTGGCGGGAAAAGGTGTTGCCACCTTCTGCCCATGTGCTTCACTCTCTCCTGATTTTGCGAGCCCAACACTTGGACTTACAGGGAAATCCAAAGTGTTATGTGGGGAGGATGGGATGGAGCTAACCTCATGAGTCAGGATAAGTATAAAATATCAATTTTACTCCAAAATTACATATTTTCCTTATCCTGACTCATGCTCTTTTGTTTGTAGCATCCTACGGATGGAGGTGGGAGTAACAGAATACTTTGGATTTATAATTAGTGATTTTGTATAGATATACTGTAATATCCCCTCGGGAACTTCATGAAGGCTTAGATTTAGGATGTTTCCTGTATAAAAACCATAGGTTATATAAAAGCCATTAAAGGGGAATTACATTATGAATATATTGAACAATACATATAATATATATATATATATAGGTGACTCTGATAGAGGCACTGAAATTGAATATATCAAAAGTATATGCTTAAGGTTGAATAACTTAAGCTGAACATATATACATAGCCCTAAAACTCCGTAGAGTTATAAGCTAGATAAGTATGTATAAAATACATATTAATCTTGTGAGGATAATATTTAAGCCCTCTGAGGGACTGTCAGTTGCTGGCGAGGACCAGTGGTCGAAATGGTGAATGCCAGAGACATCTTCTGTAGTGATGTCTCTCAGGTAGTGATTAGCAAATACCATGTTAGATTTCCAATAGCATCCTTCCATAATCGTGTTCAAGGAACAGTTACCGTGTAGGGCGAGGGTGGAGGCCAGTGCCCTGATCTCATGTGGATTTGATGCTGTTGGTGGGTCCAAGCCTGCTGTCTTGTAGGCACGCAGGAGAATGACAGTCCTTATCCAAATAGATATTGTGGTCCATTGACACTTCTGTTTGATTAAGTAGGCGATAAGGGGATGAATAAGCGTTTGAGAAATCTTCTCCTTGTTTTGGATGGTCGTAAAATAAACTTTGAGCGCTCTTACTGGACACAGTGATAGGTCTTGTGTATCTTGTGATCCGAGAATAGAGGATAGCGCCGGGATGTGGAATAATCTGTCTGGTTGACCTGGCAGTTGATTTTTAGCGATGAAATCCCATCTTAATCCGAGGTGCGCTGTGTTATGATTGTCATCAAACTGTATCCTCTCGTAATCCAGGCGTGAATTTCAGACATTCTTGCTGCCGTGGCTAGAGATAGCAGAAACAGTGTTTTCTGTGAGAGAAATTCAAAGTTGTTGATTCCAAAGGTTCATAGACCTCACTTTCGTGAGGTGTTGTAACACTACATTCAGATCCCAAGCTGGAAGTGGAACTTCCGCTTTTGGTCCTCCAATCGGAATGCTTTCGTGAAGTAAGGCCAGTAACTCTGGAGATCTTGTCAATTTGACACCCGTTCTCATGGTGATTACAGAACTAAAGCGCGACAAGATATGTTGATATCGTTGAACCTTTTAAATGTTTGTTTTGCTAGGCAGGTAACACAAATAGTCTGCCACTTGAGGTTGTGAAGCCTCTCTTGCTGTAAAACCTTTCTTTGCTGCATAATTTTGAAACTGTGCCACTTGTCGTGTCATACAAGTTACGAGTTGAGTAGCACGTAAAGCAAAGCGTGACTGCTTTTGCCGCCCTGGCAGAATATCCTCTCTTGTTTAAACACATTTGTATACAGTCCATACGTGTAGTTGGAACATTGCTGGGTTTCCGTGCACTTGTTTGGTGTGAGGATGAATTAACAGGTTTCGCTTGGGTAGCTCCAGTGCTGGTTGACCGATTTCTTGAATTAGTGTGGGAAACCACGTTCTGGCCGACCAGTTGGTAGCGACCAAAGTGAGTTGTAGGCTCTGTGTTTGTCTGATTTTCTGTAATACTTGAGGTATTATTGCTGGCGGCGGAAACTGCGATGCGCGTTGAGGCCTTCCATGATAGACTTAGAAGCGTCCGTTGCCCAAGCTTGGGGTCTGGGACTGGTGACACGAATGTCGGTAGCTGATTGTTGAATCGCGTGGCCGAATAGGTCTATTAGCGGCTCCTAATTGCTTGATTATCTGTGCAAATATTTCCCTGTTGATCATCCACTCTGTCGGTGGTGATGGTAGATGAGGCGAGAGAAAGCGTCTGCTAGTATATTTCTGGCTCGGGGAATGTGCACTGCTCTGACATGTAGATTTAGATCTTGTATTAAATCGAACAGTTGAAAACTTAGGTTCAAAAGGTTCATCGATCTCGTTGAGCCTTGCTTGTTTATGTAGAACGCCACTGTCGAATTGTCTGTATGGATCATTAGATGCGCATTTTGTAGAAATGTGCTCCAATGTAGAATGGCGTTGATTACAGCTTTCATTTCTAGACTGTTTATATGGAGTTTGCATTCTTGCTGATTCCATAATCCTGATATCGTGTGGTTGGTGAGATGAGCTCCCCAACCTTGGGTGACGGCGTCTATACAGATGGGTTTTGTATTCCTGCTCTGCTAAACAAATCCCTTCGCAGACATTCGATTTCTTGGTCCACCATAGTAGATGAGGTCTGAGATGTTTGGTAGACTGAATGGTTGTACATCTTTGAGATGTCGTTGATGAGACCTGTAGGGGGCGTAACTGTAATCTGCCTGTGACAGTCATGTCTTGGGCTGATGTGAGAAGACCTAGTAGGCTCTGCCATTGTCGAAGTGGTAGCGGAGAGAGTAGAAACTGGTGGAATGGTCTGTTGTATCTTGAGCCAACGGTCTTCTGGTACCATAATACGGTTCGCGATTTGTGATGAATCGAATACCTAGGAACTGCAGGTCTTCTGCGATGGTACTAGGTCCGACTTATGTAAGTTTACTAACCAACCTAGTTGTGTTAGTAGCTTTATGATGTAATTTAACTGTAGTTTGAGGCGCTGTGGATCTTGATCTACTTGTATCCCGTCGTCGAGGTAAAGCGCTCGTAGCCCTTGGCGATGTAGAAATATGATAATCGGTTTCGTTATCCTCGTGAATAGCCAGGGGGCTGATGATATTCGAATGGGAATTACTTTCCACTGGTAATGTAGCCCTTCTAGAGTAAATCGTGGGTATTTCCTGGAATCGGGATGAATGGGGATGTGCAGGTAGGCATCCTGTAGATCTATGCTGCCCATGTAGTCCATAGGACGAATCATCTGGCGTAACTGAGGTAAATGTATCATCTTGAAACCCGATTGGTTTGCGTAGATAATTCTTGTTGAAAAAGCTCATGTTGTAGATGAGTCTGTATTTCTCCGTGGAGTTTTCTTGGGAACTAGGAAAACTGGGGGAGTAGAAACCTGGTTCGGCGTTTGTATTTCTTGATCTATTACTTCTATGGCCTGTTTGGATAGGAGTGATGAAACAGCCTCTCTTATCTTTGGTAGTTGTTGGGCGCTTATAAATCGAACTTGGGGGTTTGATTGTCAGCGGAGGCTTGGCCTGTAGTGGGATCTGAAATCCGTGTTGAAGAATGTTGGAGGCGTAAGGGGTCTTGCAATATTCCCCAGTTTTCCCAGTGTAGTTGGTTGCGTCCACCCACTTGTGCTGGCTGTACTGGAGCGGCTGGGGTGGAAGACTCCAGTGGTTCGAACCTGTGTTTCAGCGTCTATAGTTGCGGAACCTCTGGGTGTCCTGCCTCTTCCTGATCCTCCTCTATAGTTGCCATATGGGCGTGAAAAAGAATCTTTACCTCTAGAGCTGGCTATCTTCCTGTCTCTTGCTCTTTGTAGGCCCGTGAACTTAGATCTGCCTGAGTATCTTTGTGAAGTCTGATCCGAATGAATGGCTGGCTAGTGTGTCCATCGATTTAATCATAAGGACTTCCCTGGAATCCTTAGAGACTTCCTTGGCGACTTTGTCGATTTCTCCGTCAAAGATGGATGTTGTAGTCGACCAAGGGCTGTATAAAGTGGGGCTGTAAAGTTCTCCCCAATTACAGGAAGCGAGGAGGCCTTGACTGACGAGCTAAAGGTCAGTGCTGCTGAAACAGATGTAAGATGATCCGTTAAAACTGCTGATCTTTCTTTTGCATAAGTAAGGCAGAATAAATCATTCTATCATCTTCCGTCGTGGAATCCCGGAATCTAGTAATAAGAGTCTCATTGATGGAGTCCTAGATCTATTTAACCCAAAGAACATCGTCTCGTCATGGTTTCTATATGAGCCAACTTGCGATCATCCATCTTGTAAATCTTGTTCTTTACATAAGCTGATGATCTTATAGTTCTCATCGATGTCCTGGGCTTTGTAGAAGGAGTCCATGTTATCGTGGAGAACTTCTTGGCATGAAAGTTGGGCAGATGTGGTGTCTGAACTTTTCGTAGCTTTCTGGAAAGCTGCATCTAGATTCTGTGGCACTGCACTTGTCGGGTCGATCGGGGTAGAGTGATTGCATCTGGATCGTCTTCCTTCATCAAATCGTCTGCGCTGTATTGCCACTTTTAGATGGTGATGTGAGATCTAGGTTATTGACCATCCAATACCGTATCTCTGCATCAGAAAATATGATTCCTCCATCATCCTCAATACCATCATCATTAACAAATTGTTGATGCTCTTCGGGACTGCGTGTAGCTGTCTGTATATCTGATGAGGTTTGTGGCGATCTAGTTGACTTGTCGCGGCTCTATGTGGAGATCTGGCGGGTGATCGACCTGGTGATGAGCGAAGTGGAGATGCGTCTATGGGATGATCTTCTACCGAGACTTGTGAGGTGAGCGTTGATAGCCATGAAGCTCTTCTATAGTCCCTCGATGTTCTTCTAGATGATGAGGATCTGGAATCATATGTCCTTCGCGAATGCCTTAGCGAAGCTTCATTTAGCGTCGGTCCGGGGATCGATGATATGACCTTCGCGAAGGCCTCCGTGATGTCTGATGGTCGAGTCCATATCTAGAGATGAAATCGAAGATGGTGATGATCTATCCCCAGCGAAGGCCTTAGCGAAGGCTGTACATCTAGGTCGCCGTCAAAGGTGGTCCGGGACTTCCTTCGCGAAGGTGACATCGTCTTAGCTGCTCGTTGGCGGGGGGTGCCTCTGGGGTGCTGTCGTTGGAGCCTTCGCGAAACTTCGGACCCTGCTTCTGCAGTTTGTAGTGGTCCTCCATGATGTTCATAATCTGCGCATCATGTCTTCTGGGATGATCTGTAGCCGAAGTCGTCGGCGTCTTCTCTGCGATGGGGTTCACATCAATAGCGTCTGGCGTCGGTGTAGAGGCATCAGGCTGCATGGTGATCTCTGCAGAAGTCACAGTCGCTGACACGGTGCGCTTCTTCTGCCGTAAGTCGGGGATGATTATCGGCTGATCATCGTAGAGACCCAATTCTGCTGCTGGAGCGATCTCGGCTGAAAGTTCTGCTGTCTTCGTAGATTTTCCTTTGGAAGTCTGCGCTGCCCTGGGTGTCCTCAATCTGCGTTGAGACGGCGATGAGGCCCTCTTAGACTTGGTCTGCAATGGCGGGATGTCTGGGGAGGCGGTCGTTTCTTCGAGGTAACGGACTGCGTCCCGCGTTCCTCTACATGGGGTCTCTAGCAGAACACCAGGCGGGAGAGGGTCGATCGCTAGCAGCTGACTGGATGGAATATCTGGACTCTCTGCCATGTTTTGCCCTTGTTTGCGTGATCTATCTGCAGCCGCGTCTTAAAGACGCCTTAAGATGATATTTATTAAATGCAGAAAGAGATAAATTAATGCAGTAACTGCAGCGTGAATTAAGCGTTACCGCATTAGAACAACTAGGGCATATTACATGTGGATCGGGAGGCAGAAAAGCGTAATCTACAAATCGTACAGATTTTCATCAGCGTAAAGCTAGCTGAACAATCCGCGAATACCGTGAATAAACGGTAGAAATCACGATAATTAATCAATACAAATAGTAAAGGATACTAGCTATACCTCTATAGTAACCTATGAGGGTAAAACTAAGAGATTATCAAAGGATATGGTGTGTAAGGAGACACGAGGTGGCTCTCACATCCTGCTCACTGGGCGAAGAAGGAGAGTGAAGCACATGGGCAGAAGGTGGCGACACCTTTTCCATCAGGGGAGACAAAGGGAAGCAACTTCGTGGTGAGTACCAATTAGTGATTTTATTTTGAAGGGCTTCAAATAAGGAGATACAAGTGTTCCACTATGTTATGCAAGAAGAAGAAGACAAGCAAAAGAGCATGAGTCAGGATAAGGAAAAGACAACAAGGCAGAGGCTGTAAATCTCAGGAAAAGTGTGATATAGCTTATCTATACGCACTGGGTTGAACTTGCTTTTGCATTTTGCATCATTTTCTGTGGAATTCGGTGATAAAGCACCTATCAGCTCTGATTACTCAACCAAACTTAAGTTAGCTACACTCAGCTTTTGAACTAGTGGCTGAAGTCGAGAGACTGAGAGAACGTTATTGCATACAAAGACCCATGTTCTGATGATGATCATGTTATTGTAAACTGAAGCACAGCTTCTCCCCAGTGTTGAGACTCACCCAGGATCATCCTTGAACTCCTGCTGCAGCTGGTTCTGATCGTCGTATATAGCAGCATCATCACGTCACGCTATCACTAGCTCTCCCTTTGGCAGCTCACACTGAAGATGTACAAGGACAGTATGTCAGTAAACAGCATTCCAGATACACAATAGTCGTCACAAGGTAGAATCTCTAACCACTTAACACCGTATTAATGTCGCTGCTAGATCAGACATTTACAGGTTAGCCGTCACTCTATGACTGTGTTTGTTTGGGTTGGATGTTGTTTAACACCACACTCAGCAATATTCCAACTATACATCGGCGGTCTGTAAATAATGGAGTCTGGATCAGACAATCGAGTGATCAACAGCACTCAATGAAGGTTCTTACTCTATTAAGCACAGACTACGTGAAAATCCATTCTTAAGTTTATCTTGAGGAAGTGTACTGCACCTAAACACAAACATTAACGTTTTGCTGTGATAATAACACTTACTTTGGCATTGACCTCGTCTCCAGTCTCGTTTTCATCATCCAGCGACAGAAAGTGCACCGTGGTATTGTACACTGATGGGTTGCTCAGTGTCAGCGTGACCAGGGTCTCCTGTTGAAGAAGAAACAACGTAGAATCATGGAGCATCAAGATCCATCAGCAGGGACTGTGACTGTTCAGTAAGTTCACTCATACCATGTAATGTCAATTTAATACTTTGGCTGGTAAAACCAACACCTTACAAATAAAGAACTGTACACTCTAAAATCACTCTGTCCTGGAATCCCTTCTATCAAGATGGAGATCAGGTAGCCTAGTGGTTAAATTTACCCTGAAGACCCAGATTTGATTCCCTACATGGGTACAATGTGTGAAGCCCATTATTGGTGTTCCCTGCAGTGAGAGTGGTGAAAACTTTCTAAAAGTGGTATAAAAGCATACTCATTCACTCACTTTTATAATTGAAGCATCTGTCCATATAATGACAGTGTCACTAAAATCGTAATATTTTTCTCCACTCTGAGTGAGTGAGTTTAGTTTTATGCTGCTTTTAGCAATATTCCAGCAATATCATGGCAGGGACACAAGACAATCTCCACTCTGAAGTACCCTATATATTACTATCTTATCAATACCATCCTAATTCAAGCGTTGCTATAATGTGAAACAAGAACAGAGTTAAATGTAATCCATGTATTGTAGCAATAAGCATGAGAAGTAAAAATATTCTCAATCCAAAAATTTGACTATTTGTCCATTTACTAAAGTTACACTTGTCACCATAACTGAATTACATGCATGGAGAGCCTTTCTGAAGTTTCAGTTGGCATGGTACTGTCAGCTCACCACTATTAATAATTTGTCAAGTCATGAATGCATTTATTACAAACCTCTGTTCTAATGTCGAATTTTCCTGTTCAAAATCCCTAAGCGTAAATTACTAACCATGTATGTAGCAAATGTCAGATCATTTTGAACAAAAGTGGATGAGAAATTGCCCATAATGGGTTTGTCAAAAGCTGCCATGTTGGCTGATCAGAACCTCAAACTAAGGTGTGATTTACGAGGAGGTAAAGATTAGTGGTGGGAAGCAAGTGATCATTTTGAACAAGATCCTGATTCATTGCTGCAGAACCTTAAGTGTCTTATGACACTGACAAGAAATTCATTGATGCAAACATGACACTCAACGACATAAGCTCACTAGACTTTCAGTCCAGTCAGCTAAAAATGAAGAAAAAGAACTTGTTGAAGGGCAAGAAAAGTAACGTAACACCCACCTTCTGTGGCAGGAAGACAGCTGGTGACAAGATGCGGATCTCTGGTACATGGTTCCTAAAGGTAAATAAAGAGCCATGAACATCTTTGCAAAAATATTCATATATTTAATACAGAAATGTTTAGGAACGACAAAACTATATTAATAAAGTAATAATGGAAACATGACTTTTGCCCCATCCTTCTTCAACTCTAGCAAATCTTACCTTATTTCTATATCCTGGTAAACAAGACAAAATGTTACTACATATTTCTTTATATATGTCAAATCTATGTGTGTGCAACTTACAGTGCTATAAGCTGGATCTTGAACTTGATGGAGACTGGGTTAAAGTCTGGCTTGCTCAGGTTATGTTCACACTCCTGTAGAACATCATACAGAAGAGGCTTTAAAGACTGGTATCAAACTATCCATCAACAATATACAGTGAAGCCCCGTTAGTCCGGACTCCGATAATCCGGATGTCTCGCCTCCCGGACGATTTTAGCTTGTTACCAATCCATGCCTATTTAATTTGCCTCGATAATCCGGAAATTTGGTTTCCGGAACCGGACGGTAAGTAGCTGTAACCAATCAGTAAAATAAACAGTAAATTGCTTCACTGTCCGGATGCTGTAAGTCGTGTTCACGAACCATAACAACACCCCACGGCGATGTTTACGTAACTGGCCATAAACAATAAAAACTCGGTGTCATGGAGTTGACAAGATGAGCTCTTGTTAACTGTTGAGAAATGTCTATTAAGGGTTGTTGTTTTAATTCGGACATTCAAGGCATACTACAATAGATCGCTTGTTAGACATTACCTCACCTGTGCTGAGGAAGGATGTGATCGAACCGTCGGATCAACATCGCGGATGTCACTCGGTAAAATTATTCATGTGATGAATTCAATGAGGAAGGTTAAGCGAACACAACCAACAATGAAAGACTTTTTGCTATGACTATAGATTATTGTTGTGCTTGCTATTCATTGTTTTATAAGCTTTACATTAAATGCTTATTTGTTTTATCAGATTCGTGTCATTTTGTAATAGTAAGGGGAAGCAACTCTTGCTTGAACTTGGGTCTTGATTCAGTAGTCGGACTATTACGCAATCCGGACAAATTTGCTGAAAACGCAAACCGTCCGGATTAACGAGGCTTCACTGTATTATAGAGGCTGTGAATTACAATTCAAACATGTCATATTCTTTCTGTCATTGAATAGTCAGTTAGATATGTAAACTGTTTTACACACAACAGAACTGTTATCAGATTATAAGGCTCTTCAAAGACATGATTGTCCTCCTCACCTTGCACCTGAGTGACTTCCTGATCAACAGGTGCTTGCAGTAGCTGAGGGTACAGATTCTGGGCACCTGCTGGTTGGAACTCAGGAGTGGCCAGTCTCTGCCTCATGTTTGGCGCTGAATCAACACACAAATACCTTAGTGATGGACAGTGGAGGGCAAATGCCCAAACACATTATCCAGATATTCAGTCACATATTCACTTTTCTGTTAAATATATACATAAATAGAATATATCAACAGCACTTTAAACCTTTTCTTAAGAGGCACTTATTTGGTGGCATGTATGTTTACATACAGTTTACATGTATGACTTAAAACCTTTATGTTGAACAGGAAGTTGGAGTCACCAAGGCAACCACTAAATGTGATTAAGACACAGTTACACATTGATGGCATGGATAGGTATTGCAGGTCTCCCATTACCTTTAGATAAATCCACAGCTTCAGTGAAAATCTCCTCGGGTAGGGGATCAAAGTCTGTTACAGTCTCCCCGGGCTCAACAGGGGCAGGTGTTTCATCCCCATCCTTAATACTGAAATTATCAGGATTTACATAAATATTTCAATCACTAATGTTACATGGTTGTGCTGAGAAATTTTGAGGTTCTGATGAAAATTAATATCAGCATCATCATTATAGGATAGGAATGTGCTACTGTGTTGGAGAACTACTGAAAGGGACCTGTAAAGGTCCGGGTTAGAATATTAATCTTCAGTAACCCATGCTTGTCGTAAGAGGCGACTAACGGGATTGGATAGTCAGGCTCGCTGTCAACTTGGTTGACACTTGTCATCGGTTCCCAATTGCTCAGATCGATGCTCATGCTGTTGATCACTGGATTGTCTGGTCCAGATTCGATTATTTACAGACCACCGCCATATAGCTGGAAAATTGCTGAGTGCGTCGTAAAACTAAACTCACTCACTCACTACTGAAAGGAGAACAGTATGTTAATTGTGGTGCTTTGTGCACTACATGGCGCATGGCGCGTGGTCCTGTGCTCAAAGCTCAGGTCACAAATCGGTGAAGTTCAGCAGCGTTGAGCTCGGAGAGGCCTTGGATGGGTGACCGTGTTTGGCAGCTTGACTCCTGAGAGTTTCTAGGACTTGAGTCCTGCCCCACAACGAAGCACATGTGACACATGTGGTCTCACCTTAGGCAAGTGAGTTTGTTCAAAATTGTCTCTGTTCACCAAGCAGGAAATTGGGTACCCGGTGGAAAAAGTCATATGACTATAACCTCCTAGCGCCTAACAGGCAGCTTGGGTTATCTGGGGTAATAATGTGCTGTGCCTTGATTGTTAGCGCTATGAGCATACCTAGTGTGGAGTTTGGCGCTATATAAATGGACACATTATTATTATTATATATTACATCATGTCACAAACAGCAACCAGCACTGGAAACAAACCTAAGACTGGCACCTTATTACATTAGGGTTTGTCTGGTCATCTGTACCTCAAAACAATATTTTAAGCCTCATCTCAAGCGTCACACTTAAAATTATTTGTGTCTTATATTCAATAAACATGATAAATGAGAGGTTTTCAAGCCACATTGCCACAATAACTAGAAAATCATAAGTACTGGGTTGAATGTAAAACATGATGTAATATTATTGTGATAGAGTTGTGATATTACTACTCACCTCAGATTTGACATTGCAGCAATGGACTTTCTCTTGGCAGCAGCTACAGATGTCAGCCCATACTTATCCTAGAGAAGCATCATTACGCATGTTAACAAACTTAGCTTCTATTTCAAAGAGAACACATTCAACATGTTCTAACAAACACTTGGATGCAATGTTGATATAAAGGCAGTAACTCTAGTTGGGGGGCTATAGTGTTTTGCAAGTTTAGTAACATAATTTCCTGAAACTACTCACAAGCACTTTACAGCATAGGCATGAGTAAGATGCATGGACCTGCCAAAACATCTATTATGTAATATATATGTTATGCTATGTTATAAACACTGATATGGTATGATCCACCAGATAGGTAACACTATAACCATGATAAAGACGAGGACTAGAGCTGATTATTTTTACCTTTTGTCAGATCGGTAATCGCTAGTGTCAAATCGATAATCGATCGATTATAATCGTTTGTATGGTCATTTCATAGTCAAATACCTATGTTAGTGAACTAACTTCTGGGTTGTCAGCACCTGTCAACTCGTAATATTTCAATGACGACATGACCTTTTGGGGAAAGGGACACCCCAGTCTAAATATATCAAGCATTGCCATTGGCTGACGGGAGGCATGCACACTTGTCTAGTACATAGCTTCCGTTTAAGAAGTAAAACGTTTTAATGTATGTGCATCCAAATAATGATTATTTCCGATTATCGAGCTGCAGTTTATTTGTAATCGACAATCGCATATTTTGCCTTAGATCAAACGATTAACTGATCCTACGATTAATCGCTCCGGCACTACAAAGGACAACACTCAAATGTTTTCAACATCCACTGTGATGTCTTTCTCATAGCACATGTGAAGGAATTGAATTTCTCACCGAATAGTAAAGATGAGTCCTTCGTTTAACATATTTCTTGCGCTCCTTTTCTGCTTTCTCTCGCTGGGACATCTGGCGATGGTAATCCAACAGGGAGTTTATCTGAAAGATGTGGAGCACATATGTGAATAAACATCCTTTGTTGGAAATGTAGAAAAGAAATGCTGTCAAAAGGGGATATTTTACATTAGCTGTTGGACTTAGGGCCAAGAAGAGTGTAGCCTTACCCGCTTGGCTTGCTCATTCTCCTGGTCCTGCCATCCTCCACTTGCTGCAACAAACATTCATTCACCAATAAACAAACTTATCCAAATTAAACGGGAAAACTGGCAAACATAATTAAAAAGAAATAATAAGAACAATCAAGAATATTGAAAAACAAAATGATCATTGCAAAAAAATTAACTTGCTTATTATTGTCACTAATAATTTACACTAAACTTGCATAAGTTCAAACATTAGATATGACAGAAATAAAGTAATCACATAGACCATCAACATCATTGTAAGGAATGGTAAATGCTGACAGCACATACAAAATATAGAATGTATTAGGTTTGCTGTACATAGGCCTGGTAAACCTACAAGAGAGCTGGTCAGCTAGTCCCACATCCCGTGTTGTCCAGCGACAGAAGCCACAGGCCATGTAGTACATCTTCTTAGGAGTTGACTTGTTGGCATCATCAGGGTTTGCTACCATTAGACTGGTGGCACGGGTCATCAACGTGTGGCCACAACTTGGACAGTCAAAACAGTTGCTACATCTGAAGTATGACAGGAAGGAAACTACAATACACAGATAACCACAATGCAATACACTATGCATGTGTCACACTACATGATCCATCAGTGAATGAGTGAAAGTTGCTTTATGTTGCATCCGCAATCTTGCAGCTATTCCTGGCAAACAAGATCCACCAGACAGGTAACACAATATGCATGACACACCACTTGCTGTGTCACAAAAATTAATATGTGATTACTAGGCATATGTCTCAACACACATGACTTACTACACACTTCAGTCCTATGAGCTCAAAGGTTTTCATGGCTAGTATTCCAAATACAGAGGCCATTGTGCACTGTAAAAGGGTAATGCTGTATGAATAAATTCTGATATTTGAAAGCACATACATTTTAAGCATATATTTTTATATATCCCCTTTTGCAACTAAAAGGAAGATAATGATTACTGTCTTTCAGTCAGGTAAGGGATAAACTAAATTGCTGTATATTACCAAGGATTATGTCAATGTTGTTAATTGAAGAGTGGTACTTATTTTCATACATATATATTTCAAGTCATGATATTTTCAAAGCACTCACTTTCAAGACATTGATATCATCTCAACGTGGTTTTATTGGTACACTTGTGCATTGCATTGAGAATGGTTCATTTTTGAGGCCTATGTTCTCAGTTAGCTCAGGTAGCTGAGTGGGTTAGATAGCTGACTTTATTGTGCTTCGCGTTGATTGCCTGACTCTGAGAGTGTGAGTTTGAATCGGATGGGGCTCAACTCAAAAAGTACTAAATTTATACTTTACTAAGAAAGTGTAATCTCCAAATGCTTAGCATATGTTACATTTGGTCACTTTCTAAATGGCATTATGTAATCATAACTTTGTTACGTGCAGGAGCCGTGCCAATTAACACTTATCAGAGGGTACACAAAGTCCATGCCAGTCTAGGGCTACCAGTTGTCCGACTTCCATTCTTGTGGAAGTCCGCGTTAGCTAGTGGGTTAGGTGGCTGACTTTGTGTACTGGCGATTAGGTGCCTGACTCTGAGGGTGTGAGTTCGAATCCCGGATGAGACTCAACTCAAAAGTACTAAATTTGTACTTTACTAAGAAAAGTGTAATCCCAAATGTAACATATGTTATGTTATGTTAGATAAATTGACAGCTTTATGAAACTTACGTTTTCTTCAGACTTATAAACCTTTTTCTTCATTATTCATAGTTGGATTTAATATGAAACACTCTTCCTTACATTGATGAAGTGATTTTGAAAATAATCTGGCCCTATTACGCTTCCTACGGATTCTCCAACTGGATGTTATGCGCATCAGTTGCTGCACAAATTACCGGACAGCAATCGATGTCGTCAGAACGCCGGTAAGGATCAACCGTATGGCATAATGCAACGTTAGAATCTTATAGTCAATAAAACTTATATTTCAACGTAAATACGATGCATACCAGCATGTTTAGTCACGTAAACCACAAGAAATAAGAGACGTTAGTTGCTGTGTTGCGATCGATATGCTGAGGTGCGCGGAATTACCGGACGGCAATGTACCCTAGGGGCCCTAGGCTACCCCACCGCCCCGCCTCATTCGACTGTCAAGCATACCTGTTTTTCCTCATTTTGGCTTCAGCAGAGGGAAGATTTTCCAAACAGTTCGGGCAGTACGGCGTGTCAACCTGTGAAGAGTTCAAAGATAAATGAAAGCAAGTTAAACATGATAATAAATTATTCGATCCGGTGTTACAGGTGCGCGAAAAGTGGGCGTCTAAAATATGGACCTTTTTGCTGGAATAATACACATCGCAAAAGAACAAGACCACGAACCTCATGTTGCACGCACTCCCCACACCGCAATTTCAAGCAATGGCGACACAAATATAATCTACATATAGGCTGGCGCTTCGCGCAAGTGCACAGATACTTCACCAAGTTGACAGCCAGAAAGGTTGCCATCTTGGAAATATGAGTCATGGCATGTAACATATTATCTGATTGGTTGTTCCCAGTCGGTGTAGCCAACCGTGCTTTTCCTTACAAACTCAGCAATATTATCAATGAACGTTGGACGTGATCCGTCATTCAGTCAGCTGGGGATGCAATCACTTAGGTCAGGTATGTTTATTAAAAGTTGAACTGTGGCAGTTAGCTGAGGGTAGATTTTCATAAACAGAAAAGCACGATCGACAACCATGTCTTAAAAATGCCATGAATTACAGTACAGTGGAACAATATGATACAGACTAAATTCCATAATTTTACATGGTATATCATGAATGTTTCATCATGTGTATTGTTTTTCAGCTTTTGCGTGTGTTCAAAGTATTAGAAGGGCCCAAATTGGAATACCTCAGTTGTGTCGCAGTATGGGAGATGCTGTGAATGAGGTAAAAAACGAGTAGAAATATGTTATTTCAAACACCCAAACTTAGAATACAGTATAAATGTACCATACTAAATGCCCCTGACCAGGTAATCCTGTAGCACTCTTCATAAGATCAACCATTTACATCACAGTTGATATTTTCTGTGTATTTTACCTATATTTGTTGGCATTGATTGTGGTGGAAAAAAGCTCCATACACTTTGTGGTACATTTGTTTTGAGTGTTTTTCCAGACCATTACCAAGCATGGCTGGCATTCAGTGAAAGCCATGAATGACCCAACATCAAATGCATTGCATTCACTTTGCAAAGTTGTTCCGTGGGCATGCTAGAAACTCATGATTTCAATCCCAGTTCACACTGACTATGTTTCTTGTTTTGTCAGTACCACACACATACATGTTGGTTTCACCATCTTCACCAAAGTGGTAAATGTCTGAGAACTGAATTGCTTTCCTCCACACATAAACCCTGACACACCATGATCATAACTGGAATACTGGTAGCAGTGGCGTTAAGACCAACTCACTCACATTCCTATAGGTGTTATTCAGAGATAGTTATAATACAGTTCTCAACACAATCGACTTGACTACTTAGAAATATTTGAACACAGTGCGTGGTTCTGAAACATTTAATCCATTACTACATACACCTACCCACAATAATAAAGAGGGACATGCAAATTAAACTGAAAACATGTGAGATGTAAATGTATTTCACAGGGGTGGGAAATAACCCATTGCCCGGCGTCCGAGTCCAGTGTTTTTTCTGTCGGGCAAGCAAATTTGTATATCACCCTGAAAGTATATATTCAGTCTTAGTTACCTCTTGTTTCCATCTTAATAACTTTACTAATGTCTCGTCAACACACTCTACTCCACATCAACAAAAGCCATGAAAGATAATTTAGGAGTAAACCATAAAACCAAGTCTGCAACAAATATGTGTAAAAGTTTACAAATTGGAATCCAGAATTTCTCGTTAATCCTCTTGTGGTTAATACCTGTTATTATGACTTTGTTGAGGTGTATTTCTTCATAACAGGACAAATATGGAAGGAGAGGTTCTAAAACTTTGTCAAACATTACCACACTAAATGCAGTGCTACAAACGGAAGTAATACATCTGAATGAAGGTAAAAATATGATCTCTAAAACAATCCCTATTTTGAAGAAAACAAAGATCTTTTCCAATTAGTGAGTGAGTGAGTTTAGTTTAAAACCGCTTTCAGCAATATTCCAGCAATATCAATGACAAGGACATCAGAAATGGGCTTCACACAATGTGCCCATGTTGGGAACCGAACCCACGCGACGGCATGACGAAGCTTAATGCTTTAACCACAAGGCTTCCTGACCGTCCCCTTTCCAATTGTCTTAACAAGGGACCTTAATTTGGAATAATAGATAAATCCCAGAATATGAGGTTACAACTGAAGGGGAAAACAAAGTATTAGTCAACTCGCTAATCCGACACTTGTGGTTGTAGAGAAATATGTCGGATTAACGAAAATGTCGGATTAACTAAAAATGTCGGATTAGTGTATTTGTGTGAAAATATCAATGTTTACTAAATGTCATGATCGCCATACTGTTGCATGCATATCAGAAATGGTAGATCTAGTTATCTTCATCGTATGTAAAAATATTCACAGAAATAAAAAATACTAACAATACATACTTGTTTTCATTTATTAACATTCATAGATGGCATAACATACATATGTAATCACATAGCTTAACAGTTTCATATCTATTTTATGACCACATTGGCAATAAAACTCACGCTTGTTTTACCGCATATCAGCTGCCATTATGACCTGGATGTTGATTATGTTACAGTTTCCATACAACTAATTCCATAATAACATGTGGACGTCTAATGTACAATCAGGCGTGTATGAAAACATATATAATTTATAACTTGAAAAAGTCTTTGATGGTCATTAACATCAAACACGTCTAAGTGGTGTGTCAGAAATGTTTGCAAAGTGTTCAACGATGTTTTGGCCTCAGATAGCTTGAAGCATTGGAATCAGTCGCAGAGACGTTCAACCACTGAGCAGACTGCTTCAGGATGTCAGATACGGTTGATCGTCCAATCTTCACATCAAACTTCTGCTCAGCAAAAGTGGGGTATACACACAACTATTAAAGGGGGATGAGGCTTGGGTTAATTGGCAGTCCGAACAAAACTGACTTTATATGAACACTTTTGCTAGTCTTCTCGCTATACATTATTCTGTATATCAAGGAAGCGTTAGTTATTACCTCAATCACAAACACTGTTTCAGTGTCACAAGAGGTACTGAAAAGATCTGGGCCTTGACTAGGAATAGTCCCTAGATCATGGAGATTCATACTTTACTTATGATAAAAGACTGAAACATGTACACTTTGTAACATTAACATCTACTTGATGGCTATACAGTAGCAACTTTCATTTACACATTACTAAGAAAGTGTAATCCCAAATATAACATAAGTTACATTTGACTACTTTCTAAATAGCATTGTGTATTCATAGTGTCAAAACCCGTGAAAATCCGGGTTAGAATATTGATCTTCAGTAACCCATGCTTGTCGTAAGAGGCGATTAAAGGGATCAGGTGATCAGGCTCGCTGACTTGATTGACACATGTCATCGGTTTCCAATTGTGCAGATCGATGCTCATGCTGTTGATCACTGGATTGCCTGGTCCAGTCTCAATTCTTTACATACCACTGCCATATAGCTGGAATATTGCTGAGTGTGGCGAAAACTAAACTCACTCACTCACCATAGTGTCAAATGTGGAGCTGTGCCAATTTACACTTGTCAGAGGGGTACACAAAGTACATGATCTAGATTACTGGTTGTTAGACTTCCATTTTTGTAGGAAGCCACAGTTGCTGAGTGGGTTAGATCGCTGACTTCATGTGCTGGCAATTCGGAGCGTGACTCCGAGAGGGTTTGAATCCTGGATATAACTCAACCTAATAAATGTACTAGAATCTTACTTTACTGAGAAGGGGCGGTGGGGTAGCCTAATGGTTAAAGCGTTGGCTCGTCACGCCGAAGACCTGGGTTGAATCCCCACATGGGCACAATGTGTAAAGCCCATTTCTGGTGTCCCCCGCCGTGATGTTGCTGGAATATTGCTAAAAGCGGCGTAAAACCAAACTCAGTCAGTCAGTCAGTACTTTACTGAGAAAGCTTAATCCCAAATATAACATATGTTTCAACTACACATTCCTTACACCTGCAGCAGAATTACAGGGAAGTTGATGCAGTGGAGAAATGCTTGAAAGACTGGGATGGTACTGTCAGTCAGTTGAAGCTAGCCTTCTGTAGTGTGTGGAGTTCTATGTTTGGCCTACGGGCTTCACCCATCGCGACTACACTTGATCGCAGACAACCAGGGGCCCCTTCGCTAACAATGGCAAGCCAGTTAGAGGCACTTATACATGCTAATACAGGTCAATTGTCAGGTCTGTGCTCAACTTATCCTTGTTTGCCAGTAGATTCTCTTTTCACCCCAAACTACATATAACTGTTACATGGTATAGTAATCTGTATCTGTACTACTATTCTAATCATACAAATGAATTGAGGCTCTTTGTAACCATGAACACAAATTCTTTTTATTAAAGATGTGTTAAATCTGATCTTCAGATGTGTAACAAGTTTGATATGCTGTACTCCTTGTTCAAACAACATGTTGCTACCAACAAGAGCCTAGGGTGTTAAAAATGATTTTAAAAACTGAAGATGATGGTGATGATGATCATCATGATGAATAATGAATGCTACTGCACTATTTGTGCTAGCCCTACAATTGCCTGCCATTAAAGCAATATGTGAAGTCTGTATCCATGAGTCAATGACACATTACGTTGTGGGTCACTCAGTGAGAAACATAGATACCGTAAATTTTCAAATTCATCCACCTCCAAAATATTTCGACTGCTGGCCTGTAGCCAAAGGTGTGACTCCATATTAACGCGCCTTCCCTCCAGCACCAGTTGAATTACATGGAGTTATTGCAGAGATCATCAGATGTCGAGATGTATTGTAGGCTAAGCCTTACCTTGCATTAATCCAATCAAACAGCAAATAGCATGTCTTATTAGCGCAGAGTCGTCAACAACTATGACAAAACAGAATTTTGCTGATTGGTATGTAGAGGTTTCAACAAACTGAAGGCAGACAACAAGGCAGAGGCTGTAAATCTCAGGAAAAGTGTGATATAGCTTATCTATGCGCACTGGGTTGAACTTGCCTCTTTGCATTTTGCATCAGTTTCAGTGGAATTCGGTGATAAAACACCTATCAGCTCTGATTACTCAACCAAACTTAAGTTAGCTAGTCTCCGGTTTTGAACTAGTGGCTGAAGTCGCAGACTGAGAGAACGTTATTGCATACAAAGACCCATGTTCTGATGATGATCATGTTATTGTAAACTGAAGCACAGCTTCTCCCCAGTGTTGAGACTCACCCAGGATCATCCTTGAACTCCTGCTGCAGCTGGTTCTGATCGTCGTATATAGCAGCATCATCACGTCGCGCTATCACTAGCTCTCCCTTTGGCAGCTCACACTGAAGATGTACAAGGACAGTATGTCAGTAAACAGCATTCCAGATACACAATAGTCGTCACAAGGTAGAATCTCTAACCACTTAACACCGAATTAATGTCGCTGCTAGATCAGACATTTACAGGTTAGCCGTCACTCTATGACTGTGTTTGTTTGGGTTGGATGTTGTTTAACACCACACTCAGCAATATTCCAACTATACATCGGCGGTCTGTAAATAATGGAGTCTGGATCAGACAATCGAGTGATCAACAGCACTCAATGAAGGTTCTTACTCTATTAAGCACAGACTAAGTGAAAATCCATTCTTAAATTTATCTTGAGGAAGTGTAATGCACCTAAACACAAACATTAACGTTTTGCTGTGATAATAACACTTACTTTGGCATTGACCTCGTCTCCAGTCTCGTTTTCATCATCCAGCGACAGAAAGTGCACCGTGGTATTGTACACTGATGGGTTGCTCAGTGTCAGCGTGACCAGGGTCTCCTGTTGAAGAAGAAACAACGTAGAATCATGGAGCATCAAGATCCATCAGCAGGGACTGTGACTGTTCAGTAAGTTCACTCATACCACGTAATGTCAATTTAATACTTTGGCTGGTAAAACCAACACCTTACAAATAAAGAACTGTACACTCTAAAATCACTCTGTCCTGGAATCCCTTCTATCAAGATGGAGATCAGGTAGCCTGGTGGTTAAATGTACACTGAAGACCCAGATTTGATTCCCTACATGGGTACAATGTGTGAAGCCCATTATTGGTGTTCCCTGCAGTGAGAGTGGTGAAAACTTTCTAAAAGTGGTATAAAAGCATACTCATTCACTCACTTTTATAATTGAAGCATCTGTCCATATAATGACAGTGTCACTAAAATCGTAATATTTTTCTCCACTCTGAGTGAGTGAGTTTAGTTTTATGCTGCTTTTAGCAATATTCCAGCAATATCATGGCAGGGACACAAGACAATCTCCACTCTGAAATACCCTATATATTACCATCTTACCATCCTAATTCAAGCGTTGCTATAATGTGAAACAAGAACAGAGTTAAATGTAATCCATGTATTGTAGCAATAAGCATGAGAAGTAAAAAATATTCTCAATCCAAAATTTGACTATTTGTCCATTTACTAAAGTTACACTTGTCACCATAACTGAATTACATGCATGGAGAGCCTTTCTGAAGTTTCAGTTGGGATGGTACTGTAGCTCACCAGTGTAATAGCCATGAATGCATTATTACAGAATTTGTCAAGTCCAATTACTAACCATGTATGTAGCAAATGTCAGATCATTTTGAACAAAAGTTGATGAGAAATTGCCCATAATGGGTTTTTCAAAGCTGCCATGTTGGCTGATCAGAACCTCAAACTAAGGTGTGATTGATTAGTGGTGCTGGTGGGAACGAGTGTGACAAGATCCTGATTCATTGCTTCAATTGTGTCAATGACACACTCGACAAACAGGCAACGACATAAGCTCAGTAGACTTTCAGTCTGGTCAGCTAAAAAATGAAGAAAAAAGAACTTGTTGAAGGGCAAGAAAAGTAACGTAACACCCACCTTCTGAGGCAGGAAGACAGCTGGTGACAAGATGCGGATCTCTGGGACATGGTTCCTAAAGGTAAATAAAGAGCCATGAACATATATTATAATACAGAAATGTTTAGGAACGACAAAACTATATTAATAAAGTAATAATGGAAACATGACTTTTGCCCCATCCTTCTTCAACTCTAGCAAATCTTACCTTATTTCTATATCCTGGTAAACAAGACAAAATGTTACTACATATTTCTTTATATATGTCAAATCTATGTGTGTGCAACTTACAGTGCTATAAGCTGGATCTTGAACTTGATGGAGACTGGGTTAAAGTCTGGCTTGCTCAGGTTATGTTCACACTCCTGTAGAACATCATACAGAAGAAGCTTTAAACACTGGTATCAAACTATCCATCAACAATATACAGTGAAGCCCCGTTAGTCCGGACTCCGATAATCCGGATGTCTCACCTCCCGGACGATTTTAGCTTGTTACCAATCTATGCCTATTTAATTTGCCTCGATAATCCGGAAATTCGGTTTCCAGAACCGGACGGTAAGTAGCTGTAACCAATCAGTAAAATAAACAGTAAATTGCTTCACAGTCCGGACGCTGTAAGTCGTGTTCACGAACCATAACAACACCCCACGGCGATGTTTATGTAACTGGCCATAAACAATAAAAACTCGGGGTCATGGAGTTGACAAGATGAGCTCTTGTTAACTGTTGAGAAATGTCTATTAAGGGTTGTTGTTTTAATTCGGACATTCAAGGCATACTACAATAGATTGCTTGTTAGACATTACCTCACCTGTGCTGAGGAAGGACGTGATCAGACACGTCGGATCAACATGCGGATGTCACTCGGTAAAATTATTCATGTGATGAATTCAATGAGGAAGGTTAAACGAACACAACCAACAGTGAAAGACTTTTTGCTATGACTATAGATTATTGTTGTGCTTGCTATTCATTGTTTTATAAGCTTTACATTAAATGCTTATTTGTTTTATCCAGATTCGTGTCATTTTTGTAATAGTAAGGGAAGCAACTCTTGCTTGAACTTGGGTCTTGATTCAGTAGTCCGGACTATTCGCAATCCGGACGAATTTGCTGAGAAACGCAACCGTCCGGATTAACGAGGCTTCACTGTATTATAGAGGTTGTGAATTACAATTCAAACATGTCATATTCTTTCTGTCATTGAATAGTTAGTTAGATATGTAAACTGTTTTACACACAACAGAACTGTTATCAGATTATAAGGCTCTTCAAACACATGATTGTCCTCCTCACCTTGCACCTGAGTGACTTCCTGATCAACAGGTGCTTGTGCTGAGGGTACAGATTCTGGGCACCTGCTGGTTGGAACTCAGGAGTGGCCAGTCTCTGCCTCATGTTTGACGCTGAATCAGTACACAAATACCTTAGTGATGGACAGTGGAGGGGCAAATACCCAAACACATTATCCAGATATTCAGTCACATATTTACTTTTCTGTTAAATATATACATAAATAGAATATATCAACAGCACTTAAAACCTTTTCTTAAGAGGCACTTATTTGGTGGCATGTATGTTTACATACAGTTTACATGTATGACTTAAAACCTTTATGTTGAACAGGAAGTTGGAGTCACCAAGGCAACCACTAAATGTGATTAAGACACAGTTACACATTGATGGCATGGATAGGTATTGCAGGTCTCCCATTACCTTTAGATAAATCCACAGCTTCAGTGAAAATCTCCTCGGGTAGGGGATCAAAGTCTGTTACAGTCTCCCCGGGCTCAACAGGGGCAGGTGTTTCATCCCCATCCTTAATACTGAAATTATCAGGATTTACATAAATATTTCAATCACTAATGTTACATGGTTGTGCTGAAAATTTTGAGGTTCTGATGAAAATTAATATCAGCATCATCATTATAGGATAGGAATGTGCTACTGTGTTGGAGAACTACTGAAAGGGACCTGTAAAGGTCCGGGTTAGAATATTAATCTTCAGTAACCCATGCTTGTCGTGGGAGGCTTACTTAACGGGATTGATAGTCAGGCTCGCTGTCAACTTGGTTGACACTTGTCATCGGTTCCCAATTGCTCAGATCGATGCTCATGCTGTTGATCACTGGATTGTCTGGTCCAGATTCGACTATTTACAGACCACCGCCATATAGCTGGAAAATTGCTGAGTGCGGCCGTAAAAACTAAACTCACTCACTCACTACTGAAAGGAGAACAGTATGTTAATTGTGGTGCTTTGTGCACTACATGGCGATGGCGGGTGGTCCTGTGCTCAAAAGCTCAGGTCACAAATCGGGTGAAGTTCAGCAGCTGCTGAGCTCGAGAGGCCTTGGATGGGTGACCGTGTTTGGCAGCTTGACTCCTGAGAGTTTCTAGGACTTGAGTCCTGCCCCACAACGGCTACACATGTGACACATGTGGTCTCACCTTAGGCAACTGAGTTTGTTCAAAATTGTCTCTGTTCACCCAGCAGGAAATTGGGTACCCGGCAGAAAAAGTCATATGACTATAACCTCCTAGCGCCTAACAGGCAGCTTGGGTTATCTGGGGTAATAATGTGCTGTGCCTTGATTGTTAGCGCTATGAGCATACCTAGTGTGGAGTTTGGCGCTATATAAATGGACACATTATTATTATTATATATTACATCATGTCACAAACAGCAACCAGCACTGGAAACAAACCTAAGACTGGCACCTTATTACATTAGGGTTTGTCTGGTCATCTGTACCTCAAAACAATATTTTAAGCCTCATCTCAAGCTGTCACACTTAAAATTATTTGTGTCTTATATTCAATAAACATGATAAATGAGAGGTTTTCAAGCCACATTGCCACAATAACTAGAAAATCATAAGTACTGGGTTGAATGTAAAACATGATGTAATATTATTGTGATAGAGTTGTGATATTACTACTCACCTCAGATTTGACATTGCAGCAATGGACTTTCTCTTGGCAGCAGCTACAGATGTCAGCCCATACTTATCCTAGAGAAGCATCATTACGCATGTTAACAAACTTAGCTTCTATTTCAAACAGAACACATTCAACATGTTCTAACAAACACTTGGATGCAATGTTGATATAAAGGCAGTAACTCTAGTTGGGGGGCTATAGTGTTTTGCAAGTTTAGTAACATAATTTCCTGAAACTACTCACAAGCACTTTACAGCATAGGCATGAGTAAGATGCATGGACCTGCCAAAACATCTATTATGTAATATATCTGTTATGCTATGTTATAAACACTGATATGGTATGATCCACCAGATAGGTAACACTATAACCATGATAAAGACGAGGACTAGAGCTGATTATTTTACCTTTTGTCAGATCGGTAATCGCTAGTGTCAAATCGATAATCGATCGACATAATCGCTTGTATGGTCATTTCATAGTCAAATACCTATGTTAGTGAACTAACTTCTGGTTATCAGCACCTGTCAACTCGTAATATTTCAATGATCTATTATGACCTTTTGGGGAAAGGGACACCCCAGTCTAAATATATCAAGCATTGCCATTGGCTGACGGGAGGCATGCACACTTGTCTAGTACATAGCTTCCGTTTAAGAAGTAAAACGTTTTAATGTATGTGCATCCAAATAATGATTATTTCCGATTATCGAGCTGCAGTTTATTTGTAATCGACAATCGCATATTTTGCCTTAGATCAAACGATTAACTGATCCTACGATTAATCGCTCCGGCACTACAAAGGACAACACTCAAATGTTTTCAACATCCACTGTGATGTCTTTCTCATAGCACATGTGAAGGAATTGAATTTCTCACCGAATAGTAAAGATGAGTCCTTCGCTTAACATATATTTCTTGCGCTCCTTTTCTGCTTTCTCTCGCTGGGACATCTGGCGATGGTAATCCAACAGGGAGTTTATCTGAAAGATGTGGAGCACATATGTGAATAAACATCCTTTGTTGGAAATGTAGAAAAGAAATGCTGTCAAAAGGGGATATTTTACATTTGCTGTTGGACTTAGGGCCAAGAAGAGTGTAGCCTTACCCGCTTGGCTTGCTCATTCTCCTGGTCCTGCCATCCTCCACTTGCTGCAACAAACATTCATTCACCAATAAACAAACTTATCCAAATTAAACGGGAAAACTGGCAAACATAATTAAAAAGAAATAATAAGAACAATCAAGAATATTGAAAAACAAAATGATCATTGCAAAAAAATTAACTTGCTTATTATTGTCACTAATAATTTACACTAAACTTGCATAAGTTCAAACATTAGATATGACAGAAATAAAGTAATCACATAGACCATCAACATCATTGTAAGGAATGGTAAAATGCTGACAGCACATACAAAAATATAGAATGTATTAGGTTTGCTGTACATAGGCCTGGTAAACCTACAAGAGAGCTGGTCAGCTAGTCCCACATCCCGTGTTGTCCAGCGACAGAAGCCACAGGCCATGTAGTACATCTTCTTAGGAGTTGACTTGTTGGCATCATCAGGGTTTGCTACCATTAGACTGGTGGCACGGGTCATCAACGTGTGGCCACAACTTGGACAGTCAAAACAGTTGCTACATCTGAAGTATGACAGGAAGGAAACTACAATACACAGATAACCACAATGCAATACACTATGCATGTGTCACACTACATGATCCATCAGTGAATGAGTGAAAGTTGCTTTATGTTGCATCCGCAATCTTGCAGCTATTCCTGGCAAACAAGATCCACCAGACAGGTAACACAATATGCATGACACACCACTTGCTGTGTCACAAAAATTAATATGTGATTACTAGGCATATGTCTCAACACACATGATTTACTACACACTTCAATCCTATGAGCTCAAAGGTTTTTCATGGCTAGTATTCCAAATACAGAGGCCATTGTGCACTGTAAAAAGGGTAATGCTGTATGAATAAATTCTGATATTTGAAAGCACATACATTTTAAGCATTTCTTTTTTTATATATCCCCTTTTTGCAACTAAAAGGAAGATAATGATTACTGTCTTTCAGTCAGGTAAGGGATAAACTAAATTGCTGTATATTACCAAGGATTATGTCAATGTTGTTAATTGAAGAGTGGTACTTCTTGTCATATTATATATATTTCAAGTCATGATATTTTCAAAAGCACTCACTTTCAAGATATTGATATCATCTCAACGTGGTTTTGTGGTACACTTGTGCATTGGTGAAATGGTTCATTTTGAGGCCTATGTTCTCAGTTAGCTCAGGTAGCTGAGTGGGTTAGGTGGCTGACTTTGTGTGCTTGCGACTACGTGCCTGACTCTGAGAGTGTGAGTTCGAATCCCGGATGGGGCTCAACTCAAAAAGTACTAGAATTTATACTTTACTAAGAAAGTGTAATCTCAAATGTAGCATATGTTACATTTGATCACTTTCTAAATGGCATTATGTAATCATAACTTTCGGCCGTGGGAGCCGTGCCAATTAACACTTATCAGAGGGGTACACAAAGTCCGCAGTCTAGACTACCAGTTGTCCGACTTCCATTCTTGTGGAAGTCACGTTAGCTGAGTGGGTTAGGTGGCTGACTTTGTGTACTGGCGATTAGGTGCCTGACTCTGAGGGTGTGAGTTCGAATCCCGGATGGGGCTCAACTCAAAAAGTACTAGAATTTGTACTTTACTAAGAAAGTGTAATCCCAAATGTAACATATGTTATGTTATGTTAGATAAATTGACAGCTTTATGAAACTTCGTTTTCTTCAGACTTATAAACCTTTTTCTTCATTATTCATAATTGGATTTAATATGAAACACTCTTCCTTACATTGATGAAGTGATTTTTGAAAATAATCTGGCCCTAATACGCTTCCATACTTCGGATTCTCCAACTGGATGTTATGCGCATCAGTTGCTGCGTAGAATTACCGGACAGCAATCGATGTCGTCAGAACGCCGGTAAGGTCAACAGTATGGCATAATGCAACGTTAGAATCTTATAGTCAATAAAACTTATATTTCAACGTAAATACGATGCATACCAGCATGTTTAGTCACGTAAACCACAAGAAATAAGAGACGTTAGTTGCTGTGTTGCGATCGATATGCTGAGGTGCGCGGAATTACCGGACGGCAATGTGCCTAGGGGCCCTAGGCTACCCCACCGCCCCGCCTCATTCGACTGTCATGCATACCTGTTTTTCCTCATTTTGGCTTCAGCAGAGGGAAGATTTTCCAAACAGTTCGGGCAGTACGGCGTGTCAACCTGTGAAGAGTTCAAAGATAAATGAAAGCAAGTTAAACATGATAATAAATTATTCGATCCGGTGTTACAGGTGCGCGAAAAGTGGGCGTCTAAAATATGGACCTTTTTGCTGGAATAATACACATCGTAAAAGAACAAAACCACGAACCTCATGTTGCACGCACTCCCCACACCGCAATTTCAAGCAATGGCGACACAAATATAATCTACATATAGGCTGGCGCTTCGCGCAAGTGCACAGATACTTCACCAAGTTGACAGCCAGAAAGGTTGCCATCTTGGAAATATGAGTCATGGCATGTAACATATTATCTGATTGGTTGTTCCCAGTCGGTGTAGCCAACCGTGCTTTTCCTTACAAACTCAGCAATATTATCAACTCAAGGCTGTGGCTATATACACGACGTCGTGTATATAATGCTCTTATATACACGACAAGACCATGTCGTGCATATAACTCTGTTATATACACGACATGACGTATATATGTGTATATATGTCTGTTATATCCACCACAGCCCTTTTATCGTTTATATAATGCTGTCATTCACACGGCAACTAATGAAACTATATGTTAACCTCAGGATATATTTATGAGAAATTATAACTGAATGGGTAAAAATAATTCCACAATGACATATGAATTTAGAATAAAGAACTTTTTTTGCGCACCACCCAGTGTAGTTTCGATTTTTTGTCTTACAAATTTGAAGTCATGCTACAAATGTTATATGTAGATATATTTGTAATATATTTTCGTAGTTGCATTGACGAGACTTTATTAAATGAATTTATTACAACTTATACATGAGATACATATCGTCGCCAGGATTATAAATAAATTAATGTTTACAGAACTATTTCGTGCTGCGAATTTATAAATTTATGAATAAAATCTAACACAAACTAAGTTCATTCAACGCATGTACCAGTTTTATTTCTAATATATTTGTACATGTGCATACATTGACGGAACGATGTGTGTGTAACAAAAACATTTTTTTCTCGTAAATATTTCATGTCGTATTTGGCCATAATAAGACAAACTAAAACTCTATAGTGCAACTTGTGACTAGTCATGTGTTTGGAGATAAAACTCTACAATTTTAAGGCCGCGGCTACCTCTATATGAGTTAGAAAATCAAACTTTACAAAGTAGTAGGTACCTGTGTGTGTTAAGAGATGAAACTCCACAAGGTAGCGGTTACCTCTATAAATCTTTAGAGGTAAAAGTCGACAAGGCAGCTGGTAGCTTTATGTATGCAAAGTATAACAAGGCGCAAGCAGAGAGTGTGCAGTTTTTAGTGTATCGTATATATATTTCTATACTTTTATGTATGTATGTGAGTGCTGTTTTGTTTTTGTTTTCTTGTTATTCTAATAGTATGTAGCATTTGCATGTAAGTATGCATGTTTGCATGTATGTGAGTGTTTGCATATACATGTGCATGTAAGTGCGCGTAGGTACCTTGTTGTGTTTGTATGTGTAGCCTACATATTGTGTGAGTACTTCATAGAGAGATAGTGTAAGCCTGTGGTTGTGTATGTGAATGCGTGATTACCGGATTGCTAATGTGGGTGAATGCTTGATTGCGTGTATGCGTGAGTGAGTGCATGATTGCGCGTCAGTGTGCGTGCGTCAGTGTGGTTCTAACTTCTGTGTGATTGTATTTTCTTATTTTATTGCTGTGATATTCTAGTACTTTAGTGTCTCATATGCCACACGTCCGGGTGCTTTTTACATTCAATGTATGTATTTATTACATTGTATTCCATTACAAAACCCTGTGACACTTTAATAAACATTTTCTCTATATGTGTTAGGAGATACAACTGCGCGGTACCTTTAAGAGTTGATCTTTAAGTGAAAGACGAATGTCAGCAAATGACGAATGACCGATATTTCATATGTAAAAATGCCAACTGCACCCTCCCGTCATTCGTTATTCACGTTATGGTGTCTCGAAACGCATTGACGCTCACATAAGGTGGCATCGCATGATTCGACTTATGAATACATTGTATTCTAAATAATCCTGCAAAGATTCTGAATGAAAATATTGCAACGTTGAATAACAACAATTTGACATATTTTATTCCAAATAAGGTGTAATATGTTATGGATGACACTGATACAATATGATACAATTCTAACAGAATAGACTACACTCATACAGGTTGAATGACATTAATAAACACGGCACAACACCGATACAGATGGGATGACACTAATACAGGTGGAATAACATACAGGTGACATGACACTTACACAGGTGGAATAACATACAGGTGACATGACACTAACACAGGTGGAATAACATACAGGTGACATGAGGCTAACACAGGTGGAATAACATACAGGTGACATGACGCTAACACAGGTGGAATAACATACAGGTGACATGACACTAACACAGGTGGAATAACATACAGGTGACATGACGCTAACACAGGTGGAATAACATACAGGTGACATGACACTAACACAGGTGGAATAACATACAGGTGACATGACGCTAACACAGGTGGAATAACATACAGGTGACATGAGACACTAACACAGGTGGAATAACATACAGGTGACATGACGCTAACACAGGTGGAATAACATACAGGTGACATGACACTAACACAGGTGGAGTAACATACAGGTGACATGAGGCTAACACAGGTGGAATAACATACAGGTGACATGACGCTAACACAGGTGGAATAACATACAGGTGACATGACGCTAACACGGGTGGAATAACATACAGGTGACATGACACTAACACAGGTGGAATAACATACAGGTGACATGACACTTACACAGGTGGACTAACATACAGGTGACATGACGCTAACACAGGTGGAATAACATACAGGTGACATGACACTAATACAGGTGGAGTAACATACAGGTGACATGACACTAATACAGGAGGAATAACATACAGGTGACATGACACTAATACAGGTGGAGTAACATACAGGTGACATTAACATACAGGTGACATGACACTAATACAGGAGGAATAACATACAGGTGACATGACACTAATACAGGTGGAGTAACATACAGGTGACATGACACACATGTGTGTGCCACTAGCCTTATCTTCCCTCCAGGGCAGGAGAGGTGTAAGGAATTGGGGGCGGGAGGGAAAGTGTCCCCCCGGACTGCTAACAAACTGTCAATTTACTTTATGTTTAAAGGTGGGCACCTGGTTTGTTTAGTACAAGATGTGTGTATGTTCCACTCATTCCAATTCCTAAGTCCATTCCATTCTCTACACTATAAATTCTGAATCTAGGGAATCGCAGAGAAGGTCGTTATTGCAGGAAACAATATCGGAAATCTCCCTTGAAATAGACACTGTTTCTGCCTGTACCTGCAACATTCCGTCATGCATAACTCTTAAATACATTAATTTTATAAAATGAATAAATACTCTCTCGCCTCAATATCTATTTAACCTCGTACCTACAATACCTAAAACTAATGATGATAACCTCTGGGGAATTTCATCAGTGCGAACAGTTAAATGTAGAACGCCGACATACGTCAGATCATTCTTACCGGATACAAAATAACAATGAAATTCACTTAGTACTGAAATTCAAAATATCGATACTTTATCCCGATTAAAAAAATCGTTATGCAGACCTAAAAAGATAACTATTATCTTGGACCGAAACTATGGCGCAAGAATATGTCAAAGTATCCATTCTCGCCTCAGGTTCCATTAAAGTGATTTGAATGACCATAGGTTTGACAGACATATGTACCCGTGAAGATCCGGGTTAGAATATTGGCATTCATTAACCCATGCTTGTCGTAAGAGGCCACTAACGGGATCAGGTGGTCAGGGTGGCTGACTTGGTTGACACATGTCATCGGTTCCCAATTGCGCAGATCGATGTTCGTGCTGTTGATCACTGGATTGTCTGGTCCAGACTCGATTATTTACAGACCGCCGCCATATAGCTGGAATATTGCTGTGTGAGGTGTAAAACTAAACTCACTCACTGACAGACATATCGTCGATAGCCCCTCCTGCTCTTGTGGTCATAAGATCGAAAATGCTGTACATTATTTCTTAACATGCGATAAATACATGGAATTATGACAAAAATCATTCTATTCAAAGGGATTTAGTATCAACACATTTAGTATTATAACGGGGGCGTGGTGGGCGAGCTGGCTAAGGCTCGTGATCCAGCAAGGTTGAGGTGTCGGGATCGAACCCACCTGTGCAGACTCTTTCTGTGTTGTAACAACCCCTAGTGTACAGTACACGGTTACAGGCCGGGAGAGCCACATTTCCGAAACAGATAGTCTAAATTGAAGTGGCTTTCCCGGCAATAGTTACGGTTGCGTGAACATGGAATGTGGCTCTCCCGGCTATGCTGTCAAGACATGCTTAGTGAATATGGTATTTCACAAAACAAGACATGTTTCCTCGTAACTTTATTCAGATCACAACAGGTTTTGTTTCTATACTTAGCACAATATAATATACTAATAAGTATATTACATATAATAATAATATCACAAAATAATAATAAATCTTAATCTGTAAAACATAATAATAATGATAATGGTTTAGTTGAAACACCCCGAACTTTATGGTTTATGGAGAACTTGGAAGGCAACCTATTCAGCTCCAAGTCTCTAAACGATTAATTACTTATTGGTGCAAATTGAAATTTTCTCATCCAAACAACAAAATAGCAGCTTTCATTCTAGATTATATTATGGATGATGCTCCCTGGCTAAATCATGTGAAACATATATTTTGTAAATGCGGCTGTATTTGTAAACCCCTTTCATTACACTCAATCCTGGATCATATCAAAATCTGAATCAATCCTGAAAGACCAGTTTTTACAATCATGGACCAGTGAAATGAATAGTTCATCTAAAGGATAATATAAGATTTTAAAAAACTCACCTTCACTCGACATATACCATTTTCAGTAATAAACAATGAGTGAAGAAGCTAAACACCACGCTTGTGAGTAGGACAGATTATTAGTTTCTTGTGAAATCAATATTATACAATGTGGTTTAGAATCATAAATAGGGATAGTCTTTTACCGGTATTGCTAAACTCCACGCTTGTGAGTAAGAAAAATATTCGTTTCTTGTGAAATAAAAATTATCCATGGTAATCCATTAATTAATTAATCTATTGGAAATGTGGCTTTACCGGCTACAGCCATGTAATTGAAATGTGGCCTTCCCGGCAAAAGTCATTTATTAAATGTGGCTTTCCCGGCCTGTCACCCAGTACACAACCCTGTGCACTTACAAGAAACCACGAATCCGTTGGTATATGACCAGATGGTGGGCACATGAATACGTGAAAACACCTAGTTGCCGGTACAGCAACGTGCACTAAATTGAACAAAGTACTGTGACTCTGTGTCCCAGTCCATCCAGCTGGGAATGGGTACCTCGGAAAGATGAGAAAGCCACGATAACTCGGTGCACTATAGTGGCTGCAAGAGTTGTAAGTTCCCCGATAATACGATGTACCGTTGAGATTGCAGTGGATACACTTGTTTTGTACCAGATACCTGTGCAAAAAAAATATTATTCCCATATTTGAATGCGAAAGCAATAAAACACAACACAAGTAAAGAAAACGTCATCATTCCTCTAGCCCCCGTCCCCATAACCCCCTGTTGTTACAAGCCACCAGACCCCTGAAGATGCGGGGTAGAATAGGTCTTCAGCAAACCACGCTTGCCACAAAAGGCGACTATGATTGTCGTAAGAGGCGACTAATGGGATCGCGTGGTCAGGCTCGCTGACTTGGTTGACACATGTCATCGGTACCCAATTGCGTAGATCGATGCTCATGTTGTTGATAACTGGAATGTCTGGTCCAGACTCGATTATTTACAGACCGCCGCCATTTAGCTGGAATATTGCTGAGTGCGGCGTAAAACTCAACTCACTCACAACAAGCCACTAAGTTGTACCTCTATAGCCCCTCGCTTGGCTGTTCTGTTAGCTGTACTCACTCCCCGTAACTGGATTAACTGCTACTATCAATTATCTCGTTAGGTTGGGTGTTGGTTTTGAATAGGTGACTCCCGGTACTTAGGGGATAATGGGCACATTATTAATGTGTGGAGCCCATTTCTGGTGTCCCCGCCGTGATACTGCTGGAATATTGCTGAAAGCGGCATAAAACTAAACTCATTCACTCACACCTTTTACTGAAACCATTTCCGGATACAACTTGCGTAACAAATCAGATTTGGCTGTTCCTAAATTTCGCACCTCAATTCTCCAAAAGTCATTTATTTATGATTCTGCAAGTTTATGGAATGCTCTCTCCTCTACAACACAATGTACAAATTCATTATCATCGTTTAAATCAAAGTTCTCTGGAAATAATGACAAGGTTCCAAAAGAAAGACAAATATACTACACACGAAGTTAAGACAGTCGTGTAGTTCATTACAAGCAGATCTGTTTCGTGTTAATCTATCAGAGAGTAGAGCTTGCAATTGTAGTGCTCCGGTGGAAGATGCTAACCATTTCTTCTTAAAATGTCCAAAATTTGTCAGTTGCCGTTTTGATCTGAAGAAAGACTTTGAACTATCAAAAGTACAGTTCGACATTGATACCATTCTTTACGGCAACCCTGCTCTGCCAAATACTATCAATGAAAATATCTTTAGACATGTGCATACATACATTGTACGAAGTAAGCGCTTCAATTAATCAATAATATGTCTCAATATTATTATGTCCATCCATTACGTCCAATCATTATTGTTCATGTTTCTGATATGGGAGCAGGCGGTAATAAGTTACATAACTTGTGCCCAATCCATTTCAACACTGAATAAAATATGTTCTAACAAACTGAAAGGTTTATCATCCGGAGAAGATGGGATTCAAACAACAATTTAAAAATTTATTCTGTCATTGTACGTGTATTTGATTTCTTCATGTTTTTTAATCATTTTTGTCAAATAAATATAACTAAATCAGTTTTTACTACAAAAGGACTTTTTGACCGAGAAGTTATACTGATACTTTGTACCAAGGACGTTTTCCTACAACTCTCCAGCCATGCAACTTAAACAAATTAAACAAAAGTAAGAGAACGATTCTTTATTATCTAAACCAAGTCACCCACTGACAACCAATACCTGACCTAACGAGTTAATTCATAGTACTTAGCAGTAAATCCAGTTACAGGGGAGTGAGTACAGCTAACAGAACAGCCGGGCGAGGGACTAGCGGTACAAATTAGTGGCTTGTAACAACAGGGGGCAAGAGGTGTGGAGTCAAGAACACACAACACAAGTGAAACATATTTATGTCATATATTTTTAATGCAACAAAAAATCAATGTCAGGAATGATTGTGATTATTATCCCTTGAGGAAATAAAGTTAACAGGGCTTCGTAGACTGTGTAAATGGGCATGTCCTTCGAACCCATTTCATCATTGCTATTCCAAACACATACAGAACGAGAACAATATATATTGAGGGTAAGTAATTAAACTTGGCATTCGCTTACAAATATGTACAGAATGCCTGAATACATTGCGGGCATGAGTTCGGTCGATCCTACTATAGGACCACATGACCGAATGTCTTGACTGGGAGTTATATATATATATTAATATAAGTATTTAAGCAGAGCTACAGATACCTTTTTGGGGTATGTACTCGCTTATACTCATCCCAATTGGGCATCCTAATTTTCCTTTGAGTAACTAAAAAATATCTTACTCAAACTCAATTGGGTATTTTACTATTTCCATTAACTTTAAAAATACAATAAAGTTTAAATGTGAGTGTTTGTTATTTATATTTGATCTGTATTATGAGAAACGATAAGAAAAACTACAAGTTGCCAAGTTCATGTTCTGAAATAGAATGTCCCAATATCATGTTATTTTATTTATCCACCGGTACGCAAGCTAAGATTTGACATTTTTGTGTGTATACATGTAAGATCACATTTATTGAGTATTTACAAAAAAATGTATCGTACTTATTTATGCAAGAGTCTTAATAGGAATTGAATTTTCACATAGATATTTACTTAATTTACGCAGACACGCAGCTTATCTGTACCTCTGATTAAGACATTCGAGTACCAATATAATGTGATATGCGAGACAGGGCCCAGTTTAATGTAACGCTTGTTCTCCGGCGGTACAAGGGTTTGTAACCGGTTTACAAGCAATCTACCAATCACAGCGCGTGTTGCAAACCGGGGTTGGAAATTATCCAGTCGTGTATATTGTACCACAATATACACGACGTCGTGCATATAGACGATTCGATGAACGTGGGGACGTGATCCGTCATTCAGTCAGCTGGGGATGCAATCACTTAGGTCAGGTATGTTTATTAAAAGTTGAACTGTGGCAGTTAGCTGAGGGTAGATTTTCATAAACAGAAAAGCACGATGGACAACCATGTCTTAAAAATGCCATGAATTACAGTACAGTGGAACAATATGATACAGACTAAATTCCATAATTTTACATGGTATATCATGAATGTTTCATCATGTGTATTGTTTTTCAGCTTTTGCGTGTGTTCAAAGTATTAGAAGGGCCCAAATTGGAATACCTCAGTTGTGTCGCAGTATGGGAGATGCTGTGAATGAGGTAAAAGACAAGTAGATATATGTAATGTCAAACACCCAAACTTAGAATACAGTATAAATGTACCATACTAAATGCCCACTGACCAGGTAATCCTGTAGCACTCTTCATAAGATCAACCATTTACATCACAATTGATATTTTCTTGTGTATTTTACCTATATTTCTTGGCATTGATTGTGGTGGAAAAAGCTCCATACACTTTGTGGTACATTTGTTTTGAGTGTTTTTCCAGACCATTACCAATCATGGTTGGTATTCAGTGAAAGCCATGAATGACCCAACATCAAATGCATTGTATTCACTTTGCAAAGTTGTTCCGTGGGCATGCTAGAAACTCATGATTTCAATCCCAGTTCACACTGACCATGTTTCTTGTTTTGTCAGTACCACACACATACATGTTGTTTTCACCATCTTCACCAAAGTGGTAAATGTCTGAGAACTGAATCGCTTTCCTCCACATAAACCTGACACACCATGATCATAACTGGAATACTGGTAGCAGTGGCGTTAAGGCCAACTCACTCACATTCCTATAGTGTTATTCAGAGATAGTTATAATACAGTTCTCAACACAATACGACTTGACTACTTAGAAATATTGAACACAGTACATAGTTCTGAAACATTTAATCCATTACTACATACACCTACCCAGAATAATAAAGAGGGACATGCAAATTAAACTGAAACATGTGAGATGTAAATGTATTTCACAGGAGTGGAAATAACCCATTGCCCGACGTCCGAGTCCAGTGTTTTTTTCTGTCAGGCAAGCAAACTTGTATATCACGCTGTACCGGTGTCCAGTTGACTTTCCAATGTTAATAATGTTGTTTATTTAAAAAAGCAACAAGAAAACGGCCGGTAAAGTAGAAAAATGATCAGGGCAAGTGATTTTACATGTGCCACTGTACCGGAGTACACTAGCAATTTTAAAGTTATTTCCACCCCTGATTTCAGGAAATGTGTCTTAAACACCAAAGTGTTAGAAGTTGAAACTGAATATACTTCCAAGCTCATCCATCTACATATAGGGTAGGGCTGCAATGAATACACTATGTGGCGAATATGATACGTATCATGAATATTGGATAACGAATATCAATAATTATTCCCGAATACAATATTGTAGTTAAGTGATTGATGTACAGTATGGAACGGCCATGTTGACAGTGTTAATTTGTCACAGCAATAACCAGTGATCTCATTACACTCAAATTTGGTATGTAATTGTTATAATCGACAGTATCATGTGCAGTCTTGGCAAACTAACATGACTTGCAATACTGCAATGCTAGTACATGTTCCATTCTTGCATATCTCACTTTGGAAAGGACATAACGGTTCAAGTAAAACATGCTCCCTTAAAGAAATCGTAAATATTCGTTAATATTCGGTTCTAGTGACCACGAATAACGAATTGAATTCATGCAGGGCTACGGTTTGATTCACCGAATATGCGAGTGAATCGTTACAGCCTTAATATAGAGATGTGTAAATATTAAGGCAGGAATAGAGTTTCAAGTGTTGATTTGAAGTTTAATTTTGTTGGAGCATTGTCATGATGAGTTGCCCCCCTTCATTGATCAGTGAATGGGACAGAATGGTTACTCAAGTTGTCTGAAACACTGCAATTTACTGTGCAGAGTTACCCCCCTTAGGTGTACCAGAAACCAAATGTGAAAGTTTATGATACTGTGTTTCAGAGGCCTGTTGAAACCTCCATCAAAAAGAAGCTGGCAGATGCCTTCCAGGTGGGCTTACTTTGTTTGTAAAAGTATACAATGCTGTTCATATTTCTGGCTGTATGTTGAGTTTTGTATGATACAGGACATACGGATAGATCTCTTGCCATCTTAAAGTTGGGTGTCTTTGTCAAACTAAGTGACCATGGCATGCGAGTTGGTAAAAAATCAGGATATTTTTTTATTGTACTTTTTACGTTAATTTTTGCAAATTATGAGGCAGGAGGAATTTTTTACTTCAAACTGGGAATTTTTACTGTTATTTGCACTTATGTCTCAAAGAAGGTGTCGATAAATCCCTGTTGGTTAATTATACTATTTATCCAATGAAGGTTAATGCTGAAAAATTATACTGCTAAGTGCGTTCTGATAATTCTTATTATTATGTTTGAATTTGGTTATTTCAATTTCCCTGATTGTTCTACAGCCAGAAGTCCTGGAGGTCATCAATGAAAGTCACATGCACAATGTTCCCAAAGGTAATAGAATCCTCCACTCAAACATCTGAACCAAATATTTTGTTTGCAATATTGAATGAAAAAGATCACTATGCTGAGACAAGTAAAACACCCTTATGATGATGATTTCGAGATTTTATGTGCTCTCCCTGACATGCATACTTTACACTTAAATGGATTTAAAGGAGAATACAAACGAAAACAAAACTTTTGATATATTGTACATGTTGTAAAGGATATTCTAAAAGTCACATTCCGTGATTAAAATTGAACAAAAAGTTTGTAAAATAGCAATAAAAACACAAAAACGTACTCGTAGTTCCGCCTATTACGGAAACACCCGACAGTTAATGAGCAGAGGGGGTATCACGTGACATGACATCATAAGTGCCTGTGGCTGATGGCTTCCTCTTTGATTTTACATCACAACTTAACAGCGTCCGTGGATTCTGAAGCAGTAAAAGATGTTCCTGATGTCATTTCTGACAATCTTCCTCTGAAGATGACGAAGAAGAATCAAGCAAAATGGAGGCACCGCTTGAGGTCAAAATAAATTTAAAAATAGACCATATCATTTAACAAGATTACTATTTGTCAGCAAAATGTCATACAGTTCCAGCCAGCAAACTCACCCCTATAAATATTTGACCAGTTCCTGAGAATTTTTTTTTTTAAATGTGATTACAGTTCATTTTGTGTCAAATTGGTGACTGTAGGGTGTCTGGGATTTAAAAACAAAATAATTATGCTTCAGACGAGGGAAAATAAAAATTATCTGCTTCAAAAATTACACTGGAATTATTTTCTTGAAGAAAATTAGGATCCTAGGTCTCATTAATAACGTATCAAGTCTCGGTACAAGATCCCAGCCTGGTCGAGCAGAGATAATATTTGCGACGCAGATAAGTTATTCCCGAAAACTGGTGAATTATAAAATACTAGTCAGGACAACGTATGTTTCCCCATTGTTTGGTTATGGAAATAGTTATGGTACTCGGTCATAGCCTTAGAATGACATCTTGTCAGCCAATGAGAATACAGAACAACTTTCACGGCACACACTACTGACAAATAGCGAGTCTGATGCCGACGTGCGTAAATGGACAAAATGGAAAACAATGAAAGCAACAAGTACTTCATGATTTGCCATTGTATTAGGCAATGTTTCGGTTTCCAAATCGAAAAGAACGTTATAGCGAAACATTTTCAAGCTCATGTGAAGTCTCTTACTGATTTTGATAATATATATCTCATGTGTACAAGTCGAACTGCCCCAGCTACAAAATGCCCCAGCAAATTTTGTCATTCATTCTAATTTGTTCAATTTATTTATATGCCGTAAATGCATAGGTTTTGTCAACTATTATGATATTATGTTCTTCATATAAAAGTTATTAGGAAGTAATATTTCTGATAAATGTTTCATTAGTAAACTCATAACTATGTATATACTTATATGTGAAGAACATAATATCAAAGTTGACAAAACTATGCATTTATGGCCTATATTTATTCATTTTAAATAAATTGGGGCATTTTGACTGGGCCAATTTGACCAAATTTGACCAAATTTGCTGGGTCAATTTGTAGCAGGGGCAATCGGACTTGATTTAATTTATGTTAAAAATACCACTGACAGTAAGTTGTTACAGGGAATGATGGAGTATAAATGAATCCCGTGGGTACTTTTCCTTCTTCAGTCTATCTTGGGGATTTCCATACCCCATGCATGCATGTCTCTTTCATATGCGTCCGACTCTGAATGATCGGTGCATTTCTCCTGCCGAAATCTGTCATTTCCCTTTAAAAACAGAAGATATGGTGGTTCTTTCCCGTGTTCGATGATGCCGTGCATCCCCGGCAATGCAATACACCATCGTACCATTTAACAAATCGACAGAAACAACACGATTTGTACTACTGTAGCTCTTGGTCTTTGGCAATATGGCGGACTCCAGGCACATTTGACGTCACGAGCGGAAAGGTCACGTGGTTTCCAGCGAAAATGCATAATGGCTGAAGCTGAGATTTACAGAAACTGTTTTCGCGATTAAAACATTGTTATACATAATTTTTAATTGAAAATTTGGGAATATGTTTCTGATGACTTTATCTTTCACCCAGCAAATTATTGCAATTCACTCGTATTCTCCTATAAAGGGACTGAAATTTCCTTTGTACTTTTAAATTTAAGTTTACTGTTTAATGCAAGTTTGTACTGTTTGTGGCTTCAAATCCCAGATTCACCCTGATTTTGATTCTTGGTTAGTCAGCACCAAGCCTCTACTCCTGGGTTACATCGTCGTGGTAACAGATGCATCCCTTCTGACTTTCTTTCACATTAAGCTTACATATGATATGACTGAAATACTGCTGAAAGTGGTATTTTGCCTACATTCATTTGTAATAACTATTATATCACTGAGATATCTGTAAGAATGCGAAAGTTTGTTGCACATTGAAACCAGTGTTAGACACAGATTCACCGTCTCAATGGTGTAGTGGATTCAGTATCTGCCCATGGAGTGGAAGGTTGGGCATTCAATCCCCTGATTGCATTCAACCAACAGAGTCTATATACTGTACTTCTTGTTTCTCTGCTCAACACCGGGTGTTAAGGGGACTCGTTTGCTATGCAAGTACAATCATCTTGAACCCTTCATTAAACCTATTTTCGTTCTCACTTGTTGCCACTGAGAAGGATGGCCAACTGGGGTAGATTCAAGATGGCATTACCTCCCTTTGATCACGTTATCATCCTCTGCTGCATGATGTAGGTTCTGTTCTTTTTACTGTCAATGTCACCTCTAAATACAATTTTCTGACTTGTTATCTGTATGCAGTGGTACGGTAATATGGTGGTCAAGGTTTTTGCTGTCATGCTAAAGGTCTTGGTTCAATTCCCTACTCATGTCTGCCGTCTGCCGTTGTGATACTGCTGGAGTAGTGCTGAAAGTGGCATAAAACACTCACTCACTCACTCACTCACTCACTCACTCACTCACTCACTCACTCACTTACTCACTCACTCGTTTTAGTCATGCATCTATATTATTTTGTATGTGGTAAGAAGTTGTAATTGAGGCTAGGATGTTCCCTGTTTAACCCAGTGTGTAAGTAACTTTAAGGGTATGTGGGCCACCATGTACAGTTGCATCCTTTTAGAACCAGGATCTGCTTGTCATGGGGTCAAATCCCAGATCCAACACACTTTTGACCTTGGTCTGTCGACAACCACCTGCACCCTGTGTCATGGGTTTTTATTTCTTCCAGTGTTAAAATACTGTTGAATCTTTGCAGGTTCAGAGAGCCATTTCAAAGTTTTGGTTGTATCGGAAAAGTTTTCAAATCAGCCTCTAATTAAGGTAAGGTATTTATGAAAATTATAGTTGTGTGTGTGAAATAGTTGGACTTGTGGACTAGTGGGGGTCTCTGAAATAGTTGGGCCTGTGGACTAGTGGGGGTCTCTGACATAGCTGGGCCTGTGGACTAGTGGGGGTCTCTGAAATAGTTGGGCCTGTGGACTAGTGGGAGTCTCTGAAATAGTTGGGCCTGTAGACTAGTGGATGTCTCTGAAATAGTTGGGCCTGTGGACTAGTGGGTGTCTCTGAAATAGTTGGGCCTGTGGACTAGTGGGGGTCTCTGACATAGCTGGGCCTGTAGACTAGTGGGAGTCTCTGAAATAGTTGGGCCTGTGGACTAGTGGGTGTCTCTGAAATAGTTGGGCCTGTGGACATGTAGGGGTGTCTGAAATAGTTGGGCCTGTGGACATGTAGTGTCTCTGAAATAGTTGGGCCTGTGGACATGTAGGGGTGTCTGAAATAGTTGGGCCTGTGGACATGTAGGGGTGTCTGAAATAGTTGGGCCTGTGGACATGTAGGGGTCTCTGAAATAGTTGGGCCTGTGGACATGTAGGGGCCTCTGAAATAGTAGTAGGGTCTCTGAAATAGCCCTGTGGACATGTAGGGTCTCTGAAATAGTTGGGCCTGTGGACATGTAGGGTCTCTGAAATAGTTGGGCCTGTGGACATGTAGGGGTCTCTGAAATAGTTGGGCCTGTGGACATGTAGGGGTCTCTGAAATAGTTGGGCCTGTGGACATGTAGGGGTGTCTGAAATAGTTGGGCCTGTGGACATGTAGGGTCTCTGAAATAGTTGGGCCTGTGGACATGTAGGCTTCCAAGCCTTTCCCTTTGCCAAGTCACTGGCTTTATGAGCTTACTGCCTAGCCAATTATGTTAATTGTGTTGTTTTCTTTGTTCATTCAGTATACAGTGGAATCTGTCAAGTCCATAATTTGGTTTTCTCCATAATCCGCACTACTCTCTAAGTTCTGACAAAATTGTTCTTAATTTATCATTAAAGCTGTCTTTATATTCCGGATTCTGTCACTTACTGATTATGGACTAACATAACAGTCCCAACAATCAACTTTTATCCCATAGATAAGATGACCACCTTCTACAGACTGTTATTTTTAGGTCCTCAAAATTCGGTTTACCTAGGGTAATATACGGTAACTCATCGTTGCAATGTCTACGGTAACAGTCAAAAGTTGTCTAATCCAGACAAAAGAGTTGGTCCCAGGCCAGTCCATAATAGACAGATTCCACTGTATATACTTCGCCTCCACTACATGTTACATTCCTGCTTGACAAGGATACAAGAATCTGTACCGAAACGTCGCAGTCACGAAATAAAGGAGTTGTTATCCTTAAAATTGGTCGATATTGAATTAGTGGGACCTGTGAAATAGTTGGGCCTTGGCATATTGGAGTCTGTGAAATAGTTGGTCCATGAAATACTTTGGTCGGTGAAATAGTTGGGTTGGTGAAATAGTTGGTCCGTGAAAAATTTGGCTCGGTGAAATAGTATGGAATGTGGACCATTGAGGCCTCTGGGCTGATGGGGTCTATCAACTAATGAAGTGTGTGGGCGTATCGAGTATATGAAGGTCTGTGGACTGATGGGGTCTATCGACTAATGAAGTGTGTGGGCGTATAGGGTATGTGGAGGTCTGTGGACTGATGGGGTCTATCGACTAATGAAGTGTGTGGGCGTATAGAGTATATGAAGGTCTGTGGACTGATGGGAGTCTATCGACTAATGAAGTGTGTGGGCATATAGAGTATGTGGAGGTCTGTGGACTGATGGGGGTCTATCTACTAATGAAGTGTGTGGGCGTATAGAGTATATGAAGGTCTGTGGACTGATGGGGGTCTATCGACTAATGAAGTGTGTGGGACTGATGGGGGTCTGTCGACTAATGAAGTATGTGGGCTGCATGATAGAGTATATGAAAGTCTGTGGACTGATGGGGGTCTATCGACTAATGAAGTGTGTGGACTGATGGGGGTCTATCGACTAATGAAGTGTGTGGGCATATAGAGTATATGTAGGTCTGTGGACTGATGGGGGTCTATCGACTAATGAAGTGTGTGGACTGATGGGGGTCTATCGACTAATGAAGTGTGTGGGCGTATAGAGAATATGTAGGTCTGTGGACTGATGGGGGTCTATCGACTAATGAAGTGTGTGGGCGTATAGAGTATATGAAGGTCTGGACTGATGGGGGTCTATCGACTAATGAAGTGTGTGGACTAATGAGGTCTATGGACTAATGAAGTGTGTGGACTGATGGGGGTCTATCGACTAATGAAGTGTGTGGACTGATGGGGGTCTATCGACTAATGAAGTGTGTGGGTGTATAGAGTATATGAAGGTCTGTGGACTGATGGGGGTCTATCGACTAATGAAGTGTGTGGACTGATGGGGGACTATCGACTAATGAAGTGTGTGGGCGTATAGAGTATTTGAAGGTCTGTGGACTGATGGGGTCTATCGACTAATGAAGTGTGTGGCAATGCATATAGAGTATATGTAGGTCTGTGGACTGATGGGGGTCTATCGACTAATGAAGTGTGTGGACTGATGGGGGTCTATCGACTATTGAAGTGTGTGGGCGTATAGAGAATATGTAGGTCTGTGGACTGATGGGGGTCTATCGACTAATGAAGTGTGTGGGCGTATAGAGAATATGAAGGTCTGGACTGATGGGGGCCTATCGACTAATGAAGTGTGTGGACTGATGGGGGTCTATCGACTAATGAAGTGTGTGGGTGTATAGAGTATATGAAGGTCTGTGGACTGATGGGGGTCTATGGACTAATGAAGTGTGTGGACTGATGGGGGTCTATCGACTAATGAAGTGTGTGGGCGTATAGAGTATTTGAAGGTCTGTGGACTGATGGGGTCTATCGACTTATGAAAGGTGTGGGTGTATAGAGTATGTGGAGGTCTGTGGACTGATGGGGGTCTATCGACTAATGAAGTGTGTGGACTGATGGGGGTCTATCGACTAATGAAGTGTGTGGGCGTATAGAGTATATGTAGGTCTGTGGACTGATGGGGGTCTATCGACTAATGAAGTGTGTGGACTGATGGGGGTCTATCGACTATTGAAGTGTGTGGGCGTATAGAGAATATGTAGGTCTGTGGACTGATGGGGGTCTATCGACTAATGAAGTGTGTGGGCGATAGAGTATATGAAGGTCTGGACTGATGGGGGCCTATCGACTAATGAAGTGTGTGGACTGATGGGGGGTCTAGAGAAGTATGTAAGGTCTGGACTGATGGGGGCTATCGACTAATGAAGTGTGTGGACTGATGGGGGTCTATCGACTAATGAAGTGTGTGGACTAGTGAGGTCTATGGACTAATGAAGTGTGTGGACTGATGGGGGTCTATCGACTAATGAAGTGTGTGGGCGTATAGAGTATATGAAGGTCTGTGGACTGATGGGGGTCTATCGACTAATGAAGTGTGTGGACTGATGGGGGTCTATCGACTAATGAAGTGTGTGGGTGTATAGAGTATATGAAGGTCTGTGGACTGATGGGGGTCTATCGACTAATGAAGTGTGTGGACTGATGGGGGTCTATCGACTAATGAAGTGTGTGGGCGTATAGAGTATTTGAAGGTCTGTGGACTGATGGGGTCTATCGACTTATGAAAGGTGTGGGCGTATAGAGTATGTGGAGGTCTGTGGACTGATGGGGGTCTATTGACTAATGAAGTGTGTGGACTGATGGGGGTCTATCGACTAATGAAGTGTGTGGGCGTATAGAGTATATGTAGGTCTGTGGACTGATGGGGGTCTATCGACTAATAAAGTGTGTGGACTGATGGGGGTCTATCGACTAATGAAGTGTGTGGGCGTATAGAGTATATGAAGGTCTGTGAACTGATGGGGGTCTATCGACCAGTCTAATGAGGTCTGTGGACGAGTAGGTCATGTTGAGTTCTGTGGACATAATTGTTGTGAGTGATAATCCTTCCCATGTGTTATAGAGACATCGTATGGTGAATGATACCCTACAGCAGGAACTGAAGACCCAGATTCATGCTCTCTCTATTCTTGTGAGTAAAAGGAATATCTGTATTAATGTGAATTAATGTATTTTAGAAATAGTTTTAAAGGTTATTGTATCAGAGAATATGTATGGATATAATACACTGTTACCTGCAGTCTGAAGCTATTACCTCTTAGTGAAAGTCTTCAACTTTGTAATGTGTGCAATTGTTTATAGTTCACAATCTTTTGTTCTATTCAATTTTTCATGGCCTGTCTGAATGATGGCACAATTGATACTGAATCACAGAAATCTCAAATTATACAGAATGTAAAGGGAAATATGAAACAAGTGTTGGAAGTTAATTTGAGTAAAATATCTTGGCTTACCCAGGTGACCTGAAACAAAGTGTCATGTTATGATGTTACAGCATTGTCAGTTTAAATTCAACCATGCTTATCATGGTGTAATATGATGCAAATTGTCAGGAAAGTTGATCAAAATGTCTGTTGAGCATGAATATCACACAGATAGGGGTCAAGGTCTGACCATCAGCTGTGATCACCTTACCTGAGATTGGATGTACTGATGTAGCTGTGATGTTTGGTCCATGACTTGACATGAAGTACACTTGCACCTATATTTCAGGCCAAGACTCCTGAACAGTGGAATACCTCAGAACAGAAGATAGGTCAGTCTCCACCTTGCCGTGGTGGGGCAGGGCTCTGATACCCCAGGGTGCAGCGTGTGGTGAGATGGACTGGCTTGTGATGCTGTTCAGTCAAATGGGTACTAGATAAACAGACAATGGCCGTCGTGGCAGACCTGATGTCAGATTTCTTCAGTTTCCCTTCTAACATGTGTACGGAGAGCATGGATACTGATGCTACGATAATAAATTAGATTGGAAGTCTTAAAGCTGTGCATCAATGTGTATGTTCAATAAACTTAAGATGAAATAATTTAGAAATTAAGACCACTGCTATACAAGTTGTCTAGATGAGGGTGTGAATGCAATGGATGATCACTGTGGTACATGAACTGGAATGTTGAATAAATTGGGAGACAGGCTGAATGCTTCCATTGCAGAAGATGGCTTAGAGGAATTCTGTGTAGTGCTCTGCAAGCATGGCAGATGCAGTGCTTTCCTTGTCTGCTGTGCAAATATTTGGAAAGATGTTTGCCTACTTTCTCGAACAAACTATTCATTGGGTGGAAGCCTATTATGAACATGAGTCAGTGAATGTAGAATTGGAAATGTGAATAAAGTGTGAATATCTTTGTTCTTTGTAAGTTCATGTGTTCTTTTAAAGACAGATTGAGGCGGTGGGGTAGCCTTGTGGTTAAAGCGTCCACTCGTCACGCTGAAGACCTGTGTTCGATTCCTCACATGTGACAAGCCCATTTCTGGTGTCCCCCGCCATGATATTGTCGGAATATTGCTAAAAGCGGCATAAAACCATACTCACTCACTCACTGACAGAATAATGGATCCTTCCCTTCTATAACTGACAATAACAAAAGGGGTCCACTGTGGGAATCCTGTACCAGAAAACGTCCCCAGCAGCATAAGCTGGTGGTAAGAAGCAACTGAGTGGAACATCTAATTCAGGCTCAGTGAATTATTTCGTAGCATGTCATCGCATCCCAATTGTGTGGACCAGTGCTCTCAATATCAACCCAGGTAATAGCCTCCAGGGAAATGTCCATTGCTTTGTTCTTGTAAGTGCTGCCTCTTCTTGATGCATGCTTAATGTGAGGATTGTATGGTCTAGAAGCCTAAGTTATGGTAATATTTTATCTGATAACTGGATGGATTAATTATTTAACTATGGTTTTAATTGACCTATTTTCATCAAAACAGTTTTGATTTAAACATTGTAGACAATAATATTAAATATATGCTCATCAAAAAAATATTTTGGTATGGTCAAAGGTCAATTTTAATACAAACTGCATTTGATTAGAAATATATGAGTTAAACTTTACAAATTGAAGGTAATTATACCCAAATTATGTTTTTCAAATTCAGCTATATCATTTGAAGATCATATATATGTTTGATGGCACTGTATGCATGAAGAACCATTACAGTGAGTGAGTTAAGTTTTACGCCCGCACTCAGCAATATTTCAGCTATATTGCGGCGGTCTGTAAGTAATCGAGTCTGGACCAGACAATCCAGTGATCAGCAGCATGAGCATCGATCTGTGCAATTGGGAACCGATGAGATGTTTCAACCAAGCCAGCAAGCCTGACCACCCGATCCCGTTAGTCGCCTCTTACGACAAGCCTGGGTTACTGAAGGTTCATTCTAACCCGGACCTTCAAGGGGAAGAACCATTACAAGGAAACAAAAGTTGGTACTTTGTATTTAGATCAGCAAAATATTAGATAATTTCAGCTCCATGCTTTTACAAAGTATCAACAGTACCAAATATGTCGAAGATACTGTTGGGCTATCATACAAATATCTGTTTATTGACAGTCTGGCAGAAACAACAATTCAACTGATGTCAGAAGGAGATGTTTTTGATGTGTCAATATTGTTTATATTTCTGTCACTTCACGCTCCATTGCACTGCACTGACATGCTGTAAAACCCTAAAGCTGATGGATAATAATATGACATTCTAATGGAAGGTTTGTATAGGTGACATTTTGTCATCATGGTGTGCAAGTTGTTGGTTTTCTTGATTTATTTTACACCAGCAAACATTGATACATTGTAAAAGATATTACACACTGATCAGAAAGGCTATTGTGTCGGATACCAAACACATCAGAAAGACTGTTTGTATCCTGCAACCAAATATACATACCCCTCATATACCTCTGAAATGCTTAACCATACAGTATTTTTAATACTTTCCTTTTGATTGTAATGGGTTATGTAATTTCCTATTCTTTTCTAAGTTTACTTGGGTTCGAAATATAAATATTTCTTTAGGTGGGGAAACATTTGTAAATTAAAAAAATGTTTTCATGGCTTAAAAACTTTTACATCACTACGGATATCAAGGGTATGTATTTGAACTCTTCATATGTTCCTGTTACCAGTACTAAAACAAAACAGAAAAACTCGGTTCACATATTGTTATTCACATATGCTGAAACCTTTGAAATCAAGGCTCATACCAATGAGGGCCTGGCTAAGCAAAACACTGATATGCAAGCGGACAGGTTTCCGTGAGGGCACCAGCTTCATCACTTGACTCCAACTCATTGTCACTTCTTAAGACAAATGTGAGTGTGAGAAAAGGGCTACAGATGTTACAAATGTGCCATTCACATTGGGGTTTGATAGTTGTTCAGGTTGTTCAATATGTTATTACTCTCTTCTGGTTTATTGGGTGTTGATGATAGCATCCTACAGTTTTCACCAACAAGGAGAAGAAGATATCAACAAGACACCCATCTTCATTTGAAGTGTGCTTGCGGAAAAGGTTAGCACAGTTTGCCTACCTTTAGTACCCGTTACAAACACACACAAAATCAAGTCACCAGAAGAAACTGGGAGCTTTTGGTACAAACAAAAATAAATCACTTCATTCGCTACTTCTGTGTTAGTGAGAACATAATTACTTTATCCTGCTTAGATGGATTCCATCTTGAATAGTCCCAGCCCAAAGAAATGTAGCAAGAACCAAACAAACTCAAACATATGCCATAAAAAGACTACACAACCGTGTAAGTTGAATATTAGATCGTATAACACAAGTTGTCTAATGTGGAAGAAATTCAGAAATAAGGTATGGTTTTGAAAAAACCAAGAAGCATATCCGGGGAATGTTTCGATCTATAATTACAAGATCCTGCCACGTTATACAAAGCGTAAGTCTCTTAAAATTGGACATTCTGATAGAAATAGATAACTCCGTTCATACTGAATTAGCCCCAGTGAGCTCGGAGATTCAGAACCAGTGGGAGTCTAGACTGGCTTCATTTTTGCATTGCATTGTAGAAAGGGTGTGGTGAAAAGTCGGGAGTAGGAGACAGACTACTGGCATGTCTAAGGTCCCAGCGATATAGAGCGAATGTGGTTCTTACAAGGAAGGAAACGTATTTAAAAACAACAAATCTCCTAGTAATATTAGCATTCGTATTTTTGAAAATAAATATATAGATCTGGGCAAGCATAAGATTTCCTGAATTTAAAACGCTCTGCTGATCACAGCTGGTGGCTTCATAATGTCTGTTGGAACATCTAGGTGAGGTCTGTCAATGGTTTAGGACTGACGTTTTATTGTTGACGTTCATCAACTGATGAAGATAGTAATTGACGTGAACCAGTTCCATGATTCGCTAACTATTGCCAGTTCATTAACTCTCTGCTTGAATGACAACGTAGTCATGCGACACACTGAAGTCGGGAAATGAACAACAGTTGGTCTGTTAGCATTCATCTAGGCGAGGTCACCCATTACTGTTTTTAGGATTGACGTTTTATTGTTGACGTTCAACAACTGATGAAGGTAGTGATTAATGTGACCCAATTCAATGATGCGCAAACTATTGTCAATTTATTTACTCTCTGCTTGACTGACAACGTAGTCATGCGACATGCTGATATCGGGATATGAACAACAGTTGGTCTTTTATCTAGGCGAGGTCACCCACTACTGTCAATATGTATATACGATTTCAATGTTTTCCGCGCGAAATCTAATTCTAAAGCATCTGACTCGTCTGCCAACATCTATTCCAACTTTTGTGTGTGTATTGAATAGCTGATGTTGACTAAATGTAACTTGACAATTCCCTCTCTGAGGTATGAACAGACCAGCTGATATTGGCGACATACATTGTGTTGTCTAATAGCATTTGGAATGTACTACAATCCATATCATGAGAATGACTATGCATATATTCATTAACCATTCTCACAGGTATGTGAGGATACGTAAAACAATATGGGTCAAAATTGATCTTCAGTAACCCCTGTGATCGGGTGGTCGTTCTCACTTACTTGTTTGATGCATGCCATCGTATCCCACTTGCTAAGATCGATGCTCATATAGTGACGTGACCATGGTATGTTTAACTCCGCTATGTATATCATTAGATTTTACTAAAACTGAGGCATGCTTGTTTTTGTGAACGTTATAGTAGAGGAAACACGTGGACCTTCTTCAGCTTCATCTGTGCATGTAAAAGTCAATGCACAGGAAGGTGTAGCTGTACAAGTTTGAACCTGTTGTGTACTTCAATGTGGATGTGGACTTGAAACATGTTTCCGTGATCTTGGCATTGTTGACATTGACTAACATGTCAACTGGAAATACATTATGTTGCTTGCATTATGATGACATGATTGACTCATCAAAGAAAGACATCTGGAATAATCGAATTATACATTCAAGAGCTTTCTGTTATGTTGTGTGATTTTAATGATAGTCCAACCGTATCTTCGACACATTTGGTGTCTTTGATACTATGTAAAGCACGGAATCGTTACTGTTGAACAGACATTATGTAATATTTTGCTAATCTAAATACAAAGTACTAACTCATGTTTCCTTGTAATGGTTTTGCATGCATACAGTGCCAACCAAACGTATATATGATCTTCAAATGATATAGCTGAATTAGTAAAACATAATGTTGGTAAAATTACCTTGAATTTGTAAAGTTTAACTCATGTTTTTCTCATCAAATGCACTTTCTATCAAACTTGACCTTTGAACGTACCAAAATATATAGCATATATATACAATATTATTGTCCACAATTTTAAATCACAATCTGAGCATTCCAAAGCTACTATTTTGACGAAAATCTGTCAATCCAAACCAGAGTTATTAAATTGAATCTTCTTGTTATCGGTTAAAATATTACCATAACTGATATGACATGTTGCACCTTAAAAGGGCCCCTGCACGCTAGTCACGTATGGTAGCTGATGACAACAGGCTTGAAATCAAAGCTTAATCATTCCTGATTGTGAAGAATCACATTCCTTTCGGTTGCCAGAACTTCACCACATTTTCACCATTTTGGGGGACTGGCTTCTAGACCAGTATGCTACATAGCACTGGTTCCTTTTAGGCATATGTTCGCACCTGATCGTGCTGAAACCCTTTCTTTCTACAATATGTATACACCTTATCACACACAGACACACTAAGAACATGTGCACATTGTTATACTGGAATATCAACACATGTATGTATGTTAAAATTAGCATTTAGAGTTTACCATCAGAGGTTTGAAGGCTTTTCACGTCTATTACAATATTTTTGTATAATAAAACTAACTTTTCTTTCTTGTTTCCTAAATAATGTTACTAAAAAGAATACTAAAAATAATATTACTATATCATTTTTACCAATTTTCAAGTTGGGGATATTTAGGCATGCATTCCATTTTGTAATAATAAATTGTTGGAACTTGTCCTGGTTTTACATCATATTCTATCAATGTTCATGGAATGCTGGATGATGTGGCCTATATGGCAGTTGAGGATGGCATCCAATTGTATCATTGTTGATGTAATATGTGGTGATGTGGCAAAACATGATGACATCATATAGTATCATTGTTAATGTAATGCATAGAAAATAGATAATGTACACACAGCATAAAACAAAAACATTGTACAGACCAAGGATAAGCAATGACGAATCACAAACATTATACAGGTCATGGTCAGCTAAAAGTACCCTCCTACATTATTTATGTGACAGAACCCGTGAAGATCCGGGTTAGAATTGTTAATCAGTAACTCATGCTTGTCGTAAGAGGCGACTAACGGGATTGAGTTGTCAGATTCGCTGACTTGGTTGACACATGTCATCAGTTCCCATTTGAGTAGATTGATGCTCATGCTGTTGATCACTGGATTGTTTGGTCTAGACTCGATTATTTACAGACCGACGCCATATAGCTGGAATATTGTTGGGTGCGGCGTAAAACTAAACCCACTCACTCATAAATGTGACAGAGCGGTATGTTTGTGTTCTCTTAAGTGACAAGTATCCATGCCGTAATTAAGAAACCATTAATTCATTTAGCCATCTCGCGTAACATGGTGTAACAGATTTATAGTTACTGCATGCAGCTGTAGTCCATTTGATGTGCCACAGAGGCATAACCCTGTCCCAAGTGTACATACACATACATGTATGAACTTCATGTCAGACTGACAAGGTAATATAACCATCAAGTTGATAGCCCCAATTAAATCAATTCAGCGAATGGTCTCAATAACTTCGTGAACATCAAGTGTTTAAGTTTATATTAATATGACTAGATACTGACAACTACCATGGCGTTTAACTGCATGTTCAGTTTCTGTATAAAGTAAAATCAATAAACACTGTAGCTCACCTTACTGTGGTTTATCTATCCTATTTTGAAATATATCCTGTCAATATATAAAGCTCATAACAGTGTGTGAATATGGTTTTACGTCGCACTTCGGACTATTCAACCAATCTAGGACATCTGGATTTTGCTTCACACATTTCCCAATGTGGAGAATCAAACCGGATCTTCCAAGTGACGAGCGAACGCCTCGACCACTGAGCTACCCCGCCGCCCTTTTTTACCATTGAGAAAATGTTAATAATAAGAAAAACAACCTATGGAGTGATTGGCAACTAGAAAAACTAATTATGAAAGGGCAAGGTAAACTGTGTGCCAAATATATTCATTCACATTTATGAAATTTATAAATCATAAAAGGACTGCAATTGAAATTTGCCAACTGATTTTACGCTTGATTCTTGATGCTTATTGCTTTTAACTTCAATCGCATTCTCAGAGATTTTGCTTTTTGGCTAAATGCCCAGAAACACTTCAGATTTCCCCATCAACCACTAACTGTTTCATTTAACTATACGAAGAACATTTAATACAAATTTTTCAGTTACGGAAAAAACCCAAGTACCTTTGGCAGTCAAGACTGCTACCAACGTATCGGTCATACAACTACAAGTGACGTCTTTTTGGTTAATACCAACCTTCGTGGGTTATAAATTATTGAAAACATCGGGAACAACCTCATGACAATTGGGATTGCGGCTGAAACACTGCAATGATGCGTATCACCACACGAAGACGTGATATTTGCCAAAACTGTTCTTGGTAGGAAAAGAACGAGTAATCCGGGTCCTGATGACAAACGTTTTAAAGGAGTACGAAACATTCATGGCTGCCATCAAACATGAGAGTATACTTTCTTTTGTACGGCCGATGAAAACAGTGGACAAAACGATTATACCCCTGTACTATAACAACTATAACAGCGCAACACATGGTTTGAACAGTTGATGGGTGTGTGTGCGTGCTTGCGTGAGTGCGCGCGCGCGTTTGTGAACATACAAGTGAAAAAAATAACTAACATAGTTTATCGGGGATATTTGCCTGTATTCAAATTCAAATCCAAATTATGGGGATCAGAAACGTTAATCGACATCATGCATCTCTATAAGCAGTATGAATATGATATAAATGCAAGTATAACATACACATATACATGGTCAATAACAGTTGCATTATAACGGCAATAAATATGATATGTCGAACATATTTTGACTTTCCTCTTATTGAGTACACATAAAATACCAATGTGATAATGAAGGCATTAGAATGTAATAATGAAAGTGAACGGTGAACATTGGTTGGTTGGTTGTTTAACGTCGCACTCAGCAATATTCCAGTTATATGGCGGCGGTCTGTAAATAATCGAGTCTGGACCAGACAATCCAGTGATCAACAGCATGACCATCGTTCTACACAATTGTGATACGATGACATGTGTCAACCAAGTCAGCGAGCCTGACCACCCGATCCTGTTAGTCGCCTCTTACGACAAGCGTGGGTTACTGAAGAGCAAGTCTAACCCTGATCTTCTCGGGTCCGGTGAACATTGTAATGGCGATGATAGTAGCAATGGTGAAGAATAAACATTTGTTTAACAACGCCCAGTCAACAGAAAAAGACATAATCGTATAATGCTGATCATCATTTTGCAGGCATTAATAAACAGATACAGAGGAACGCATGTTTCAGTGTTTGCGTGCGTTTGTGTTCGTTCGTTCGTTCCTGCGTGCGTGCGTGCGTGCGTGCGTGTGGCTTAAGGTCACACTCAGCAATATTCCAGCTATATGAACGCGGTCCCTAGATACCCGAGTCTGGACCAGACAATCCAGTGATCAACAGCATGAGCATCGATCTGCGCAATTGGGATACGATGACGTGTGTCAACCAAGTCAGCGAGTCTGACCACCCGATCCCGTTAGTCGCCTCTTACGACAAGCATGGGTTACTGAAGATCAATTCTTACCTGGATCTTCACAGGTTTTATGAAAGGTAAGCGCAGTACAAGGCCAGGGCTGTATCTAAATAGTTGTGGGTTACGTGTCTGATATTGCAACCCACATCTATCTACACTGCTCGCATTGGACTGCGCTTATCTTTGATAAGTGCTGGTGACCACTTTTCTCAGACGCTGCAGTTTACTGTTAAGAGATGGATCCCTCATGTCATTTAGATCCGATGTGATGAAGTGTTCGAATCCCATTTTTACCCTGATTGTCAGTCTTAGTTTGTTAGCGTTTTTGTGGGTTGTCTCCCGCTTTGAGCTGCCACATTCTGACACATCTAACATAGTATTCAAAGCATGTTGAACCAACACACTCAGTACTATATTTTAGCGACCTGCTTCAGTTCGTTGTTGCAGACTTAAATTTCACGATCTTTCGATAGATCCAATGGAGCTTGAACATTGTTGCCTGGTTTCACCAGTATCAACAGTATTTCTAGTGCTATGGAATTTGCAAAGACAATTGTTTTCGTGGTAATGACGGTGGACAGCCTAGTGTATGGCTGCACACTGAGGACATGATTCCATTCGATTATCGCCGATATATCGGTGGCTGGAAGATTATCCAAGGAACAATAACCTCACTCACTCACTCACCCACTCAGATCCCCCCACCCACTGTTGATACTGGATAATTACTTTCCCTAGATAAATGCCTCTTTCAATCCTTTCTTCCAGAACATATCTTTTAACATAAATCGTAAAGGCGACTAACATGTAATAGCATCAAGATGGTAGACTAGATAACCACTTTGGCAAGAGATTATGTCTCACATTGTTTATGTCTGAACATTCTTGTGCTTCCTTCCTTTGACACCCTGTGGTAATCACTCGCCAGTAGTTTCTGACAATCCCTATGTATCCCTGGTAACACGCTTGATCATTGACTTGAGCTCCCCGTACCTCGCAAAGGCACCGAGACTCTTGGAAGAGGCGTACTCGTCCTTCAGCTTCAGGATGACTTTGACCTGGCGTCTCTTGTGGATGAAGTCTTCAGTGAGACGTGTATTGGACATATGTTTCAGATCTGAAACAGAAAATAAGCACTGAAAATAAAACACAGGCCTAGAACAGATTATGTGCCTGATCCCGAGAGTCCCGGAACAGGCTCAACCAAACCCAAAAGTACCAGAATCTCTACTTTACCGAGAAAGTGTAATCCCAAATATAACATGTGTTACACTTGACCAACTCCCAAACCCATTGTGTATCTGTAACAGATTAGAACTTCGTAATGTTCAGATTTGGATGTGACTCCCAACATTCCGTTTCACCATTTCATACTTCCCTGAAAAATATATTTGTCTATTTCCTTTCACAGTAAGCAGACATGATGATATCAATAATATCCCAATTCTGGATACGTTGTACACGAGCGTTAGGTAAGAATCTTACAACCAACTGTAAGATAAATGATATATGACAGGGTGCGGTAGCCTGGTGCATCACATCCTATACCCGCACCATCTTAGCATCTAACTGATCTGGGCGGTGGGGTGGCCTAATAGTTAAAGCGTTGGCTCGTCACGCCGAAGACCCGGGTTCGAATCCCCACATGGGTACAATGTGTGAAGCCATTTCTGGTGCCCCCTGCCGTGATGTAGCTGGAATATTGCTAAAAGCGTCGTAAAACCAAACTCAGTCAGTCAGTCTAACTGATCTAAGACCTAAGCCTACACCTGTTTATTTGTCATCATTCACTTGATGCGAAGTTAAAGTAATAACGGGCATAATTAGTGATAACACCCCCCAGACAAAGGTTCCTTACTCGTGTCTGGGGTAATTACTCAACCGTGAAAATTGTGGTCTGCTCTTATAAATGTATTACGTGTTATGCAATAGGCAGGTTGAAGCGCAGCAAGATAGGAAATCCAAACTCCTCGATCAAAGGATGAACCTATACAATACATTGATTAATTAGTGTTACTGTTATCTGTGGATTTCTCAAACGTTGGAGTTGATGAATGTAGGTTTTATATACATTTTATAAATGACACGTGACATGGAACACGTTTCACTGTCAGCTGCAGATGGATGTGGATATTGATGGAGACATTCCTACAACTTGGTAACTGTCTGATATTATTGATCCATGAACTTACATCAACTGAAGATGGATGGGATATTGTCACTTTAAATGATTATCCATGGATTCATTTATCCAACAATGCATCTGCCTGATGTTGTTGATTTTATGTCGGTTGTAATTTATGGTACTTTGTTTTCTTTCGATTGTTGTGGTATTGAACAGAATCAATCTGCTTCATTTACGTTATCGGTGGGAATTTCTTCGATGCCAGACAGATAAAACTAAGTAGTTATTTTCAGTGTCTTTTCGTTGTAGGTATGTATGTTTAAATATTGAAGCTGGACCAGACAATCCACTGATCAACAGCACGAGCAACGATCTACAGAGTGAGTGAGTGAGTCGCTTTTAGCAATATTCCACCAATGTCATGGGCTTGAGCTTCAAACGTTGTATCAATGTGGGGAGTCGAACGACCGACCACTTTAACCACGAGGGTACCCGCCATCCAGAGGCCATAATTACTTGTATGGGCAGGGTTGCAGCCCATGAGCAGGATATTTTGTGTATCTGTGTAAAATATTTAGGTTTCAAGGACGCAACCCAGGTTTTATTTCCAGCGTTATATTTACCTGGTTTTGATGTGTCCTTTTCTTCGTCGTCACCGTCATCGTCGTTATCTTTCGACATTTTCAAAATGGCTGCCTTGATCATCGATTTGAGCTGCCCATACCGGAAGAGAGGGGTCACGCCCTTCGATTGATCGTATCGCTCTCCAAGCTGCTTTTTTATCTTCTCATATCTCTCCAGCTCATCCATCTTCTTCAGCACTTTCTCATCCATGGTTGAAATGTATCTGAAAGTGGATTCGTAACGTATTTCTGTACTTTTTAAACCCTCTCTTCCCCCCTACTCTCTCCCTCCCTTTTTCTCCCACTTATAATAAATTATATAACATATACTTTAAAATGTCATCAACAAATAATTACGTATGTAATTTATTTCAAACTTTGCCGAATTTACAATCTGCATAATGTGTATTGCCATGTCAGTATTAGAACTGATGAGTCATGAGTTAATGCTGTCTGCGCATGTCAGCCAGACACAGGTTGTAGTCAATAAGCAGACTAACTCTCAGTCTCAGAATATATATAATTTTGGTGGTAACAAAAAAACACATTTAAGATGGGAGATTCAACTTGAACCTGGGGAAATCTAGACTTGCTTCATTTAGGGGTTTAGTATTGCAGGGAGGGCAAGGCAGTAGGGCAAATAATGTGGTTCAGGGACTGTGAGACAGACTACATTGCAGGGAGGGCTAGGCAGTAGGGAAAATAATGTGGTTTGGGGACTCTGAGACAGACTACATTGCAGGGAGGGCTAGGCAGTAGGGAAAATAATGTGGTTCGGGGACTGTGAGACAGACTTGTCAATCAGCTGCACCTGTGGTTATCAACCATACACTGTAGGGTCAAATGTCATGTAGGGACAATGACAAAAGCAATCAAGCTGCTATATAAGTAGGTTATGGTGGTAGTAAACATGGTGTTGAATATTTGCACCGGACCAAGGAGGTCTTCTAAGCAAGGACGTTATATACATACTGCGGGGCTGTTCCAATCAGGCACGCTACAGTATGTAGTCCACGTTTCACATTGTTCCTGTTCCCGACCAAGGTTGAGATAAGGCCGGATGACACATTTTACTGCTATAATATCGTGGACTTATAAAGTGAGGAAATGTCGATATTTTTTTATACATATAATAAATTATAATGTTATGCTGACGATCCAGCATTAATAGACACGTGCTGAACGACACAGCATTGGTTATTGCGTTAATATTAATAGGAGAGCGGCCTACCTGTCAGTTGCATACGCGTGTTGGAATAAAGTGGGCAGAGTAATTGTTAATGTAATCATTAAGGAATATATGACCAGATCAAAACGGGGGAAACCTTTCAAACGTCTAGACAAACAAAATCATCAAAGTGGTACTAATCATACCGACTCTTATTAATTATGATATTGTAAACCATCATGTGACTAAATAAAACAAGGTAATACTTATCAACAAAGGGTAAACAGGTAAACCATCAACATGATACCAATCAGCACAATATAAATCACTAAAAGACAACTAAGCTATCCAAAACTTATTTATCCAGACACGGTCCATCATGGAACTGTCACTGATCCAAACAAGGTAAATCACCAAAATTTTAAATATGAAATCAGGGTAAATCACCAAAACGTTACTATCCAGACACGGTAAATCACCAAAACGTTACTATCCAGACACAGTAAATCACCAAAACGTTACTATCCAGACACAGTAAAGCACCAAAACGTTACTATCCAGACACAGTAAAGCACCAAAACGTTACTATCCAGACACGGTAAATAACCAAAACGTTACTATCCAGACACGGTAAATCACCAAAATGTTAATTACTATCCAGACACGGTAAATCACCAAAACGTTACTATCCAGACACAGTAAATAACCAAAACGTTACTATCCAGACACAGTAAATCACCAAAACGTTACTATCCAGACACAGTAAAGCACCAAAACGTTACTATCCAGACACGGTAAATCACCAAAACGTTACTATCCAGACACGGTAAAGCACCAAAACGTTACTATCCAGACACGGTAAATCACCAAAACGTTACTATCCAGACACAGTAAATCACCAAAACGTTACTATCCAGACACAGTAAAGCACCAAAACGTTACTATCCAGACACGGTAAATCACCAAAATGTTAATTACTATCCAGACACGGTAAATCACCAAAATGTTACTATCCAGCCACGGTAAATCACCAAAATGTTACTATCCAGCCACGGTAAATCACCAAAACGTTACTAGTCCAGAAAAGGTAAATCACAAAACGTTACAAATCATGTCAAGATGAATCAATACAAGGTGACTGAACCACGTACCAGATTACAAATCTAGTGTAATTGTAAATCACTATCTACTTATAGGTACTAGTATTAAACATGCCCAGCACATGTTGTGTTGATGTAACCATACGGATGTAGTCTATTATTAGCCATTCACTAGTACGTGACTCCCAGCGACCAGGACACACTGTCATGGTGTCTGGAGCTCGAGGAGACAAAGTATGGCGTATTGTAACAGTTACAAACTACATAGTCACGTTCCCAAAACATGCACAACCCACCTGAGCAAGACTTGTCTGTGGTACAGATTCACTATAAACAAGAAAACACTTCAGCAGGATGTACAATATAGTAAAATACGTACCTGTTGTACAAACCCTACAGTGACCGACGAAGTCGCCTTAGTCACGTGACCAAATTCATTTGGTTCAACTTGTTTAAAAAATTTAAATGTCGCAAGCTTAGTGTGTAGATGACGATATGTTGCTAATACATTCACTCTTGTAATATATAACCCGAATCCACTGTAATGTAAACGTACCTCGTTATAAGACACCCCTACATACATAGATGTGTAGTCCGCGCCTGTTCACTATGTGCGTGTGTCAGGACGGTAAAGGTTTGAATAGGGAAATAGTTTCGAAGTTGATAAAGAACCAGGAAGGAGATCGAGTTACTGACGACATGCTTCCCGACTGTATGTTCACTACCGCCTGACAAATAGCTTGGGGCTGTAATTATAACTGCTTTAATACCTGGTCAGGTCGTCGAGCAATGATTATTGCAGGCAACGGATTATACTGCACTTAACTTTGTATAGCCTTTTTGACAATACTCACAACATGGTTTCTTTAATTCAAATGTGTTTGTTTGTTGTTTAACGCCGCACTCGGCAATATTCCAACTATATGGCGGCGGTCTGTAACTTATCGACCCTGGACGACACAATCCAGTGATCGACAGCATGAGCATCTATCTACGCAGTTGGGATACGATGACAACCATGTCAGCGAAGCTGACCACCCGATCCCTTCAGTCGCCGCTTAGTCAGCCTCGGTTGCTGAAGACCCATTCTAACCCGGATGTTCACGTGTTGCAAAAGAAAGAATATGTAAGACTAATACATACAATGACGGACAAATGGCAATCAGAGATAAGTATTTTTTAATTTTTTTGGGTTATATGATATTGGTATAGCGCCAATATCCAGCTCAGCTCAGCTGCTCAAAGGCAGTTTGTTTTTCCCTCTATCATAGGATGTCAAGTTAATGTGGCTTTCACATCCTTACGAGGTCAGTATATAACAAACACACGCACACGCACACGCACACGCACACGCACGCGCACACGCACTCGCACTCGCAATAACGTATAGATTGACGATAGTGTACTATTTACAGATTAATATTTCAGATTATCTCAATATATTTTGTGGACCGTCAATCCTCATGGTTTGTAAGTAATATTGAAAATTATGTCCACAAATATTAATCAAAAATGAAATGATCAATTTCAGACATCCAGTTATGGAGAAATGGCCACCATCGGACCCTAGGGCCAGTTCAACAAAGTGATTATAGCGCTACGTCAACGTAGGTCAATGTGAAGTAAACATATGTGAGCTTACTGTTAGTTTTATGTCATTTAGTGACCCTGCTAAGATGATATTTTTATTGTCCACAATAATCCACAAGTGTCTTTTAATACAGCCAAAACCTGCTTTCCTATCTTACGGCGGCGACATGCCCCTTTATACTCTTAACTTGGTACTGGAAATATGTATTATATATCCTCTATATTCCTTTAATTTGTATTTTTACATGTTTTATTATTTTGTTCTATGTACATATGTGTGATGTTGAGGTGAGACTCAAATACATTATCTGTCTGCCTGTCTGTCTGTCTGTCTACGATCGTCGTTTGAATGGGTCCAAGCTAGAGGCGACTGCGTGAATAGGGTGTCTGACCTAGTCAGTTGGTGTCTTCGTACTCCGACGACATGTCACGCTGCTCATGGTATCGATCACTGCTTTGTATGATCTAGATCCGTTTATTTACAGGCTAAAGTCACCTGGAGTATTCAGGAGTTGCATTTTGTCGTTTAGTGAGTGAATGAGTTTAGTTTTACGCCACTTTTAGAAACATACCAGCAATATCACGGCGGGGGACACCAGAAATGTGCTTCACAGATTGAACCCATGTGGGGAATCGAACCCGGGTCTTCGTCGTGACGAGCGAACGCTTTAACCACAAGGCTACGCCACCGACCCCATTTTGTCGATTAAGCGACAGTAGACTGAACCTCCATGAGCATCAAGGCACGTCTAGCTTCTCGGCGTACCATGCTTTGTTAAGGTGGCTTCAGTAAAATCATTTAAAATAACCTGTGTATTTCCAAAGTCAAATCATACGATTTATATGAATCTTGAAAGTTTTCTCAGTAGAAAATACCACGGCCCAGGTACAAATTTTAAATACATGTAATAGGATAATATAAATGTAATGTGAATGTAACATAATGTGATGAAACCTTTCGAGAACAGTTTGTATCATCGCTGTTCAGGGGTGGCTGGTAAAGTTAGAATCGGTCAAGGGGCACTGGTTTTAGTACAAATTTCATTTCAAGGAACTGTTTTTATTTGTTAGTCTGATTTATTTGTACACCAATTGTAAACTAAGTTCTACAGCAATGCATTCCTAATAGATAAAGCCTCATGTATATATTTAATATACAAATGACATGTTTTCGATGACAGGACACTAGGGTTGGTTGGTTGGTTTAACGCCTCACTCACCAAACCAGCAAGGGAAACAAGGAAAGTGAGCATCCAATTCAAAATGTATGTATAACTGAATTGATTGATTTGGTGAACCTGCAAACAACAAACATGGCTTTTTTTATCAATAGAGGAATTTGAGAAAACATATATATCTATATATACTTGGTGGGGTTGAAGTGTTAGACAAGCATGTGCCTACGTACACAAGGCAGTAGCTGAAGGAAAAGATCCAGTAATGTAGATGTCAGAAAGAAGAAGAAACTCTCCACGTGTGCTTTCATAGCATTAAGAAAGCCTGCGACTGTAGACTCTGTCTGCTATTCTTGGACTTAAACTTGAAAATCTAGGATTGCAAGGTAAAATGCATCATGTCGTGCACGCTATATAAAGAAATGTGTGTAATTGTGTACGTGTACAGGTTTGAAGACTGACTGGTTCAAGTAAACAGTGGTGGTAAGCAGGGATGTCTCTTATCTCCTCTACTTTTCAACATTTTCATCAATGACCTGGCTGTGACTATGAAGAGTGTAGGACTTCGTAGGCGGTCGATATGAAGATGAAACTACAGGTGTTTTCATGTATGCAGGCGGCATACTTCTCTAGGTCTCTGAGAAACTAACCTTCAGAGCATGCTAGACCATCTAAACAACTGGTGTTCAAGTAATAAGCTTCGGATCAATTCAGAAAAATCGAAGAGTGTACACTTTCGAAACCCATCTATGCCAATGACTCAAAGTAATTCTAGACTATAGTAATACCGTGAAATACGCGGCCCAGTTGGCATGCAGGGCACATGGACTAGTAATAGCAAAGAGTAAGCTACTCGGTGGTGGGGATTTTAATGTGTTCAAAAAGCTATATGACAATATTGTGCTACCAGTGATTCCATATTGCTCGTCTATATGGTGTTTACAGGACTGCTCAAGTATCAACGCAGTTCAGAACCATGTCTGCAGTTACTTCCTCGGAGTCGGAAGATACACCCGTACAGATGGTGACCTTTGATGGGTACACGTCAGTATAGAACAGAAAATTGCAGCTGTTCGGCATTGGCAGAGGTGTGTGTTGATGGACAGATCATGTTTAAACAGAAAAATATTCACGTGGGCTGAAAAATGTGCTTCATTAGCGTGCAGAAACTGGAATATCAAAGTTCACAAGTTTTTCAGAAAATGCAACTGTGACATCAGCTCAGTAATCCCAGATATGGTCAACAAAAGTAAAGACACTCTGCACACAAAACACAAGGTAGCGTGGAAGGACGGGATAAGTGATAACAGTTGAAAACTGAGAACATGGTACCGAACAATGTGCAATCTCGAATATGCCAGGAAACAACAGAAGTGCTGTTGCAAAATTTAGATGTGGTGTAGCAGCAATCAGTCTTGAAACTGGGCGATGTAAAATATTGTCGTTGAAGATTGTGTCTCATAAGGTATATGAGGTAGATATATATTAAGTGTCCTATGTATGATGATCGGAAAAGGACCTTTTTAATTGGAGCTGCTAACGCATGCAATGCGTTTGATGTCATAATGTTGTCAGATACAGAGAGGTATTCAGAGCTTTTTATTCAAAATGAACTGATCTTATCGTTTGCCAAAACCTGTCTTAGTATTCTTCAACGACGTAAGTGTGTTTTATAGAAATGGTATGCCTCGTAAAACCTACTGCTTCTTAACAACATTGTATTGGGTATTTGTATGTGAAAACATATGTATGTATAAGTCTCTCGTAATTCATATTGGAATGATATGTGCATTACCTTTTTCTACATTGTATCCATCATATGTAAATACTGTCTGCTCAAGGTGAGCCACAAATAAAAATCTGTGTATCTGTCTGTCTGGGTTCTTGAACTAACTGTGGAAAAGTGGATCTCCATGCCGCACGTTATAAGTTCATCACTGACATGGATGCTGCGAGCCATTGCTGTAATACAATACAGATATATTGCACAAACATTGAGCTAAATGCTAATGCCTGTCATAGGCCAGGAGCATTAGACAGAAACAATAGGTAACATTGAAAAAAAAATAGTAGAAAGCTGAATTTTTCAGGAAAGCTTCAGAACATCATTGCCATGTACAAGATACAAAGTTCTGCAAATTCTACCTTGTGGCATTTTCAAAATGGCCGCCAATTTCAAGATGGCCGCCAAAATCATTAAAATGATTATGCAAACAGATGTTTTGTAAATAATTATGCCATGTGATATATCAAATGAAAGCTCATCTCACAGGGATTCCAAATATCCAAATATCATGCCTTGTGTCATTTTCAAAATGGCCGCCAATTTCAAAATGGCCACCATTGTCCTTAAAACAATCAAAATAATCTCACGAAAATATTTCTTTTTTCATTAACCATACCTTGTTATATATTAAAAGAAAGCCCTTCTCACAAGGAGTCTAAATATATTACAATTAGATTTGGCATGATAACCACACATTTTATGCTTGTGCTTTTGGTACCAGACGTCAAAATGGCTACTTATGGTTGGTTAATCAAGACAGCTGTGGTCACCAAATTGATGGTAAATCACTTGTACAGTTATCAATGTCATCATTTTTAGTTAGTAAATTTTGAAACTCACTGTAATCTTCATTCTTTGATTGATGTATCAGAAGGTCTTTTTGTCAATCACAACATCTCATTCTTCAATACAGTACATTTTGTGGGAGATATCCATTATATGTGAAATCATACAAGAATTGTATAAGATATTGGCTGAAATTAATCACCATGCCGTCATATAGATATCCTCACCAATCGTATCTTATGATGAAACAATTGTGTAATAGAAAACGGTCTAATTGGGCAACTAATATCATGCATCTATTATTTACTTATGGGTTTGGCCATGTATGGATTCAACAAGGGGTAGGGATATTGATATGTTTTAAATATTTTTAAAGAAAGAGTGATTGACTGCGCCAGGCAAGATTGGCATTCTGAGCTATCTGATAGAACGTCATTACAATTCTACTCTTTTATAAAACATTCACTTTCTCCAGAATTGTACATATACAATGTTAAAGATATCAAATATAGAAAAGCGCTTCTCTTATTTAGATGTTGCTTCAACCGATTAGGCATACAGTGTATTAGAAAAGACTTAAGTGATTATCAAGATAAAGATTCTATGTGTTCTCTTTGTAAAGTTACCGAAGATGAATGTCACATTATATATCATTGTCCTCTGTACAAAGAATTTCGTAATGATGTTCCATGTATATCCACTCATACCAAAAATATCGATAATTTAAAATCATTATTGATTTCTACTGATTGTACCCACTTGTTTATGCTGGGAAAATATCTGTATAATGTGTTTCGCATAAGAGGAGAATATCTTTGATCTTTGAAACTCATGCTGGCAATTAATGAACAAAAAATGTAACAATGTATTATGGGTCATATGGCCTTGAAAACAATAAAGCATTGATTGATTGAATATAGTCCCCATCTAAAGCCATACTGGTCTACAGAGCTGAAACATCTCCACAAAGCAATGCGTTGTGCTAGAATGTCTTGGATTCGAGATGGGAAAACAAGAGGTGGCAGTCATATCACATATAGGACTTATAAAGATCTAAAAAGAGAATTTAGAAGGTCTCAAAGAAAGCACATTGAAGAGCAAAGATGCAAGGTCTTGAACGAGATTGACGCATATGCGGAAATGGATCAGTCTGCATTCTGGAAGGCTATAAGTTCTAGAAGAAAAGGTCGCCGAGCCGACACGGGTGGTGACATGTGTTTTCAAGAAGGAATTATCACTCGCGATCCTACCAAACTGTTCAATGCCTTCCTTACTGTAGGCTATGTGCCGCCATCAATGAAACGTGGAGTTATCATTACACTATACAAAGGTGGCAGCAAACCCAAAATGTTACCAAATAGTTACAGGGCAATAACACTTCTTCCTGCTATCTATAAATTATTTGAACGAGTACTACTGTCACGTCTGCAGAAGTTTCACAATCCATCACCGCTTCAGCATGGCTTTAGAAGTGGAATAGACTCAACAATGACTTCATTTCTTCTCCGAGAGTGCATAGTATATTCTGTGGAAAATAACACTAAACTCTATAGCTGCTTCCTTGACGCTGAAAAGCATTTGACTGTGTTTGGCATGATGGCCTCTTCTTAAAGCTGAGACACATCGGGACTCCAAAAGTACTTCTGGGTGTTATCCTATCAATGTATGACACTATGCAGAGCTGTGTTATTCACAGGGGTCACTCAAGCAAGTGGTTTGACATCAAGCAAGGGACAAGGCAAGGAGGTGTACTATCACCTTGGCTCTACCAGCTATATCTTGACGAACAGCTAGAGTCTTTCTTTCTGCTTCACCGTCTGGAGCCTGTATTAACACAATCCCATGTGCTGCACCCACTCAAGCTGATGACATAACACTGCTGTCCTTTACGAAACATGGTTTAGACTCTCTGTTGGCAATCTGTGCTGCGTACAGCAGTAAATGGCGGTTCCGGTACAGTGCAAAGAAGAGTGTCGTGATAGTCTTTAACGAATCAACTGCAGCCTACAAACGTTCCCAAAGAACCTGGTTCCTGGGAAACAAGCCAATACAGGAGACTGACCAGCATACTCACCTGGGAACTGATATATCCAAGAACATGAAGCCAACGGAGCAGGTTGACACCATCTGAAGAAAAATAAAGTCAACCTTCTTTGCCACCAGAAACATTGGTATTCATGAAAATGGACTTCATCCACTCACGGCAGCAAAGATCTACCAGTCAATTGTTCTCCCACGTGCACTTTACGGCTGTGAAACACTGTATAACATGTCTACAGGTTCCTGTCTTCAGCTGGAAGGGCGCACAGATTTTGCCTGAAGATAATCCAAGGCTTACCGACAAGAACTAGAACTGATATGGTGCTTTCACTTGTAGGTATCCTGCCGATCACTGCAACCATAAGCATTAGAAAACTCTGTCTGTTTGGACGATTGCTTACATGCCCAACATCCTGTTCAGCAAGATCTATCCTGCTATATCGGTACTTCAGCGATACAGTCACCAATAGTCCAGTCACCCATGGATTCATCCCGGAGATAAAAAGACTGTGTAACTGCTACGGACTCAGAGATGCTCTATCACAGATCCAATTATGTTCCTTCCCAAACCCAAACACCTGGAAAACCCAAGTGAAGAAGCATGTTTTCAAAACTGAAACTGATGAACTCGTGTCCCGGATGGAGACTGATGCAAGCATGTCGCTGTTCCTCACCAATCACAGTGTGTATATTCCACATCTGATATGGACCATGAGTAGACATCACCCACACAGGCGAGAGAGGCTTAAAGCTACTCTCTCTCTTATCACGCACCCAGTGAGAACTGAACAGTGCCCAATGTGTTCCTGCATTGTTCATGGTCTTGTACACCACATTCTTCACCTTTGTACTGACAATGTGGTAAGCGCAAGACGAGAAACCATGTGGCTGGATATTCTAGACATATTCGGTGTAAACACATATGTTCTGTTAGACAATATAGAACAGAGAACGCTGGCCGAAGTGCTGCTCGGACGTCACACGTATGACATTGACACCATACAACTGCTGCTACTGGTTGGACAGTTTGCATCTGGGATCGACTGGTCCAGTTTCACTCTAATTAATAAAGACTCTAATTAATATATCATAACAAATTTCAACACTTGTGGCTAACAACTTCCAAGCTTTTAATATTCAATTAATTTTGTATCTCCAAACCTGGAGGAATTAAATAAACCTACCTACCTGTTTATATATATTTCTTATGTAAGCTAGTTCCGTTCGTATCCTCAAAACAGTGTCGGCCCATAATTTTTTTTTCAGGCAATCAAACTTGCATGCAATACAGCGATTACTATTCTCTTGCTGTAACCCTTGTTTGGTGGTAAACCTACACATGTTATTTGTCATCATTCACTTGATGGTCGGTTAATGAATTTATAATTAGTGATAACACCACTCGGATTACCCGACAAAGGTTCCCATTTGGCATTTCTTGTGTCTGGAGTAAATACTAATCATTATAAATTGAGGTTTGATGGCGCAAATGTATTACATCTTACGTAATATACGCTTGGAAGTGCAGTAAGAGGAATTATCAGCTGAGTTACAAAACAAAGAGTTACAAAACAAACATCGATCAAAGGATTAACCGATAACACGCTGATTGATTAATTGCTTTTATCCTGCACAGCGGATTTGTCAAAAGGTAGTGTTTATGTATGTAGATTTACTAATCTATACTGAATACACTCTGTCGTAAAGTCTCTTTGTAAAAACAACGTCCTTTCTTCAAAGGATTAACCGCCAATACATTGATTGATTGCTCATTATTGGCTAACTAATTACTTTTATAAAGAATGGCGGATATCATGCAATTAGTTGCCAGGTGGGCTATCTTTGGTGACCAATGGGACTATACACCAATGTCAAAAACCTGAAACGATATTTTCGCATATTGAGAAGTCATTCCCTAAAATTCCATCTCTACGCTGACGATAATCAGTTGTATATTGCCATCAAACCATCAGAAGTTTCACAAGGAGTTCATAAGATCGAACGCTGCATAATGGATATCCGGGAATGGATGGCTGTCAACTATTAGAAGTTGAACGACAGCAAGACTGAGTTCCTTGCCATAGGCTCACGGCAACAGATGCAGAAGATGCCACTTGGAATCACACTCAAAATAGGAACTGAGGATGTGAAGACCTCAAACTCAGCCAGAAATCTGGGAATCATCTTCCAGTCCAACATGTCCCTAGATGAATATGTCAAGTCCCTCTGCAAGTCATGTTTCTTTCACATCTACAACATCGGCAAGATCCCAACTTCCTAGATACTGAGACAACAAAGCTCCTAATGCAAACACTTGTAATCTCAAAGCTGGACTATTGCAACTCGCTCTTTTGCAACACGGCATTTTCAACACTTTCTAAATTGCAGAAAAACGCAGCAGCTCGCGTGGTCTCTCGAACCCATCGTCATGACCATATATCGCCAGTTCTGAAATCCCTTCACTGGCTTCCAGTAAAGTACAGGATCTACTTCAAGATTCTGCTACTGACTCTTGTATCATACTTTGACGTCGGTGCCTTTGATCCCAAGTGAGGGCTTTTGTAAGCCCCTACCCTTGCCGCTCAGTCATTAGCTGACATAGGTCACGCCCACAAACGGTAATGAATGACTCGCAACATTGTTTTACATTTTATTCCAACAGTAATAATCGAAAAGAAACCAACACAAATAAATGGAAATCAAACATTCATTTGCTTGGTAGAAAACCAATTGTTTACGTCATCAACAGTGAAATCTTTGATATCAGGTATGCAGTCCATTTTTCTATTATCACGCCACTGATTGAAAACACCTAATGCCCACCTCGTGTTCTTTCTTGTGTTCACACTTTCCGTTTCTGATAGAAGATATTTCACATCGTCGTCACTGACAGGTTCGGGAAATTTGCTATTTGCTTCATCCGATGGACGGGCAGGCGTTGTTTCCACATCATTTGTTTCCATTTTGGAGACAGGCAAATTTTCTTTCATGCACAAACTATCATCTATTTCCTCCAAAACAACGTTTGTGTCAATTTCAAAGATTCCAAAATCCATGCTTTCCAAATGGATGCCATAGTTTTCTACGACTTGAGATAAGGACAGTTCTGACAGACCTTTGAAAACTTCACACTCACTTTCCATGGCCGAGGCAATCTGACTTAATGTAATGTCGTCAATGTCAGTATCCAAACAATCAGTCGTGTTCGAACTCGCCATTTTCGTTATTTGCTGTTTTATCGCCAGGAGAAACTGAAAAGTGGCGGGAAATTCAAAATTTACCTCACATCCAGTTTGTGACGTCAAAGTATGCTACAAGTGAGTTACGTCACTCCACACTCGTGATTGGCTTGGTTACCTCACAGTTTTGTGTGGCTTTGATTGACAGGAGAATCTGACAACTCGGGCCTTCGCCCCTCGTGTCAATTCTGCTGTCAATAAAAGCCACACAAAACTGTGAGGTAACCAAGCCAATCACGAGTGTTAAGGTGATGTAACTACTACATAACTCCCTCTACGATGACCAGTCCTATGACTACCTTCGCCAGCTTGTACATCTGCATGTACCCACCAGAGCTCTTAGATCAATAGATACGTTAAGACTAACACAGCCAAGCAGTTAAACCTCCATGGGTGATAGAGACTTTTCTGTAGCAGCACCAGCTCTATGGAACAATCTTCCAGTCACCCTCAGACGAACTGAGTCCCAGTCACTTTTCAAGAACTTGCTCAAGTTGTAATCCAGGACAAAATTCACCTGGACAAAATCCACCCGGACAAAATCCACCCCAAAATTGCAACCTAGGACAAAATCCACCCGGACAAAATCCATCCCGGACAAAATCCACCCCTAATAAAATCCACCCTAAGAAAAAAAAAAAATAATGACATGTTTAGTCACAGAAATGAATTTTATTCATATCAGTCATTCATAATCAATAACCAAAAAAAAGGGCTTGCAAAAACATCTTAATTCTTTAAGGGGATTACGTAATGATCAAAGTGTGAGACTATTTAATGATACATGAAAGAGGATTAAGTAGTGATCAAAATATGACAAATGGAGAAACCTTTAATGTTTGAAACAACATCTAGGAACAACAGCCAATTAGGAAAACGAAAATGCTATCAAAACAATGCTTGCAATGCTTGAGCAAAACAACTTGATCAAAGGTCAGGACACACTAAAACTTTTAAGAATAGCAATTTGAGAAGGGTGGATTTTGTCCATTTTTTTTTTAAGAAGAGGTGGACTTTGTCCGGGGTGGCAATTTTGGGGTGGATTTTGTCCGGGTGGATTTTGTCCAGGTGGATTTTGTCCGGTCATCCTCAAGTTGGCTTCTGAATAGAACTCTTTTCACACTTATTGTGTTTATAACGATGTATGCAGCGCCGTTGAGCATCTGTGATGGGATCTAGGCGCTATACAAGCCAATTATTATTATGATTATATTAGACTGTTAAAAGACACATGACATGGAAAAGGATACTTTGTCAGTTGCAGATGAGTGGCATATCATTCCTTTATGTGGATATTGATGGATACATTCCCCGAACAAGGTAATATAGTTGCTATAACTTTGGTCTCTTTTAATTTTAATACAGTGGAAACCTCCTAAGTAAAGACCGCTTAACTAAACAGACCGGATAAGTAAACACTATTCTTTGGTCCCGGCAAATTTCTTCATTAATTATCACTATTACTAAACTCGGATAAGTAAATAATACTGCTTAACTAAACGTCTTCTCACGGTCCCTGGAAGTAAATTACTTAACAAAAGAGACTGGATAACTAAATTAGCAATCACCACATAATCTGACATGAGGGGCACGTGTCCGTCTCCAGCTAAACAAACATCCTACTTTGCATTTTGTTTTATTTATTTGTTACTGCATTCAACAGAATAATTGTTTTGGCCTTGAAGTGTAATGAGACAGACCAAATACATTAGGTCGCACTTAGGGCGTCTGTGTGAAATATGATACACGTTGGCAATCCATAAGATGTCTAGATATTACAGTCATGTTATAAAATCACTAAATATAAGCAGATCGTGTGCATTTTATTAAGTTTCAAACTGCATACAAATATGACAATAAACTAATTAGGATTATAAGACAAAATATAAAGACGTACATTGACTTCGTTATTTCAGTCCTAACATTTATTACCACTGGCAGATGGTTAAAATATTTTCATTTGTTATCAAAATAATGCCAGTTAATACAACATTCAGATTGACGATTAGTGAACCCAAGCTCACTACTCTCCCGAAGACTCCCCATGTACTTAGTTAGCCTTACTTTCAAAACAATGCTATTATATCAGGCTTCTCACCAAATTCAAGACCAAACTATTTCTTAAATCAAATTCTACATCCATTTACGTTAACATTTTTATAAAGTCAACATAACTATGAAATCACAATTTTACATCAAAATCACCATTTTTATCAAAGTGAATATTTTTCTATAAGAAACCAAATTATTCATCAAAGTCTACAAATGCAAAGTCTACATAATTTTCACAACAAAATCAACATAAGATTATCGAGTGAAAAAGAGTTCATTTTTGTTTATCAGTCTATACTTATACTATCAATTGCGCATTAGGGTGGCGCAGCAGAGGTAACGAACCAGTCATGAATTCTGGGATATCATCCGGGTACCCACTGGAGAATAGCAATAGTGAAGATCTGCACAGGACGTCGACCCTTGGGTGAAATGTCACGGTTCAGTTAAGAAAAAGGTCGACGTCCTGTCCATTTGACGACAGGCTTACCAATTAACAGGGGATTAGAAAAGACAAAGAAATAATCCAGTGTTTTACCAATTAACAGGGGAGAAAAGATAAAGATAATCCAGATTATAATCCAGATTATGCGGTTGAGAACACAGACAACAGGAGAAAAGTACTATAATTCGTCCATTTTATTTCGTATACAAAATCATCCAACATGAAGTAGGTGAGATGCACCATTTGCAAACTGGTTCATCTGAAAGATAGTAAAAGTAGATTTATTATTTCTTTTTACACATTCTTTTACACAGACCACGTTACACCACTCTACTGCTATATATAAATTGTTAGAATTGTTAACAAAATCTATTAAACGATATGCAAAACATGGTCACGTACATTATTCAGATTTGATATATCTATTTTACTTTTATATTTTCCTTAGTAACAGATTGATATCAGGCATTGACAAGATGCTTACCTTTATGTCTACTTGGACACGGGGATGAGCATGGTCACCTTTCACCATCGTCACAATGTCATTGACAGTTGACGCAGTGAAATTACACTTCTTTTCTGTGCACTTCCAGGATATCCAATTTCGCTTCACTCATAAATCCACCAACACACAGGTATCTTCCACCACTGGATGTAACTGTGTATTTGCCATATCGAAATTGAATGCAATCTACCGCGTGTTCCTTCCTTAAATATGTTCATCATTGTGAATTCACTCTCATATGTATGATAACATTGATGACATGTTGAGTGAACTATGTTCACGCCTTACACGATGCTCCGGTTATGGAAAATCTTAAAACAACACCTACTAGCGGATTAGCGTGACTCTAGCAACGCCTTCAACATCAAAGTTTACCGCGGGTCGACTTCGTGTCCATAGCGAAATTTCAAAAGGTCGACTTCTTGTCCATAAACCTTGGTAATCTTGGGATTTTGTTCTGCAGTTGGTGTTATACTGATGGTGGGATGTCCAACTAATGGGATGTCAAACAAATGGGATGTCTAACTAATGGGAGTTAACGAACTGTCCACTAGTTTGCTGGCTATAGTCTGTTTTCAGTGAGTAGTTGTCACCCAGACTCTCATTTGGGGGACATGATCTTTTGGCAGAGTTCGAACTCATTCATTACTTGACACCAATTTGTTTTGAGTGAACTCGATTTCTAGTAACTAATTTGAGTAAACTCGAATTATATTAGCTAAATTGAGTGAAGCTTATTCAAATGATTGTTTATGCCATTGTGCCTGTATATAAAGAAGGTAGACATGGTTCCGTCATTGCAAAATATCAAACACACAAGTTAACATTCAGTTCATTCCAAATTCAAGGGGAGGTAGACACTTAATCTATCTAGGTTACAAGTTTAGGGTTAAGAGCACTAGCAGGGACCGAGTTCATTGGAAATGTTGTAAGACAGGTTGTCCTGCAACCGCCAACACCGATGTTCTCCGTTATCTCAGCAGTTTCAGGAACATACATAAACATCATCAAGATGAAGTTCAGCTTCTCGTTGACACCTTTCTTGCCACGCTGAAGACCAAAGTCCGGAGTGATTCCAGACTAGTTCAGGCTAATGAAGAAATAGACAGTAAGTTTAACATTTTGGACATGACCTAAATACCGTACCACATAATTGAGTGTCCCTGTGTTGGAATAATTATGTATATGTATGTATATTCATGTAAAAAATGTTTATTCATATTTCTTTATGTCTTCAGTTACCATTTTCTCATTTTCTGAAAATATACGAAATATATATTTATGAATTTTATCATGAAGAGAAATATACCCAAAAATTGAATTGCTGAAATCTAAAAATCGAGATGAATTTGTGGTGTGTACTTTGTTACGCCGAAATAGACTATACGGTAATCCCCTATTGTTTAAGATTATCGCGCATCAGTGAAATTTCATCCAGAACAAAGAGTCCGACAAGACGGGCACACACACACACACACACACACACACACACACACACACACACACACACACACACACACACACACACACACACACACACACACACACACACACACACACACACACACACACACACACACACACACACACACACACACACACCGACGTAATTATAAGGACATGACTTGTTCTAAACACGACCGTCTCCGTGGTGTAGTGGTCAGAGCTCCCGCTCGGAGAGCGGAAGGTCGCGGGTTCGATCCTCTACCGCGTCATACCAAAAGACGTTAAAATATGGTACTTGTTGGTCCCTGCCTGGCGCTCGTCATTAATGGGTACACCAAGGACTGGTCGGCTTGGAGTCAGTATAATGTGTCTTAGTGGGGTATTCATTCCTTAAAAAACAGCCAACCGTCTAAATATAAATCAAACAATCCAAATCTTTGAATGTTGATAATGACGGGAAGTCATCCAATACCTTTTGAACATATTTTATATGATATCATCTGAGGGTATACCGTTATCATAGAGGTATCAAATGACAGGTCGTTCTCATTTTCTACAATTATTTTACAAATATTATACTCCAATGTGTTTTGATGACTAATATCTCGTTAACCACGTTACCTACATATGTGACATCTTGGATATAGCGTTTCTAATGATTCCTTCATGATAAAATGGAAGCTGTTCAAACATTGGATATCGAGAATACAGTTAGGCCGACTACTTTCTGTACGACCCTCGTATATTAAAACTTCATGTACAGGAAATATTTGACGTAATTTCAGCGTAGGGAATAAAGCCATGGTGTGCCCCGATGGGGTGCTTTTGTTTTCAGTTACGGGTTTATATTTTACAGGCTATTGTAAAAGCTTTGCCTCTACTCAAAAGTAATCGTTTAGATAACGTTACAGTATGACAGTACTGGTCTAGAAGCCTGACCCACAACATGGTGAAAATGTGGTGCAGTTCTGGCGACCGCGAAGGATGCGAGTTTTCACAATCAGGAAAGGATCTAAAGTCGATTGTCATCAGCTACCGTGCATGGCTACCGTGAAGGGGCCCTTTTAAGGTGCAACATGTCATTTCAGTTATGGTAATATTTTAACCGATAACTGGATGGTTTTATATATGAACTCTGGTTTGGACTGACCGATTTCCATCAAAATAGTAGTTTTGCAATGCTCAGATTATTATTTAAAATTGTGGTCAATAATGTTATATACATGCCACTCGCAAACATATTTTGATAAGGTCAAAGGTCCCTTTTAATAGAAAGTGCATTTAATTTGAGTTAAACTTTAAAAATTAAAGGTAATTTTATCAAAAGTATGTTTTTCTTATAAACACGTCACAATTTAATTCTGGACTCACAAAAGTCCAGAAACTCTCCGCACTGTGGGTATTCTGACAAGGGATTTGACCAAATTAAACATGCAGTTGTTATGAATATATGTCAAGGATGAAAAAATGAAATATTTTTTTTTCGAAAACTTTAAATTTAAACTCGCTCGCCCATGGGCTGGCCCATGGGCGAACAGTGGCCCATGGGCGAGAATGTTTAATTTTGCTAAGAATTCATGTTTTGGAGGTTGTAAATGAATGAGTGTATGTTTATAAACATCATGACACAAACTGCAACTCATTTTCACTTAATTCGACTAACTTACAGCGATATTAAAAAATCTTCCCCATGGGCGAAAAATATGTTGGCCCATGGGCGAGAATATTTACTTTTTCTCAAAATACATGTTTTTTCCATGTTTTGGAGGTTGTAAATGAATGAGTGTATACTTATGAGTATCATGAAATAAATTCAACTCATTTTGACTTAATTCGACTAACTTACAGCGATATTAAAAAATCTTCCCCATGGGCGAAAAATATGTTGGCCCATGGGCGAGAATATTTACTTTTACTCAAAATACATGTTTTGGAGGTTGTAAATGAATGAGTGTATACTTATGAGTATAATGAAACAATATTCAACTCATTTTGACTTAATTCAGCTAATTTTGAGCGATATTAAAAAATCTCGCCCATGTCTCTGATAAGTGTACACGACACATAGTGATACACAAGCAAGGTTCTTTTATTATGTACATCCTGAAACTCATAAGTTGATATCATTGATGAATAATTCCAGTAAAACAGATATTCCATATATATTCATAAAGCTTTTATTCTCAGAAAGAATGGTCTATCACCCACACATGATTAATTATTGAACTACAGGCCTGTGGCCTTTCAGTATGAATTAAAGATTGCTTGATTGAAGCAAGGTTCTATGGAAAAATTCATGCAATGACGAGCGGTCATAATTTGAAATCCAGCTGGTCATGCTGACACACAAAGTGAGTGAGAAAATATATTTTGTGTTTGTTATCACTCTGGCTGACAACATTGAAATATGTGTTTGAAGTATAAGATAGAACAGTCTTAACAAGGACCGACATTGCAGAGGTGGGTAATGAAATGACTTTTTATCTGTATGTGTTTTCAAGATTATTACTGTTAAAGTGACGTCGACGGGACTCGAACCTCGAACCTGAAGGAAGAGATCAATTACACCTATTTACGAAGGCGGTCTGACAGTGAAGCGCAGTTGCGCAGGTCGAAGTGTGCAGATAAAATACATCCAGAAATGCACCGCCACATGGTTCTTGTTGCTGCAGTCTACTGTTGTCACTCACTCAGACATGCAGCGGTGGTCGGGACGTGTAGCTCTAGTGACAGGGGCCTCTGCCGGTATCGGGGCGGGGCTGGTCAAGGCACTGGTCAAGCATGGCATGAAGGTGGTGGGGTGTGCAAGAAATGTCGACAAAATACAGGTGAGGATTTGTTTTAAGAGGAGTTTATTCCCCTATTGATATCATATATCTCTCACACGTGAGTCGTACAATGGCATTACATGACACTGATGTTACCAGGAGTCACGGTACTCCAATTGATTCATATATACCGTCATAAACATTACTTTATCTTACTTTCAAAGATCAATAACTTCGGAAAGATCAATAACATCGAAACATCAAGTACAACAGTATCTGATTTTAGTTATATTGTGTTCAAACGGTATTATATGCCTGAGAAACAATAAGTTTCAGCTGGAATCGGGTTTTCGGGTGTTGATAGTGTATTATCATCATCCAGGCACTTGTGTGTACTCTATTACCAATAGATACGTCCAGAGTTGTGTTCCTGGGCCTAGATTTCCGAAGCTCTCTTAGCGCTAAGATAGACGTAAGTGCCATACATTAGCATTAACTTACGACTATCTTAGCGCTAAGAGAGCTTCGAAAATCTAGGCCAAAGGTTCGAATCGACACGTATGTGTCTAGGCTTGTCAGCAAAGTGGTGAGCATCTAAGCGTTCCTCCGCGCTTTCTTCCTACAATAAATTGACACGCCATGATATACATGGAATACTGTTTAAACTTGCTCTACTACCTCACGGGGCGGTTGGGTAGCCTCGCGGTTAAAGCGTTCGCTCGTCACACCGAAGACATGTCTCTCTGCATAGTTTAAGCTATACGGTGTTGCTGAAGAATAGACGCAAAGAGGGAATTCACAATTTTCAGAATTAAAGAACGTGCAACTTCAATCTCAGACGTTTTGTCCATAGGTACCGAAAGTACAGATGATAGATACATTTGGAACATATTTGTGGGAGTCTAACTATATCGCAAGGCATTGTAACGCTGCCCAAATCTGCCGAGTGATTCTCTTTGGGCCACGAAACAGAAGGATATGCCGATGTGTTTTCTCTATACTGACATGTGATCTCTGGTAGTATTAGAATCTTTCATGAAAACAAGACAATATTGAGGGATCAAAAACAAAATCACAGCATAGAATATCGAGCTTCACCTTTGATGCGCTCTTAAAATAACCCCAACTCTGCCACTATGCTACCGTTCAAGTGTCAGCTGAGCGAGTTGGGTAGTTTGATAAGTTTGAGATACTTTCCATCTGACAATGGCTGGTCTTTTGATTACGGCTCTAAGTAGACTATTGCTAGTCTGTTTGTAAAGATACTTGCAAAAAACAGCATGTTTATCTTTAAATATGGACTGAAGGGTTCACGATTAAATACATTGAGTGCGTGAGTGAGTTTGGTTTTACGCCGCTTTTACCAATATTCAAGCAATATCACGGCGGGGGACTCCAGAAATGGGCATCACACATTGTACCAATATGGGAAATTGACCTCAGGTCTTCGGCGTGACGAGCGAACGCTTTTACCACTGGGCTACCCCACCACCCCTAAATACGTTGAGCGCAACTCCACTTCACTGTCAAATGTTGCTTCTGCGGTAAAATTTACTAAGCGATTACAAAGAGAGCCAAAGGTTGGTGGTTCGAATCCTGGACGCGTCATACATACCACATGACACCATATGTAGATCATGGCATTTGTTACATTGATAGGTCATCGGAAAAAAGGGGTGAAAAACAGGGAAATATATTTTGACAGAATATCCATAAGTGCATGTCATTTCCTTTTAGACACTACCTGATGAGCTGGGCCCTGGACCGGGTATGGTGAAAATAATAAGAAGAGACGTATCCAAGGAAGAAGATGTCTTGGCGATGTTCCAGATGATCAAGGCTGACCCTGACCTTGGCGGAGTGGACGTGTGCATCAATAACGCTGGTCTGGCCCACAACGAACCCCTGTTGACAGGAAGCACCCCCCTGTGGAGGGAAATGGTTGATGTAGGTCACTCCGAGTATAACTTCCTTGAGAGGCATTTTGGCATTTGTAATGATGAAGGAAATCCAAGTTCTATGGATAGTCAACTTCTTTATTGCAATGGGTGCGACGTTTCGGTGTAGGTACTAACATCGTTATCAAGCAAGTGATGACCCTGACCACCTGCTTGATAACAGTGTTAGTACCTACACCGAAACGCCGCACCCATTGCAATAAAACAGTTGACTGTCCATAGAACTTGGTTTTCCTTCACTCCGAGTACAGTACAATATTTGGTAGATATGAAGCATGGTCAGGCACGCTTGGAAGTTGTATGGCAAGAAAGATAACTGTATCAGAATGTGCCGATACGACGAATGTCTATGCGCTACTATTAAATTTGAAGCGAGTGTCTTAAAACGAGCGTTGGAATCAGGTTTTCAGATATCTTCTTGAGGATATAGGTAATTTATTGAATGAAACTCGGAATAATAAATTATCTGAGAGATAAATCGGGATTCCCTTTGTTCTAAAGATAGCCTTTGCTTGACGTTTATTTCTACCTCAGGTGAATATCCTTGGCTTATGCATGTGCACCAGAGAGGCCTTCAAGTCCATGCAGGAGAGGAAGGTGGATGATGGGCACATCATCCTGCTCAACAGGTAGGTCAGTTACAGCAAAGTTCATAAAGCTAATGAATAATGACATCATTTAGATTTGATAAATATTTGACATATTCTTTAACCCTTGATCAATTATCTCGTTTGACTTCTTTTCAGTTGACGTCAGTATATATACATTTCATTGTTAGTATTCAAAAGTTGTTTTTCTCAGACTTGAATATCAATATTTGTATCCCATAATTTTCCAAAGTTAACCATTAAAGTGTAGTTGTCATCGTTGAATGTATACTGTATTCATGTATATATGTTACATTCAGATTGTAAATCAGTCATTTCGTAAAAATGACTTAACATTTCAGTCATTTCGTGAAATGACTAAAAGGGTCTGCCATTTCGCGAAATGACTAAAATGTCCAGTCATTTCATGAAAAGACTGAAGTATATTGATTGTTGTTACACAAAACGACTAAGGTGTTTAGTCAGATTGTGTAATTGTGTAATATACTTCATGCTCACTATCACTGCTGACACAATCAAAATTCTGCAATGCAATTCAGTTTGAATTTGTATATTGCAATCCATTGTACTGCTGTGCAAATCAAGCTTACATAAAACTATCCAATATACTATATATATGTATAAATAAATCATATGTCCTGTCATAAGCCAGTGCAATTTAAGGTGTCCATATATGAACACATTTATAAAACGGATGTCATTCACCCCAGGTTCCCACTATTAGAAACTCAGTATAGACGTCAACGATAGAGAGTACAAGTCTCGCGAGATTCCAATTGGCGTAAGGCAAAATACAAGTTCATCGAAACCTCATAACGAGTAGGGCCCCGTTCCTCAAAGCGATCGTAGAGCTACGACAGTCGTAAGTCTATGTTAAAGTATGGGAGTTACGACTGTCGTAAGTCTATGTTAAAGTATGGGAGTTACGACAGTCGTAAGTCTATGTTAAAGTATGGGAGTTACGACTGTCGTAAGTCTATGTTAAAGTATGGGAGTTACGACAGTCGTAAGTCTATGTTAAAGTATGGGAGCTACGGCAGTCGTAAGTCTATGTTAAAGTATGGGAGTTACGACTGTCGTAAGTCTATGTTAAAGTATGGGAGAGTTACGATAATCTTAGCGATATGGTCGCCTCGTGGAACCAGGCCCAGGGCCTCGTTTCACAAAGCGATTCTAACACTACGACTGTGGTAACGTTTACAGTTCAACATTGACTTACGACAGTCGTAGAGCTGCGATCGCTTTTTGAAACGGGACCCTGGCCTATCAAATAATATATAATGGGTAAGATATGTACTCAGAAAACATCTCGTGATGCTTGAAACGGACTTTTAAAAATGATTCAGATGAAAAAAAATAGTTAGTTGTATTAAATGCCGTCTTGAAAAATGTTTCAGTGACAATAGAGCGTGTCAGCTTTATATTAGAGGGAGGACCCAAGTGATTCAGATCTTTGACCTCTGAGCTCTGAGTAATTAGAAGCGGGTGATATGTTATAATGCAGAGTGCAGAATATAGATAACATGCTTTGTTTCGAACCTGTATTTTTATTCGATTAACAAGTAAGCGCAAAACGTCTACCATGGCGCCACCACGTATTGGTGATATCTCATGAGATATATCCTCGTTTTTCTAGCCTGTGCAGAGACAGTGTGATACAACCACGTGTTGGTGATGTCCCATGTGTCCTCGTGTTTCTAGCCTGTGCAGAGACAGTGTGATACAACCACGTGTTGGTGATGTCCCATGTGTCCTCGTGTTTCTAGCCTGTGCAGAGACAGTGTGATACAACCACGTGTTGGTGTTGTCCTATGTGTCCTCGTGTTTCTAGCCTGTCCGGACACAGTGTGATACAACCACGTGTTGGTGATGTCCCATGTGTCCTCGTGTTTCTAGCCTGTCCAGACACAGTGTGACACAACCACGTGTTGGTGATGTCCCATGTGTCCTCGTGTTTCTAGCCTGTCCAGACACAGTGTGATACAACCACGTGTTGGTGATGTCCCATGTGTCCTCCTGTTTCTAGCCTGTCCGGACACAAAGTGATGCCGCTGAGTGCCATGCACTTCTATTCTGCCACGAAGTTTGCAGTCACTGGTCTCTCTGAAGGACTACGACGGGAGTTAAGGGAGATGAACAGTGGGATCCGAGTAACGGTAACATCATATATCTTGACATTTACCAGTTTGCTCAATAGTTCATTCACTGTGTTGACTAAAGCTTAATTGTTCGGGATGGCATAACGGAATATTCATAAATTAATACATTGTAAATTCATGGTTATGTATGCAAAGATATACCTCTACAGACGTGTGTGTGTGTGTTTTCTTAAATGTATTTATTACGATGTGTTTGCGTAAATATTCTTCGTTCAGTATGTATCTTTTGAAACTCCAGGGCCCTTATTCTCGAAACGTTCGAGCCCTAAGAATTCTTAACTTTGATCGTAATCAATGTGTTAAGAATGGGCTTAAGGAGTTCGTAGGGCTACTAACGTTTCGAGAATAGATAGCCTGGGCTTTAACAGAACAAAGACATTATAATAATTGATAATTCCTGTTTTTCAGTCTATCAGTCCTCGTTTAGTGCAGACAGAGTTCTTCTCCCGAATGTACAAGGATAACGAAAAGTCTAATGCCCGTTTTAGTCAGTCTCTTGTAAGTGTACTAGCGTGGTGAATAATTGTACTTGGTCTACTAGTAAAACTTGGAGTTGTGTCACAAGTGAGTGAGTTTAGTTTTACTCCTCAATCAGCAATATTCCAGCTATACAGCGGCGGTCTCTATATAATCGAGTCTGGATCAATTCTAACACGAATCTTCACGGGTCTTGCGTCATAATTTGTGAGCAAGGTCCTTTTGTTACAAGTCCTTTAATGTTGAAGCTGCCACTAAATGGAACTCACTGCCAGACTCTCTCAAAGACGCCCAGTCGTTGGAACAATTTAAGCGTCTCTTAAAGACTCATCTGTTTCATTTGAACTTTTAAAGTAATCTTGTATTGCTACCAAATGTTTACTTTTCCTTGACTCTTGTGTGCGCTATGAGCACGCCCCAGTAGTGTTTAGCGCCATATAAATGGACATTATTATTATTATTATTATATATTTTGATGTAAGCTATCTATTGCTCGAAACCTCTGTTGACCTTTCTCTGTCCCCACAAATGTGTAAACTTTGTATTGTCAACATCCCCAGAAAGTATGTGGCTCTTCAGTTATGCAGAATATTAGAGATTTTGCTCACAGCATGTGTGCGTTTTGGTCTGAAAACAATTCCGTTTTTTACTTGAACATTTGGTAACATTCTCGATTGTATGTGAATACTGCCAAAATAAATCTGTCAACGTGTCAAACGTTTATTCAGATATATTAATGTGACGTTAGATTGGGGTACAGTGCTCCCTAACATAAAACACGTGAGTCTTTAGTTTTGTGGAGAAGCGAGAAGCTGAATAATCAATATATTTGCTTTTGACTTTACAGCCGATCATTACATAGTACGCTGTTATGGAAAAGTAAGAGTGTTTCATCAACAAATTGTCATATTTCTCATTTCTAGACATTTTTCAACATGGTACCATTGAATACAGCACGAGGGAATAAATTCACAAATGCCACCAAATACATATTTCTCTCTTAAATGGTCTATAAATTCGAAATGTGACAATCTGAACAGTTATAAAGATAATTATTGTTTCATAATGAAGTTTCTTTGTGTATTTTCATCTCAACCATCTTTTCTTCCGCAGCCTCTACAGACGGAAGACATCGTCAACACAATTGTATATGCCCTAGAGTCTCCACAGCATATGGAGGTGAGTCTCATGCTTCCTCCGACAACAAACTTCAACCTGTAACTAGCCGTTTTAATATTTATGGTTATCTTATTTCCAGATTATGGACCTCCTCGTGAAGCCTACGACAGAAATGCATTAGACTGAAGATGGTAAAGTGTAAGACATCACAGATGATGAGGAAAGTGATTTGGAGATTCACCAGCGCTTTCATATATGTTGCTTATTTGACACACGAACTGCCAGGAGATTTAGTATTAGATCGAAAAAAATATTATATCCCCACCAACTCATCACCAAGCAATCATAATCCCATTATCCTCCTGTCTATCATATCACTGGCTTCTTCTCAAAACTTCTCCTCACCCGATAGCTTATTCTGTTTGTGTAACAATTGCCCTCCTGTGTAAACATCCTCCAACCTCATTTATTGTGCAAACATCAATCAACTCACTGTTCAAACTTTACTATGTATATATAACCTTGCCTTAAGTATTGTACATCACTTGGTTGGTAACGGTGATAGTACCTACACCGAGACGTCGCTCATACTAACATGAAAGAAGTCGTATATCCATAGAACTCTCGTCGTTGTTTATGTACTAGTGGGCTATACGGGGTTATCTAAGGGCTGGGGGGCAGTTGATAATAAAAATACCTTAGGGTTTGAAGATTGGGATGATTTGGAGGGTAAAGTTAACCCAGATACTGCAACTGACATCGGCAGACCGTATTGTCGCGGATGTTCCCAACAACAGTATCAAGAAGAAGGATTAGTCGAGGCAGAAAAGATTTCATACGGCAAACATACATATTAGCTATGTAGTACCCATGGTTTTTTTTCATCAAATGTCAAAATTATTGTTTGTTTCTGAATAATTAGATAATTGTGGACTTCACTGTTCTCCACGCCATTGCTAGTTGCGGAAATAATTACAGACCAACTCAATAGAACAGACCCCAAAGGAAGATGTTATAAATATTGTTTAAAAAATATTGTTTTGAAAAAACTGTTTTTTTATTGCAAAATGTGTTTACTTCCCTTTCCGTAAACTAATAACTAACGATCACAATTTACCGCTTGAAAGTAGTCGTTGGCACAATATCTCCAGAGAAGAAAGATTATGTAAACTATGTAACTCTTCTGTTGTTGGTGACAAGTTTCACTTACCTGATGAAAAGCTCTTCTCCAGCACCGAAGATCAAACCTTTCCAAATTAATTTATGAATGGCTGAAGCATAAACTAACATTATTGTCATCTAACAAAGCAAACTATTTGAGGAATCTGTCTACATTTGTACCTGTGTAAATTGCTTAAATATATCGATTCTGAAAAGTAAACGTCTTTGTATTACCTGTGTCTATACTGTCATTTCGCCAATTTTGTATAAAAAAGTATGTACATATTTATACACAAGTACCACCGTTGGTTTCGTTTGTAGAATAAACTATTCTCTTCTATACTTGTCATAGTGTTGTTTTAGCTATTTATTCACCTTTTATTAATGTTAAACAGTTGCTTAGCTAATCAGCTTGTGTGTTTTCTCTGAAGGAGGGGCGGTGGAGTAGCATAGTGGTTAAAGCGTTCGCTCGTCACGCCGAAGATCCAGGTTGGATTCCCCACATGGCTAGAATGTGTGAGGTCCATTTATGGTGTCGTGATATAGCTGGAATATTGCTAAAAGCGGCGTTAAACAAAACTCACTCACTCACTCTGAATCAAGCAGTAACCATTCATGTCAAGGTACATCGGGTTCCTGAAGTTGTATATTGTCGTTCATTGATATAAGTACCTTATGATAATAATATTCATAACAAAATTGTGATGTTTTACCACGATCTGAATTATTACTTTATACTTGTTTTATGACACACTTGTCGCGGGGGCACAGGACTGTGACTACAGTCACGGCAAAGCGTGTTTGAACGTCACGTACTCCTGTCATCAGGAAACACCTTTATCTGGTACCTGCTTGTTATAGAGACTGTGATTGTTCTTGAGACACGGTGTTTATTCAGTCAATGAATATCACTCATCATAGTATGTTTCTTACGTTCACTGTTTACACAATGACATAGATATAACTGCAGGATAACTACCGAATTTGCATTTTATTAGTGATTAAAGAATAAGTAATAAGTAGCTAAGACATATGTATGTTTGGTAAGGAAAAAACAGACACAGAGTGCTTTGGACAGTCTTTATATTGGTGCGTTCCAAATGCACTGGCATGGAGAACCCTTGAAGATCCGGATTCGAAGTATTCTTCAGCAAGCAATATTAAGCAAAATACGATCAGAGGGATCGGGTGGTCAAGCTCGCTGAATTGGTTGATCCATGTCATCTTTTAACATTATTAATTATTTTTTTAAATGATTAAATCTAAAATGCTTATTATATCAATCTCTGCATTGCCTTATCTACACTCTGATATTTTAGACCGCCATTATAAACCTGTAATGCTGCCGGGTGGGACATGAAGTAACAGACAAATAAACAAATAAAATGACCAACAAACATACACTGACATTCTGTTGTAACAAGTAATGTTTGGCTCCACTTTATTGGAGTCACTGCTTAATTGTTGTTACTTGTATAATATATATATTTTACTTCTTATTACTTTTCTAAAACCTTGGTTAACGTAAAGGCTTGAAATTCGCACCGTTGGACATAATCACATTTGTCTGAATGATTGACCAATATCGTCTTTGCATCTTAAAATATTAAGGTTTCTGGCCTGAGCTTGACCAGTGATTTGTTTTGATTCGAGACTATGTCGACAGGTACTTTTAAGTAGATCATTGATTTTGCTTACTGTAAACACGACTTACTGTAAACTACACAACAATATCACGATTACTCTAGACTTATTAAAGGTTATTTTTAATTACAAATATATATCATTAAAACATATAATTCTTCATTGTAAGACTTGAAGTACATTCAGAAACATAAAGATGATTGTAATGTTCACCTCCGATAGCTGCGACTTAACCAGAAATTTCAAGATTTATAGTTACTTCAGCCTGTCAATAAACAAATTGTTAACTGGTGTGCAGGTTAGTATAACCTATAAAACGAACGTAGGATGGTGAAGGTTTGCTCGTCTAAAGATTTCTGCCTTGGTCTTAATGAACAAAAACATACGTCAGAGTGACAATATTTTATCTCAGTCACAATGCATAAATGGCCAGCCAAAGTTTGTATGAACCACTTAACAAGCAATGGCTTCGGAAGATTCATGTTTTTTAACATGGATTAAAATTAGAACTCGAAAGTCCATCGTACTGTGTCTCCCAGTCCCTGAACCACATTACTTTCCCCTACTGCCGGGCACTCTCTGCAATGCTAAAGCCCTAAATGAAGCAAGTCCAGATTTTTTCAGGTTCTGAATCTCCCATCTGACTATGGCTACTTTTCAATTCAAATGTGTTTTGTTGTTACTACTAAACCTATATACATTCAGAGACTAAGCGTTAGTCTTGGTTCAGCGGCGAGTGTCCTGACCTGTACTACTTCAGGCATGCTGCCCAAATCAAGCTGACACGACCTGATATAACTGAAATTTTGTTTTGCAAAACTACCTTACAAGAAAAGGAACAATATCTGAACAACGAAGACACCGCGTCAAGAAGCATACGGAAATAATCTCTATCATGTTACAAGTGGTGCCGCCAGGTTAGCGTCAGCAGCAGCAGATGCATGACTGACGTGAAGGAAACACCACAACACTGGTTCTGAACCAATTCCACTGTCCTGTCCTGTAGATGCCCTGACTTATTCTACATTTGAAGGTTTTTGAGCATGTTATAAGTATATACTTTGTCAATACATGCTGGAAGTGTTTGTTCCTCTCATTGTCGTAGAGACGTAGACGAACACAGCCAAAGATTTTGCAAGTTGTTTGTTGTTGACCCCGCACTCAGCAATATTCCAGCTACATGGCGGCGGTCTGTAAATAATCCAGTCTCGACCAGACAATCCAGTGATCAACACCATGTGCATCGATCTATGAAATTTGGATACGATGACATGTGTATCCGACGGCGTGTGTTAACAAACGCGGTGACATCATGACAACGTGGAAAGGTCGATATTAAAAAGCATTGTTATTTTGTACCGTCACACGATGCACTTTTACATAAAATCGCGAAAATGTCCAAACTTCATATGGCACTTCATTATGCAAGATACCACTGTGTATGAATCCACCAAAGGATGTTAGCTGACTACACAAATCCCTTTACCAAATTAAACCCGTGAACTGCGTCAAACCGAAACATAAGTCTCGTGAACCAATTCAGACAATGACCTACTTTTCAGCCGATCCGAATTTTCTCGTGTGAAAGTGAAAAGAGACACAACAAACAACTATGGTTAAACGAAATTCCAATTCCTTGTTTCACAAGAAAATAGTATTTACAAATGAATTTTAATTTTAAACTTTAAAAAACATCGTATTTCTATATTTTATGGCGAGCTTTAGGCAGCATGACGTTAACTCAGACTTCACAGACTGTCCCTGTTTTATGAGCTCGTAAAATGATTCTCAATTCATCTGTCTCTCTGGTTACATCTGTTATGGCGCTTATTAAGTGTATTTTTGTAATGTACAATGTGACTGATATAATATCAAGGCCGTACAACACCGCAAAACCTTTCTTACGGCCGAGCCTCGTTTTGAAACTGCCATTTGTGAGAGCATGCTGTACGACAGAGCACGCTGCACGACGTGTTCGCAAGGATTAGAAGGAGCTTAGTGTTGCAATACACAAATGATTAGATGTATCAAATAATGCTGATTAATGTTTATATATCCAGCTGAATGAGTTGGTCTCAAAATGCTGGACTGGTTATTGTACTAAGTTGCGCAATAGGACGGAACCCAGTCAGCAGGAAACGAGACTGTTGTGTAGTCAATGTTTTGACTTGTTTTCTATACCTGAGAGAGAATCAATAATTCATAGTAACAATTGAATAAAGATCTATTCTCACGGAGGTTAAAATCATTCATATTTGATGCAGTATGGTGTATTCTTTTCGAACAATCGCAAAAGTTCGAACCTCAGATTTAAGTGTGCCGGGATCGAGCCCACCTGTGACCGGGTGAAAAAACCTTGGAGTCAACTTTGTGTGCAGACTCTTTCAGTGTTGTCACAACCCCTAGTGTACGGTACACAACCCTGTGCACTTAAAAGAACCCACGAATCCGTTGGTATATGACCAGATGGTGGCCACATGAATACGTGCAAACACCCAGTTGCGGGTACAGCAACGTGCAGTAAACATGGACAAAGTACTGTGACTATGTGTCCCAGTCCACCCAGCTGTAAATGGGTACCTCGTAAGGATGGGAATGCCACACTAACTCGGTCGCCTAGTGGCTGCAAGAGTTGTATGCTCCCCAGGGAGTTGAGATTGACAATACGATGTGCCGTTGAGATTGACATCCAGTGAACGAGGGAAAAACAAAGCGCCTTTGAGCAGCTGAGCTGAGCTGGATATCGGCGCTATACAAATGTTAGTATGTATGTATATATGTACAACGTATGTATGTATGCATGCTGTATGTATGTATGTATGGTATATGTATGGCGTATGTATATGTAAATGTATGTATGTATGTATGTATGTATGTATGTATGTATGTATGTACGACATCTGTAGGAATGAATCACTCATACTCAGTGTTGAGGTGTTTGCGGAAAAGGCAAGCATGCCCTACTCGACAGGTAGCTATGGTAGGTAATAGTTTCAATGCAGAATATAAATGTATTCACAAGCAGTAGTTAAATACGTAATGTTCTTGTTCTCTGATATTTTATAAGAAATGAGGACACCATCAGCTTTGACTGACACACAGTTACAGAAGCGTGATCAACTTCACCTCGAAGGACATAAAACAGTTTTAGCAGTTCATATTTTCTCGCAGGACGAAGAATGACGATAAAGTGACCAGATGACATGATTGTGAGCAGAGTCCCACCAATTGGCAGCTAAACTTTTACAGATGCTGTTAAGACGAGAGCAGATGAACCTGTCTTTCAGGGTGGGTAAAGTCAAGCGTGATGTTGTCATTGGCAGATATGGAAAAGTTAAAAAGAGGGAATACATTTGTTTGTTTGGTTGGTTTGTTGTTTAACTCCGCACACAGCAATATTCCAGCTATATGGCAGTGGTCTGTAAATAATCGAGTCTGGGACAGACAACCCAGTGATCAACATGATGGGCATCGTTATGCTCAACTGGTTTACAGTGACATGTCAACCAAGTCAGCGAGCCTGACCACTCGATCCCGACCTCTTACGACAAGCATAGGTTACTGAAAATCAGTTCTAACCCGGATCTTCACGGGTAAATAAATTTGGAATAAACCCATTCTGTCCAAGACAGCCATCATCTAAAGCTCGGCTACTTCACATACATTTTTTGTTGTTCAGCATGACATAACCATAATATGTGAGCACCACTACATAAATTGTTTATTCAAAGACCTCGGTATAAGTGAAATAGGTCACATAAGGCTGGAATATTAAATGACGAAGAATTCAACGAAAACCCATGTATCAATACTATCAACTTTGAACTTGACTCCAGCACCTGAAGAAATGTACTTGATTCAAAAGTTCAATAAACGCTCGTTCAGATATATTGTTGGATCTACCAACACATGAACCGCGACAGCGCAGTCTTAAAGATTAACTACACACCTTAATGGCGTTTACTTTATTCATGTTCACGGAAAGTATTTGAGACAGTGGAATCAATACCATTTGGATTTTCAAAAACTCAAAGGATTGCTTGACTTTCGAAAATCTCAGAAATGAAGTTCAGATCTGAAACGATTTGATTTTTCAGAAACATCCCACGGAAAGTGAAGTTTTTCAGGATTGCTTGACTCAAACGATTTGATTGTCAAATGATTTGATTTTTCAGCTCTTTACCCCAACATCCCACATGTCAAAGTTAAGGAAAAACATCATTCCTTGATCAATGGCTTTTTGTGGTGTCCATAGGTAGTTACATATTCATCACCAAAGGCTCAGGAAATTTTTAAGCAAATGATATCGGGATTGTACTGAGAAAACGATTTGAGAAATGCTGAACTGAATCTTTGATAAAATATATGTAAAACTTGAGGAAAATACATTTATTCAACAAATAGGCACACAACACGTACCACATGTGCTCTCGATCTTGATTTCTTTATGCATAATAATCACAATTTCTGCCAGGACTGACAATGTTAAAAACAAGACATTTAATTTGATCATGTGCATGACATTTTGAAGCTTGGGATAATAATTTGATGTCCTGTACTGTATGTGGCCATGTGTTTTTGTTTTCACGAACAACTGGTGTCATCTCTTATTGTTAGTGATTCTCAAAACACCTTCTCATGAAGTAGCTTGAATCGTAGACTCGGCTCTGCTTTGGGCTGAGATTTCTTATGGATATGACTCTATGAGTTTGTATTTGTCGCTTTTACTTCATTTCCAAATACACGGAACACCTTAATTTGATTTTTTAGGGCCATTTTGTCGAAAGATATTAAAAACTGGGATATATAAATCAATGTGTTTCATCAGTGCTATAATGACATCATGCGAAATATTAATACTAGTATACCGTTATTGTACTCATATATTCACACAAAAATTGAAAATAAATCAACTATTTTAAGTAATATTGTAACAGCGGTGGGGGCAAATGGAACGGCACAAATGTGTACAAGGTGTGGCTATAGCTAAAACTGATAGGTTTTACCACTAAGCAACCGACAGCAGTCGCCAGTCATCACTCGCTCAGACATGCAGCGGTGGTCGGGACGTGTAGCTCTAGTGACAGGGGCCTCTGCCGGTATCGGGGCGGGGCTGGTCAAGGCACTGGTCAAGCATGGCATGAAGGTGGTGGGGTGTGCAAGAAACATCGACAAAATACAGGTGATTTTTTTATCCAGGCTACACTAGATTCTGTAATCTTAAGAAAGTAGGGGACACCTGCATGTAACTCTTAGTTTTGTAAAGACAGATTAATTAATATTGTTAATGGTCGTCGAGCATTGAGAGGAGTAGACCTTCTGGTACTCCGGATCCAGCCTGAACATTTGCAGCATTTCAATTCGATTTCGCCGCCCTGGTTTCGGATTAATTGATCTCGTTTTCTTGCATTTGATCTGGGACACCTTGAAAATGGTCGATCGGCATCCTTTGACTGGTTCATACATGTTCCATGGTCTGACCAAACAAACTGAAACATTGAGCTTAATATCCACTATACGCTGCCTTCTGCCATTTTAAATTCCCAACATGCTCATCCCCGATGAGCTTTACAGACGCTGTGTCTGAGTAAATAACAACTGTATGAGAAACAAATTCAATAAGATTGAAAGAAATAATGGTCCACAGAAGACTGACTTGCTGCACACAGGATTGACACGCTACACACAGGATAGACACACTACACACAGGACTGACACACTAGACACAGGACTTACTTGCTACACACAGGACTGACACGCCCCACACAGGATTGACATATTACACACAGGTGTGACAAGCTACTCACAGGATTGACACACTATACACAGAGTTGACACGCTACACACATGACCGACACGCTACGCACAGGTGTGACAAGCTACACACTGGATTGACACTCTACACACAGGATTGACGCGCTACGCCTAGAACTGACACGCTGCACACAGGATTGAAACGTTACACAAGTGCAAGTCGGATGTGTTTTGTTGTTTGTAAACATTCTTGCAGTGGATGTTGGTTGTCAACACTTATTTTTGTCATGATACTTGGTATACAGAATATAGCATGATCAAGTCTGTTTTTAACAGAATCAAATTCTACTGAAGCCATGCCCCATACTCCATGACGGTGTCGTGGGTGTCTTTGAAGCATATTGGCGGATTTTGTTGGGCAGTCTGAGGTTGAAATTTGAAAGAGTGGGGACTGGAAAACGGAAACTGGAAGAATAGGCAACTTTGGTAGCGTAATCAGCAACCAACAAATACCAAAACCACTGTCGTCGGATTCAACAACAAATCCCAAACTCCAAACAGGGTTTTGATACGACTGATCAGGTTTTAAAGAATTTTTGTTTTGTTTAGATAATTCACTGTTTGACGGCTTTGTTTTCTCTTCCTTGCTCCATTGTTCCAGAATACGTATGATATGCAAGTGATTACACCACTGAGAGCTCATTACGTCGTTTGGGCAATGTTTCTTGCATATGTGCAATATTATTGTATTGCTACAGAACTGAGAATAGGGTGAGAATTGAAAGGAATGAGGTGATTGTTTTATCTAATATCTCCTATATAAAGTATACCTGGCACAGTGTATTATCGGGTGTCGACATCACCACTCTCTCCTCTATACCACTCGAATTAACGCTCAATTTCATAACAAATGTGTACGCCACTGAAGCAGAAGTAATTTCAAGGCCTGCCCACACTGGTTCCCGCTGGTTTGAACTCGTTCCCACTGGTACTGACTCGCTATTTCTCGCCTTGCTAGAGGAATCCATTTGTTACGGAAAGTATTATAAATTTGTAATGCGAACCATGTGAATATCTACTACTGACCCGCAGTTCATAGGATACAGTTTTATAGGATATTGTAGTCTGAATTCAATTATAAGTGCACCTTTTCCCTTCACGATGCACACAGCAAACAACAGGTTGGACAGAATTTAAGTTTCAACGGACACCTGTTGCTTTCATTAAATCTGAATTTCAATTTTATGTTGGTTATATACTACCATGCATGTGCTTCATCTGACCGGTTTAGTTTAATACCAATGTAAAAAATACAAAACCTGTGTATGAAATACTGATATATACTGGACAAAATAAGTTTGGGATATTGGTATTTTTTTATTTATATTTTATCAGTGTGTCAATGAAAAAATAGAACATTATTCATAATTTCAAAATTTACATATATCCCTAACTAGTTTTGTCCAGTATATTAGAATACTTCCAACTAACACCAGATGGTTCGGTCTGGTCCGTCCTGACGACAATCCACATGTTTCAGGGGTATCATCTAGAAGGGTGATCGGAAAAAGTCATAGGAAAAAAGTCATTGTATTGTAAAGAATGGATCAGAAACATAGTGTGAATTTAGATGTCTGTGATGAACTACACTTTTTATTATACTGTCCAGCACTAAACCAATTTCTTCCCCAATATTTCTGTAAACATCCAATTATTGAAAAATTTGTTTATCTAATGAAATGTGATTATTCACCACTTAACTCTAAAGATGCCAAATTTATCAAAACTGGACTTTGTTCAATGTTTTAATATGTATCAATATGCTGTATGTTCTCTATGTCACTATATGTGATTTTTGAGAATACAAATTCGGCTCTATTCTGTTCTGTTCAGTAAAAGGATTAGTAATATGTTTTGAGAAGGGCACAGGAGATAGGAGTGTGTTGTTACTATACTCTGTAGTGACCCTGGGTGAGCTCATTAATTAAATAGGGGTGGACAGCATGGCTCAGCAAATTAGTCTACTCATTGAGTCTGTCTTTTGGGAGTGAACCGTTTCAGATGATGCCTATACGTTCCCCGTTAGAAGTCGTTTGCTAATTAGCAGTTCTAGCAATTTTGAAGCGGGTCTTTCAAACGTCACTACCCTTTTCTGCTATATTTATCAATCTGGCTGTTAATGGATTCTCTAATAATATTGATCAAATGTTTCGGTGTCAGGATGTTCTTTCCAGCGTCTAGACAGGCGATACGCACCGTTGCATGGAACGCTGTCTTCCGGTTAATACTAGTGTTCTTTGAATCAACAGCATTGTCATTCAGACCCTTCTATCATCGACAAACAGATTTTCGGAGGAAGCATTTTGGTCTCCATTTGTGACCATAACGCTTCTGCATATATTTCATAATTATATACTGAATACGAGTTTTTGTCAATCGATTTAAATCGATTTCAATCCCCCAATCAGAAACTAGCTGATGAGCTGAAGAATGAACCTGGCAAGGTCAAGGCAGTGCGCTGTGATGTATCCAAGGAAGAAGATGTCTTGGCGATGTTCCAGACGATCAAGGCTGACCCTGACCTTGGTGGAGTGGACGTGTGCATCAACAACGCTGGTCTGGCCCATAACGACCCCCTGCTGACAGGAAGCACCCAGGGATGGAAGCATATGCTAGAGGTAGGACACAACATACATGAACAGCATGAGCCTCTGTTGATTGGAAGTACTCGGCGAGTGAGTGAGTTTAGATTAACGTCGAGTTTAGCAATATTCCAGCAATATCACTGCGTGTGACAACAGAAATGGGATTCACACACTGTACCCAAGTGGGAATCGAGCCCGGGTCTTCAGAGTGACGAGCGAACGTTTTAACCACTAGGCTATATTGTATCATATTTATTCTAAACAAACATTCGACATAACTCAAGCACAATCACGGCGGCGAATAAAAATTGACAATAATGACATGTTGAGCAACGCCCTACGTCGGTATATATGAGGACACAAAGTCAAAGCGCATATCTTCTCTAGTGTTTAATTCGATTCTTACCACAGGCATAGATTACTGAGCCTAAACCTAAGCCGGTGACATTTTACAATAATAGACTAACCGACATGCGGCAACCAGGGTAGCATGTCGTAAACTTTCAGTACTGACGTAACACCAGAGTGAGTGAGTGAGTTTAGTTTTACGCCGCTTTTAGCAATATTCCAGCAAATCACGGCTGGGGACACCAGAAATGGGCTTCACACCGTAACACCAGACGGTGACACATGTAGTAAAGGCTCCATGAACGTTAGCGTAAGTGGAAGCCCAAATGATTCAATGGAAGTAAATGGTAAAATATTAAAACAGATATAATCTTAAATTTTCAGTTTTAGATAGTATGCATTTGTTGTAACACGCACACTGTGTCGAACTGCAATTAACACCCACCACTTGGAGACGAAGAAGGCACCATCTCAAGGACCAAACCTCTTTAGAATATTTCAAGGGTAGAGACTCCAAAGTCTAAACTTCAAATTTTATGCTTTTAGAAGAGTGCTGCAAAGTTGTCGCCAGCTTACCGTTTCTATTTATAATAAGTCATGACGCTATAACGTCACATAGATATCGGCACACACAATATACACTTCATGAGAGTGAGTGAGATGGGTTTAGAGCTGGTTTTGACGTATCACATTAATGTAGTAGGAAATTCCGAAGTAATTCAGGTCTCAGACGTGTATCATTTTGGTGATGCCCACGAGCAAAACCTAGAAACGACAACGGGGGCAAACCGGGCTTTTTATAACAAAAGAAATTAAACTTTTTTGTAGTTACACTGTATGTTCTTCCAGTTTGAAGAAATAAAAAATGAAAATAATAATATTACCTTGGTTCCAGTTAAATGTATTCTGTTGCAGGTGAATGTCCTAGGCCTATGCATGTGCACCAGAGAGGCCTTCAAGTCCATGCAGGAGAGGAAGGTGGATGATGGGCACATCATCCTGCTCAACAGGTAGGTTCAACTTGCGAGCGTTTCACTCTTTCATATATGGACATCTCGTATCAGGAACAGAATGTTTCTTATTCTCATTTTGGTTACCAGTCATTTGCACACCTGCATATTACGAAGTAGTATGTCAGTAAGACACATGATGCGTCGTATACCACATGTACGTTATAAGAAATAATTTAGAACAATATTTGTTTTATAAAACTTCATTGCAAGAGAAGCAAACACACACAACATTTGTGCCTGTGGAGAATTCGGATCCGAAACGGTCCAAATAACGTCATGCTCGTCTGAAGAGCCAGCTAGAAGGGATTGGGTTGTCAGCTTCTGGAATTAGATTTATCATTTCTCATTGTATCTCGACCCGTGAAGATCCCGGTTAGAATTGTTCTTCAGTAACCCATGCTTGTCGTAAGAGGCGACTAACGGGATCAGGTGGTCAATCTCGCTGACACATGTAATCGTATCCGTATTGCGTAGATCGATGTTCATGCTGTTGATCACTGGATTGTCTGGTCCAGACTCGATTATTTACAGACCGCCGCCATATAACTGGAATATTGCGTAGTGCGGCGTTAAACAACAACCAAACCAACCCAAAAAGCCTTGTGCCGGCGATTGTGGACCTCGGGGACAACGCAGTCACGTCTCCGCCACATAGTAGGTGTCATATTGACAAGGTGTCAGATTGCGGTGTAACAACAAACAACGAAAATTACAACCCAACCATTTAGCATCTGTTTTTATGCTGGCAGTGTGCTGGGGAAAACGGTGGGACCTATGAACTTCAGTCACTTTTACGGGGCTACGAAATTTGCAGTCTCGGCTATTTATGAAGGTCTGATTAAAGAGCTGAATGAAATTAACAGTGGCATCAGAGTGACGGTACGTACTTTAATAGCAATACGAACTTGTATTCTGACTGTTTTCTCGTTATTATTATAAACCTAGGATTTAAAGGACGGAAACTGTGTCAATGCATGATCCGAGAGTGACACAATTGAGGCTCAAGTCAAGAATGTTCTTCGTATACTGTACACATGTCGAAAAAAGTTCCACTTGACATTAACAATTATGCCAGTCAGTCTACGCTACTGTTGAAATTGTTTTTTGATAATGATGGTGTTTATCATGTATGTTCATTGTCTGGTGTTCCAGTCTGTGGCCCCCGGATTAGTGAGGACTGAGATCCTGTATCGGATGAAGTTGGACGATGTGAATCCTGAAGTAATGTACCAAGGGGTATGTCATGAAATAATCAAGTTCTAACACGTATTTACAGTTCGGTTCTGGTTAAGAAATTTAAAAAAGTAACAACTCATAGCTTAACTCTAGGCATATTAATGACCGGAGTGAGTGAGTGAGTTTAGTTGTACGCCGCACTCAGCAATATTCCAGCTATATGGCGGCGGTCTGTATATAATCGAGTCTGGACCAGACAATCCAGTGATCAACATCATGAGCATCGATCTGCGCAATTGGGAACCAATGACATATGTCAACCAAGTCATCGAACCTGACCACCCGATCCCGTTAGTCGCCTCGTACGACAAGCATGGGTTACTGAAGGCACATTTTCTAACCCGGCCCTTCACGGATATTAATGACCGGAGGTTGTATCAGTCAATAATGGTGAAATAGCTCATTCACTTCAACTAATTTACCCAGCTATCATCAGTTTCATATATATTTACTTCTGTACAATAAGAATGACAAGTGAAGCCCATTTCTGGTGTCACCCGCCGTGATATTGCTAGAATAATACTAAAGCGGCGTAAAACTAAAACTCACTCACTGACTACGAATGACAGAATTTCTACTGACAGACAGGTATGACATCAGGAAGAACTTCAACATGAACTTTCATAGTGTGTGCATAGATACCTTTCAATAATCTATGATCTATCTTTCAGGTTAAAAGTGCACTTATATAGAGAATCTCACCCGAATGTCTTTTGATATCAAATACACCACCACGAGTTGATAAAGTTACAATTAATATTTTTACTTTAATCAACCATTGTTGATACATTTGATTTCAGAAGACCCGAGAGTGAGATTCTATTTATCATAAAAATCACATGTACAATCACAGAGATGTATATAATGTACATCTCTGAACACGGTACTGCCATTAAACTTGCATTAAATACTTGCGACGTCATAGCATTGTGACGTCATCAAGTTGATGACCTCACAGCATTGTGATGTCATCAGATTTTTACGTCATAGCATTGTGAGTCATGTAATTGATGACGTTAGGGCATTGTACAAAATCTACCGTCAAAACGATATCTCCGTCGGACTTCATTTTCAGGCTCTGGATGTTGACGACATTGCTGCGGTTGTGATCTTTGCCCTCGGGACTCCGCCAAATGTACAGGTAGGCTGCATCTTCATCATTTAAGCCATCACACAGAAGCTGCCTTTGTAGTACACGGGGCCTGCAGTGCCGCTATATATAGAATAGGGTTTAGTCATTCTTTCATATCTTGGAGAAAAATGCAATAAAACGTCTCGTCCGTCTTACGAATCATAGAGAATACATTTTCAGTGGTTGTACATTCATAGTCACTTATATATTTGTTGTTTCAGATACATGATGTCACAGTGAAACCACTTAACTCACTCTTGTGATCGCTGTCGTCATCATTCCTCCTTAAAACTCCATAATCCAGACGGGGCGGTTCCCAGTGAATTCATATCTTAAACTATCGTATCATTTTGTTAATGAATGTGCTTTGTTATTAAAATCGTAGTCTTTAACTGAAAAATGTGCTGTTACAAACCCCTCCCAATACAAGCCTCTTGTTCCTCTGCAGTGATACATTTTGCTACGGAACACAACTTACACAACACACACTGCACAATGCTGGCGAGAGGAAATGTTTGGAATGATGGAAATTCTAGTGTTACGTGCATTTCCATGGTACATGTCAACCTTGCAACCTTAGCTTATAACGTCACCGAAGCGATCTTGATGACCCAATTAATACACCTGTCCGTCTGAAAATATATCTACTCTGGAACACATACGATTTATTTCGGATGTTTAATCCCGGTAAAACACTACATATGGTGGTTTATCGCACACTATGCATGTGTCAGTCTTTATATGTATTATTTTGCCTTTTGCGAAACGTCATTGTCCAAAACAGACCCGGTGCAACATCAGGTCGTGGTGTTACAACCGTGTATTTGAAACTTGGTTTTAACGCAGAAATCGTCACTTGAAAGGTTACATGTTAACACTCAATATATTTTTACATTCAGACTAGATACTACATCCCTTTATGTAGAGTTGGGTCGATGTACGTTAGCTTTAACATCGTCCACATTGCATTCAATGTAATAGAGCCTTACAGGCGGTGTTTGATTGGACATGAGTACTTTGTTTATTTTGTTTGTCAATGTTTTTGCTCGGTCCCTTTGTATTATTCGTCATTGAATATATTTTTCAAGTTTAGCTTCTTCTCTGAAGCCATGAAACTAGGGGTGATCGGAAAAAAAGTAAAAGGAAGTAAAAAAACACATTTTCAGTTGTTTGTTTTTATTTATTAACAAAGTATAACAAAACAATTACAAGCACATGTTTTGCATCCATAAGCAATGTTCTCAGTTCTCAGTTCTAACTAAATGTTCTTGTTGAGTCTAATGTTCTGGCCAACCCCAGTCAGGAATTCGGAGATGGACAGGCTGCCGGCTTCATAATGTTTCACACAAGGTCTTGAGTCTGGAGTGACTCCATATTCATTTACCCTTTTCCTGTTTCGTGTTTTCCTGTTACTGTTTTCCTACATTCGAAACTAGTGTACATACTTCTAGAGTGATCTTCATCCACCACGACCTTGTAGGTATTCACGCGTTTTCTTTAAGTGGTCATTTTAACACGACAATGATACAATTTCATTTCTTTTAATTTCGGGGCGGTGGGGTAGCCTAGTGGTTAAAGCGTTGTCTCGTCACACCGAAGACCCGGGTTCGAATCCCCACATGGGTACAATGTGTGAAGCCCATTTCTGGTGTCCCCCGCCGTGATGTTGCTGGAATATTGCTAAAAGCGGCGTAAAACCAAAACTCAGTCAGTCAGTCTTTTAATTTCGGCATGCAGGAGTATCTGGTGCCACTATAAAGTGTTATCTTGTTTAAGTTACTGTCTTGCTTCCTTAGATTGGAAAAGCGGCATCCCCGGAGCCAATTAACTGATATTTTTAGTTTTCGCTCAAATCTGGTATTAGGGTACAATTTATTTCAAGGCTTAACCATGTTAAGTGTTTTACCACGGCAACATTATGTCAGTGTCATTATTTTAGTGTTTTACCATGGCAACATTACTGAAGCATCAGATTGAAATCGAAGTGGTACGATTTCGTTGAAAATACCTATTAGTACTGTCTGTATTACTCCTAGCGGATGATCAGCACAGTGTACTATACAGATGGTGGGCCGAACACAGGGCAGACAGTCATTGCGGAAATGTAAATACACCATTCATGCAATGATCGAATCTGCGATACACTCTAAGTTTCGGAGCTATTGCTCTGAGGGGCGGTGGGGTAGCCTAGTGGTTAAAGCGCTTGCTCGTCACGCCGAAGACCCGGGTTCGATTCCCCACATGGGTACTATGTGTGAAGCCCATTTCTGGTGTTCCCCCGCCGTGATATTGCTGGAATATTGCTAAAAGCGGCGTAAAACCAAAACTCAGTCAGTCAGTCTTTTAATTTCGGCATGCAGGAGTATCTGGTGCCCCTATAAAGTGTTATCTTGTTTAAGTTACTGTCTTGCTTCCTTAGATTGGAAAAGCGGCATCCCCGGAGCAGATTAACTGATATTTTTAGTTTTCGCTCAAATCTGGTATTAGGGTACAATTTATTTCAAGGCTTAACCATGTTAAGTGTTTTACCATGGCAACATTATGTCAGTGTCATTATTTTACTGTTTTACCATGGCAACATTACCGAGGCATCAGATTGAAATCGAAGTGGTACGATTTCGTTGAAAGATACCTATTAGTACTGTCTGTATTACTGGATGGTCAGCACAGTGTACTATACAGGTGGTGGGCCGAACACAGGGCAGACAGTCATTGCGGAAATGTAAATACAGCATTCATGCAATGATCGCATCTGCGATACACTCTAAGTTTGGGAGCTATTGCTCTGAGGGGCGGTGGGGTAGCCTAGTGGTTAAAGCGTTCGCTCGTCACGCCGAAGACCCGGGTTCGATTCCCCACATGGGTACTATGTGTGAAGCCCATTTCTGGTGTTCCCCCGCCGTGATATTGCTGGAATATTGCTAAAAGCGGCGTGAAACAGTACTCACTCACTCACTATTGCCTGAGACACATGATTATCCATTTTTATCGTTGATCAACCTATGCACATGCTATGCACATATCTATTTGAACAGTGTTTGTAGTCTTATGTTACAGATACTGAAACAAGATGATCATATGTTTCCTTCAGTTTGAAACAGTTTTACATTTGCAATTACCTTTGCCATCATTGCTAAATTACACAATAGTTTTTATTACAATTCAGTTTTCGATTTGTATGTAGATTTAAAGGTCTGGAAAATGTTGATTCAGATCATTCTTGCGCCACATCATTTGTAATATCATTACATTAACACCTTGTACATATATACCTCAAAGGTTTCCTGTCCTTCCATTCCCACTGGTTGTTACGGCACATATTGAGAACAGACATCACACAAGTACATCACATGGACAAATAATCAGGTAACGTCACACGCTATGGAGTAAAACACACACATACCCTTGATACATTCCAAGAAAACAGGTTCTTGTCAAATACCATTATGATTATGAATGTGTTTCCGACACATTCTGTCCATGATAAATGGAATAATAGACACGATGAGTTCATCTAAATAGCAGCTTCACCCCAATATCACCATGTGAAATATGGAGTTTCACATACATCTAGTGTACATATTAACATTGGGAAAACTCACAAAGTTTTAATATATTTATGACAGTGTATATTATTGAAAAATGGAAATGTACAGACTAACTGACCACGTCCCACAATCTTCAATCTGCCAATGGTCACATTGATCACGAACGTACGAGACCTGTATCGTGTCTTGTGTCGGCAGATAAAGATAAGCTAATCTAATGTACTGTGAATTTCACCCATCAACACCGCTGTCTTCAATACGTTTATCAATATTAATATAATTCCGTCAAGATAGAGTAACTTAAAGGGACATTGCTCCAGAGCGATTCCTGTTTCACTCCAACAATATAATCACGACGTCTTGCTGCCAGGTGGTTCCTCGACCGTGACGGACACAGGAACTGGGCAACTGTCCACCTTGGCAGAATTTCTTTAACCTAAACAATGAGACAATAAGAACGGTGCCCATGAGATGACATTATTTGAAAACATCCCTTGTAGTTCTAGTCTTATTGTAATAAAGTATCCCAGCAGTGTAAACATTTTCGGATTTTCTGATGCGTGGATGGTATGATGACTGATCCAGTTTGACTATATTTCTGTGGTATTCACCTCGATATGTAATCATGTCATGTAACAACGTGATGTCTATTTCCTTGGATATTAAATACACACATTTGATTTGTTAAAATCCGTAATAGACGTCATTTTATGACATTGCTAGAAATGTCTAATAATTTACTTACGTATATATCCTAAAGTTTGAAATTTTAGTACACAGCATTTGCTTATGAGTATTTCCTATGCAACAACGAAGTTCATATCCTCAAAACAGTGTCGACACCATAGGTTTTGGAGGGAATATAAATTGCATGTAATACTGCGATTACTACTCCCTTGTAGCCCATGTTTGGTGGTATAATCCTGCACCTATTTATTTGTCATCATTCACTTGATGGTCAGTTAATGTATTTATAACGGGGGGATCTCGTTTTGCCGGATGCTTTTGTTCTAGATAAAAAAGCACTGATGCGCGATAATCCCTCAAACAATAGAGGATTAACTTATAGTCTGTTTCGGCGTAACAAACTATAGACTATAACTTCATCTCGATTTTTTTATTTCAGCAATTCAACGTTTTTGGTATATTTTCTCTTCATGATGAAATTCATAAATACACATTTTGTACATTTTCAGAAAATGAGAAAATGGTAACTGAAGAAATAAATATACATAAATATGTTTTTCATAAATATGCATAAATATACATAATTATTCCAACACAGGGACACCAACCACTTCTGGGATAAGATCCTAAGATTTGATAGAATAAAGAAGGACACATACTCAAAGTATCATCACAATAATAAACATCAGCAGCAGCAAGGTGGCGAAGGTTTTTTTCCGTAGCAAATATCATGATCTTGTTGTGGTCAGTAGCATGGAGCAGGAAGTCTGCGTTGGAAGCAGTCTTGGTGAAGGCGTCTTGGAGATCGATGTCGTCGCGCCGGCGTGGCAGGTTTGGCATTCCTTGTCTCGGGATCGGTACAGGCTGGAATGAGTACCGTAGAAAGTCGGCACTGTAGGCACTGCTTCAGGAACATCTCTCCGCAGTTCTGAAAACAAAAACATAAGATATATTACAAATGCAGAATATAAAATTATAACCTATGGCATCTCACTGACTTGATATTCCATTTACAAAATCCATTGCATATTTCAATATCTTAATTGTATGGTACGGTATTTAGGTCATGTCTAGAATGTTGAACGTTTTCTTCATTGTAAATAGTCTGAACTGGTCTGGAATCACTCCGGACTTTGGTCTTCAACGTGGCAAGAAAGGTGTCAATGAGAAGCTGAACTTCATCTTGATGATGTTTATGTATGTTCCTGAAACTGCTGAGATAACGGAGAACATCGGTGTTGGCGGTTGCAGGACAACCTGTCCTACAACCTTTCCAATGAACTCGGTCCCTGCTAGTGCTCTTAACCCTAAACTTGTAACCTAGATAGATTAAGTGTCTACCTCCCCTTGAATTTGGATTTAACTGAATGTTAACTTGTGTGTTTGATATTTTGCAATGAGGGAACCATGTCTACCTTCTTTATATACAGGAATTGGTGCCTTGTAACTCTTAGTCCGTTATCATCACATCAGCTGTCCGGCAAAGTGTTGTATGAACTTTATAACAGGTGTAATTAATGGTGTATGACCTTTATAAGAGGTGTAATTAGTGGTAACACCACCCAGTTTACCCGACAAAGGTTCCCATTTAGCATTCTTTTTTCTGGAGTAAATACTGCACATTCTTCATTAAGATCTGATGTGGTAATTGTATTACATGTTATGTAATATGCACATGGATATGTAGCAAGAGGAATTATCAGCGGAGTTAAAAAGAAATACATCGATCAAAGGATTAACATATAACATGCTGATTATTGGCGGTTTTTAGGATAAGTACAGATTCTAGTAATTTTGTTGGTTTGAGTTCCAACCGGGATTCGAACTCACACCCTCAGAGTCAGGCACTTAATCGCCAGCACACAAGGTCAGCCGCCTAACCCGCTCAGCCACCACGGATTCCACTTTGTTTGATTAGGCTTAGGCGTGTTGTAAATTCACTAAAACAGATCCTGTACTTTTTATGAAGTTCCAAAATGCATACAAATAATGAATTCATTAGGACTATAAGACAAAAATATAAAGACGTACATTGACATCGGGATTTTTCAGTCCTAAAATTTGGTATCACTGGCAGATAAAGTGTTCAATTTGTGTTCATTTATTATAATAATGAGGACGGACATATTAATGAGTAAAAAGATTTAAACTTTATTGATCAATGTAAGGATATACATATAATACTTGTACTACCAACTTATACAACCGCTTGCGGGTTGGCGCAGCAGAGATCACAACCCAGTCAAAAATTCTGGGATATCATCCGGGTAGTCGCGGGGGAAAACAAGAACAAAAGCAACAACCAGTTGGATCAGTGTCCCTTTAAGTGTGCAGTAGGCACCTTATCGCCAGTCGAATTAGGCAATAGGATTTAGATAAAGCAACTGAAGTTCACAACAACAATAACTATATCGTCAGTTTTATGAGTAAATGCGTTTATCTATAATAGCTGGCATAGGTATAAAATAGGGACGGTACACATTCACAAATCATTCCGTGACTGTGTAACAAACTGTTCGTTTATTTACTCAGGTAAGAAACTTTTCTTTCTTCTACTTTGTTAAAATTTTAATGCTATTTGGTCGTAAGTGTGATCTATCGTACCTTAAGTATATTTTACAACCCTTGGCAATACCTTCAGGTTTTGTGTGGAACGTAGTCAGGTAGTCTGTACATTTCCAGTTTTCAATAATATATACTGTCATAAATATATTAAAACTTTGTGAGCTTCCCAACATGTTAATATACAGTCATGGTTAACGTTGCCAATACTTAGTCGAAGTCCTTCAAGGCATTTAGAAGTGGGTGTAGTAATGTAAGACAAATCTTATGGATAACAACTTCTATATTTGTTTCTCACGACGTTTCTTGGCTGGTTCTTGCCTCTCCTTTTTAGGTTGATAATGAAAAGGGACAACAATCAGCCCAGAAACGTCGCGATAAACAAATATAGAAGTTGTTATCCATAAGATTTGTCTTACATTAATCAAAGTAGACTTGAATATCTGAATTTGGCGTGCGTGCGTGCGTGTGCGCGCGCGTGTGTGTGTGTGTGTGTGCGACTTACTTTGTACATGCATTTTTTTAGGGGGGGGGCAATTCACATTGTACATGCTTCTCCGTAAAAATCATCATCACACACACACGCACGCACGCGCGCACGCACGCACACACACACCTCCCGCCATAAATTATGACATATCCATTACGTCATCTCACGCACGTGGGCTCTGTCCGTTATGTGTCTCGTGATGACCCCTTTGAATTATTGTAATATGGAATAAAAATTAAATGCAAATTTCGAAAATAATCCCCAAAACATCTTTTAGACGAAAACGCTTTGTAAACGATTTGCTCAAATCGACGCTCATACTAAACATACACAGCTGCACTATTGACAGCATAGGTGTCGGCCTGGCATCGATGCAGGGTCATATCTTGACTGTACAGGACCGCATCGCGCTTCTCGGCTGGTGTCGGCCTTTGGAGAAAGATCTGGGTCATGGAGACGAGAGTTATGTCCCTTATCTGACGAAGCAGCGTTTCCATTTCCCTCAGGTATTCAACAGTCAATAGCGAACGGACGATATGCTGCAGTGGTCAGGACGTGTAGCTCTAGTAACAGGGGCTTCGGTCGGTATCGGGGCGGGGCTGGTCAAGGCACTGGTCAAGCATGGCATGAAGGTGGTGGGGTGTGCAAGAAATATCGACAAAATACAGGTGAGATATGACATAGTTAGATCTGGTAAGGTTATATTAACCCTTGTGGGAAAAGTTAACTGTAGCCCGTAGATCGTCACGTCAGTGGTATAATATAAGTCTCTACGGTTAGATCATTGTTTTAATAATATCTATCTATAGAAAAAAAATATTGTATATTACAAATTAAATTCTGGCATAACTAAATGATATATTTGTTTCCTATTTCAGTAAAAAATATATTGATCTAATCTTCAACAATGTTTTTGCAAAATAATTCGCAAATCTTATAAAAATCATTCTGTATGGTTCCAGAAACGTTCCAGCGATGTCTTCTCAGAATATTTGGATTTAATTTAATTCTAAAGAGTACAAAAGCTTAACTACATTAGTTGGTATTTTGCTCCCCGTATTAAAACAAAACCGTAACTGTTAACAATATACATGATATGTCCATGTGAAATATCCAGGCTCTGATTTTTTTCGTTCAATTTCTTTTCTTTTTATGTTTCTATCTTTTTTATTATATATTTATAAAAAAAATTATGTATGTGTGTGTATGTGTGTGTGTGTGTGTGTATTAAAAAAATACACAGTGTAAGCAACACACATAAATGTAACATTTGAAAGAAATCTTGTGTGAATGTTAGGCAAAAGGAACCCAAAACTAGATGATCCATATTCTGTGTTAATTGGCGAGAATGTGTGTGTAATTTACTTCTGAGAATACTTTGTAATACCCAACTAATAGCCTACAGTTAACATATTACATTTCATTATTTTTCATTACATTTACATTATTTGATTCCCCCATTTTCGCGGAATAACAGAAATTGATGCAAACTTTCCCACCGACTTAAATGAGTGAAAGTTATGGTAACCGTAAAACAAACAAGTTGAAGATCATATTGATATCTATCTAGATTGTCAACAGTCATTACATTACCTTTGTGTCTTTATCAGTTGTTCAAATTAGATTTAACCACTAATATGAAAGCATCGTTTTACTGTTTGTTAATTAATGAAAAGAATAGAAATTAAAAACTAAAACAGACCAATATTTCAAATTCAAACGTATCTATTGGCGTCATTTGCTGTAAACAATGTGGGGCTACGGCTGAGTAGTTCAGGTAATATCTTAACCTAAGGAGATGTTTCATCTTATATGTATAGCTACACAAATCTGAAATTTCTTTACAGGTCCATTATAGTGACTTTTTCTTCTTCCCCCTGTTAGGGGTACATGATGATGCAGTTTGCGCTTTCTGTGGATATATTAAACATCCTCTTAGCTAATGTTAAAAAAATATAAAAATAACAACGTAGAATTCAAATAAATCGAATAGTGTCATTTGCTGTAAATAACAAGTGTCTTCGTTGTGTTTTTACCCAGACTTTCCTTTCCATAGATAAACGATTATGATAATTGTAATAAATAAGCAGCTGTTAGATTTTGCATCTCATCAAGAAACAGCTCCAATGCTGAATTTACTTGGAATGATACTTGAACCAGATAATATATATGATTCCTTGGAGTTAGTTACTATTATCTTAAATATCATTCATGCAGAAGAAGAACTCTACTGTTTTAAGTTCCAATAGTATATAGGTTAGTCATTTCTGTATTTCCAATGATACCATTTCTCTGTTTTGAGACATGTATTTGGCAGTGCAATGTATCATACTGGGACATCTTGCATGCCATTGGCAATGCCAAGCTTGCTAAGAAAAAGGAATTCAAAATGAACATGTTCAGTGGTGGATACTGCTTGGTGTGAAGATGGAATTGAAAAAAATAATTTGTATGTTGGGAAGAAAAAAAATGCTCAATTTTTAACAGAGCGGAAACGATGCATCGAACTATCGATGGATTGCATTTGTTGAGTCTCCGATAGCAATTAATCGATGGTAGAAACGAAAACGATAGTATCGATAGTTTAGTAATTGACTTCAGTTGACAAATATTGATGTTGTTTTGAATTTTTATTGTTTGGATGCAGACATGCAGCTGTATTGAGTTTATGTTTAACTGTTTACTTGATCGGGGTTTCAAGTTTCAAGTTTTTAAAAGAGACTGAAACTACTTGAACTTGTTATTATTTGATATAAACTATACAGTCATTTGGGAAACGACTTCAAATGAGACAATTCAAGGAGAAAACAATCTATTGCAATAGTGTTGCAATAATTGGTCGCAATAGACTATCGCATCGCAATAGTATGTTGCAATAGGCTAACGCTATTGCGATAGTTGTTTCCCCCTCAATAGTCACCCCTAATTTTAAATGATCCTTAAACTGTTTTAGATTTATTACTAGTTTTAAATTCGAATCTGTGATAATCTAGTTATTTTACTGACCTTCGTTGACAGGTTTTTACAATTTACCATTTTTCGCTACGTATAACATTAATTGTTCTCGTCACGATATGGCTGAAATACTGCCGATGTGACGTTAAATTGTAACTCACTCACTCACTTTAAATGATCCAATTTGCACACGGAGAAGGGGCATTTGCAGGAACATTTGAATCAACAACAAACTGCGTATTTTGCTTAAGATTAAGTTTGATCCGGCTGTAACAAAATGGTTCAGGGTCAGCAATCATGTGTGTACCTCCGACTTAACATCGGCGCATTTTTTACTTTCAGTTCAGTGATTTCAATAATCTCAGCTATATTCAGTTAGTGCAACAAGTAATGTTTGATGCAAGAAAACAATATGTGTGCAACCAGCATGGCTAATACAGCCGTCTACATTCAGCAACAGGGCCTAGATTTTCGAAGCTCTCTTAGCGCTACGATTGTCGTAAGATAATGTTAATGGATGGCGCTTACGACTATCTTAGCGCTAAGAGAGCTTCGAAAATCTAGGCCCTGTTGATTTAACATTGATAAATACATGGAGTGAGTGAGTTTGTTTAGTTTTACGTTGCTTTTAGCAATATTCCAGTAGTTTCACGGCGGGATAAATACATGATACCTGACCTACCGCCTTTTCTTATATTGTATGTAACCTACACCCGTTGGTATTATAAGTATCATTTTACATGAATCGTTTTGTGGAAACATGATGTGGAAACATCATCCACACAAATGAATAACAGTATTTATTGAATTCAATAAAATAAATATGAATAAACATACGTTTTTGGATGAGTGATCACGTTTTAAACGAAGTGCTAAAAATGTAAATACATGTAGGTGAGACCATTTCAGTAAGTAGAGATGTCAGAAAAGGGATTTGATGACCATGCATCTCACGCTTTAGTTGACCGGATCCTGATACATATTCATTTCCGATACTCCAAGAATTACCTGTCTGATGAAGCCTACAGTGTAAGCGATATTTTCCATTTTATTTCATGTGTAAGAATGTTACATTATCGACTGAAATAAAGGACATTCTCTACTGAATTGAATAAAAAGAATAATAAAACAGTACATTTTCAGTAAACTATTACTTTTCATTTGAAGTGCAGAATGTGAAAGTTTGAAGCGAGACCAGAGAAAGAGATTGACGAACATTAATGATAACGAGAGGAATTGGAAAGTTAGATTTCAGAAGACATTAAAGATGTTATATGTATCTCCAGAAGTAAAACAAATTGGTATAAAGAAGGTGAAAAACAAATTTCTTTTCAAATATTGAGACGAGGCATTCTAAAAATGGACACCTATGTTTAGAGCATACTAAATGTCAAAGCACTTGAACTCATGCATCTTATATGTTTACCTATCATGGTTAAGGGCAAGACTGTTTTCTATGAAACTATATAATGGGGTGTCACAAGGGTGAAATCTTGTTGTAGTTTTCCCATCATTGACATTGAAACTCAGATGCTTCCAGACCTATGAAGATCGGGGTTAGACTTGTCTTCAGTATCCCATGCTTATATTCAGCATCTTGATAAGTAAGTAAATAAATAGAACGTAAATAAACATACGCACATGTAACCAGGGATTTATATGAATGTTGTCATATCCCAATTGCTTATATCGATGATCATGATGTTGATCACTGGACTGTCTGGTCGAGACTAGGTTATTTGCAGATCACTGCCATTTAGCTGTAATATGGCCGAGTGCAGTGTTCAACAAACAAACAAACAAACGAAATAGAAGCTTCTATTATTCAGCATTAGCTGACTGCAGAAACTGTCAGCTATCAGTCAAATGCAATGTTTACTGAGCTAATCACCCATGGGGTATTGTAAACCATAGTTGCCTCAGTGGGCTGTGTTTGATAAATGACTTTCACTCGACAACAGGTTGCTCGTTATTCTGTCCAGTGACAGTCACAATTCTCAGCTAACTCACACTTGCCACTGTAGCACTGGACTGATATTTAGTCTAAAAATATCTTATTTCCAAAATATGTATCTATAAATATTAAATACGATTGGAGTACCGATGATGCTTTATTACTAGAGCTGAAGAGATGCACCCCGACCACTTTGCGGAAAGGACAAAAGTTTCTCATGATGCACAAGATTCAGCGCTGAAGTTAACTGCGTATGATTAACAGAAATTACAGTTTCAATTTTAGGCGCTAGTGACACAGGTTGATGATGGATACCTCTCTCCAAATGACAGATGTTAAGTAGAACAGTATAGATAAATAGAAATAGTTGAGAGAATTATTCACTGACACTGAATATTTGCTAGATATGCAGATTCTTCATGTTATTCAATTATTTATGCGTATATTTCACATTTCTGATACATTAAAGGGGAAATTAAGTTCGGTTGATTGAAAAGGAAATTGATGTTAAGTTGACTGCATGGTAAGAAAAATTTAGGTAGTTTTGTTTAGTTTCCACTACATATCTACGCAGTTTATCCATTTCTCAGCATCATACTTTTTCTCAGATACCAAACTAATCAGCATACGTAACTTATGTTATATGTGGGATTACACTTTCTTAGTAAAGTACAGATTCTAGTACTTTTGGGGTTGAGTCCCATCCGGGATTCGAACCCACACTCTCAGAGTCAGGCACCTAATCGCCAGCACACAACGTCAGACGCCTGGACCGCTCAGCCACCGCGGCTCCCACAAAAAAGGAAGTCGGACAACTGGTAGTCTAGACTGCGAACTTCGTGTACCTCCAGTCTGTATCCCGAGTTGGCGCCCTTCAAAACTCGAACGACTGATAATGCGGTTTCGCCTAACTCTTATGCTAGATATGTCTATGATTAAGACTCATGTTAAACCCATGGTATCGAAACCATTTCACCAATCTATAGTTGATATGGATGAGCTGGAATGATAAAAGGTTTTGCGAATGTGGGCAATGGATCTATGAGACTGATGCATGATGACATCAGTCAAACTACACATCATTTTCTCCTTGTCAGACTCTAACAGCTGAACTGAAGGGTCAACCTGGCATGGTCAAGGCAGTGCGCTGTGATGTATCCAAGGAAGAAGATGTCTTGGCGATGTTCCAGACGATCAAGGCTGACCCTGATCTTGGCGGAGTGGACGTATGCATCAACAACGCTGGTCTGGCCCATAACGACCCCCTGTTGACAGGCAGCATCCCCGAGTGGAGGGAAATGGTGAATGTAGGTTTTCCGTTGGACATGTTCTTTGTTTAAACAACAGACAGAGATATTTTGATTTCAAACGTAATAGTTACTGAGATGTCTTGTGAGACAACAGTTCAGCATAAACCTTTGACTTGGGATTTGGCCCATACTAGCATACTTCAACAGACTTGAGGACTTGAGGATTTGATCATCTGGTAGAAATGTCTGTCAATGCGTCTCATATGAAATGGGATGGGAGTAAATGGCAGATAAACACAACTATTTTGTAGAGTGGTGTGCCTTTGATGCTTTGCAGATAGATGTTCCTTTGATGTAATATACCACAGTGCTGATTTGTATAAATCTTATTGGGGCTACAATTAGAGTAAGGCAAGGCACAGGTTTGAATCCCTGATCACTATGTGCATGTTTTGTCATGTCATACCTGGGTTTCCAGGTAGTGTATTCTGCTGCAGGTGAATATCCTTGGCCTATGCATGTGCACCAGAGAGGCCTTCAAGTCCATGCAGGAGAGGAAGGTGGATGATGGGCATATCATCCTGCTCAACAGGTACATTAGACAATATCAAAGTATTATCACCGAAAAATAGATAATACCATTAAAGCTTATTCAGATATTAATGATTCACCATTCTTTATTTTTAATGTGAACCAAATGCTGTTCAGTCCTGCTGTTTAATGTTTGATAGGGGTGCAGATTCTGTTTCATCCGATTCACGTACATTGCATTGACGTGACTTTGGTCTATCACTGAATACATCCTTAAAAGTTTCACCACCTGTTATAATTTTCCGTTTTAGATTCATGCTTATGGTAAAGGATTCAGTCAAAGGTCTTGGTAAAAGTTCCATGGTATTCTAACCTTTTGGTTATTGTAGCAGAATGTTTCAACCAGCTATACCATTGCAATTGCGGTGACTTTTGGTTTGTTTCATGATTGTAGCATGTCTGGTCATCGAGTTATAGGGAACAGTGCTTTTCACTTCTATTCTGCTACAAAGTTTGCTGTGACAGGAATAGTTGAAGGACTCCGACAAGAGTTGAGAGAGTTGAAAAGCGGGATCCGTGTAACGGTAATGAGATATCTTATGAATAGCTCATCTTCTCCCAATGAACTTTTCCGCAGAAACTTCCTGAATTGAGAGATCATAAGTCTGTTTCTGGTCGGACAGGAAACCTACAATAAAATTACATAACAGACCATCTATATGTTTTTTGGGGGAAAGATGACGTCAAACTAACTCTCCATGATTAGTTTCACTCTGTGAAAATATTTTACATATGTAAATTGTGTTTGGTCCATGCTGTGTAACTAGAGGTTACATGAGATTAATGCTAATGGTAAGTGAAAGATTTACAGAAATAGTGACAGCATGGTTTGATAGGTAGACCTGTGCCTGGAGAGTGTTCGATGGGTTGATCATCTGACCATTCCATGCCATGTTACAAGACAATATATTACTTGACCTGCAGTTACCCTGCCTGGCTGGCTTGGGTTCAGTACAGTATATCTATGTAGGAATTGTGTTGAGACAAGAGTGTTCAGTAGCCTTTATCAAACCCTCAGTTTTTCTCTTGTGTTAGATACCAAGTTGAGGATTGCTATAAGCCTACAAAGCTCCATTCAGTTACTGGTGACTGTAGAGACACTACATCTTGCCATTTCAAACCTCTGATTTTACACAAGCAGCCTACACTTACAAAGGACTGGGCTCCGTTTCACAAAGCTATCGTAGCGCTACAAAGCTATCGTAACTCCTATACTGTAACAATGACTTACAACAGTCGTAGCGCTACGATAGCTATGTGAAACGGGGCACTGGTCGTTCAGAAGATGAAAAAAAACAATTGAGATATTGTCCCCAACAGACAAACAAAATGGCAGATTTTCCAAGTAAAGATACTTATTATTGTCTCAATCTCTCCGACAACAATAGGGGTATGCATACCACAGCGCTTCACGTAACAATGCACATTGTGGTAAAGGAAACGCTCAGCAGGGGTTGTTTTGAAATTACGTTGTATCTCAGTGCGATAACTGTTCCGTGATTCTTGTTAAAACTAATGAAATTTGCACTCAAATATAGAAAAGTACTTGTGCAAGTTTTGAACCCAATCCAGAATATTCATCTTCACGTAATTTGGGGGATAATTCAACTCAATTTCAACCAGCACTGGGTGTGGTCACAGCAGCAACCACTTTTCTTCACAACGATGTTGGATTTGAAAAACAAGATTTATGGATGTCAACTTCTTTATTGTGAATAACCCCCTGTCGTGTTATTCACAATAAAGAAGTTGGCATCCATAAATCTTGCTTTTCTTATGTATTCCACTTCAAAATGCTCTTCAAAGATATGATGTTGGATTTGTAAGATGTTCTTGAAAATACGACAGTCCTCTGACATTTAAGATGAGAATGGTAGGCAAACTGGAAACCAGACTTTGATACAGGTTGGAGGAAGCTGCTGAGTGTTACATCAGTACATGTAGAGCGTGTGTTCTGTTTTCCAGTCAATAAGTCCAGGTCTGGTGGAGACAGAGTTCAGCTATCGAATGATGAAGGACGATGGAGAAGCTAAGGCGATTTACAGCTCAATTCCGGTTAGTGTCTTGTACAGTATAATTGTGGTCTCCATATTGTTTAGATGAATCCAATCTGATGAGGACAGTATATATAACACAAAACTGATTCTACCTGGATAAATCAGCTGTCCTTTCAAAGTGTAACACTGAAGTAAAATGTCCTTGAAAATCCTATTGCAAATATGTTGCGAATATCAATTCTCCTAGAGAAATGTCATAAGTCTCATAGAAATATTTAAATGTCCGAGTTAAAGTGCAGAAATCAAGCACTCTGTAATCAGGTTTGAAACCAATACTTTATGAACTTAGCTCCTTTTGGGATGTAGAAACACCTGTTACCTCACCTGTGTCATAACAATCGCATCCCTCCCAGCCATGACTGGGATATCACATGGTACTGCATTGAACTCCGAACTAAATATAAAATTGTGTTAGTGTTTTGTTTAAAGTTGCACTGCATTAGCAACTGTTTTCCAAACCTTACTTTGGCATGCCGTATGATTATTAAACATAATATGTGTAATGCTATAAATTTTAACAAGGGATCATACTGATGTAATTATGTAAATGTTTGTGAGATCAGCTGTAGGTGGTTTGCTGGTATGTCATCTTTAGGGATGTACCATTATGTGTGTTGAGCTTCCAGAGAAAGGCAAGGACTTTGATCTAAACACACATCGTCTGCTTCACATCCAGTAACTCCAACATCATATCTTCCAGTGTCTGCAGGTGGATGACATCACGAACACTGTGATATTTTCCTTACAGTCTCCAAAGCACATGGAGGTGAGTCACTCGGATGTCTTGTAGCATGGATGACACCCATTACTCCATTGCTCAGTATAATGTCTTGTGTAGGTCTGTGCACAAAATACGTTGTTTTCGCTACCCTGTCCTAACCTCTTTCAAGGTTGCATAAGGAAACATGTCCGACTTTCACTTCCCCAGGCTTGTAATCGTTTCTCTGATATGTTGCATATCCGGCGATATCTTGGTTTTGCGACAAGCTAAGATGTGATTTATATGAGCTTGGTTTTTTTCCAGAATTGTAAATATAACTTTGGTTTAGTTCTGGTGAGCTGTAGAGCTCATGGTTGTGTAAGTCACCATATGCCTCTTGTCTGAAATTATTCATATCAATGTGTGATGTTTGCTTTTCCAGATAAATGATGTCCTTATGAGACCTACAGCCCAAGCCTGGTGATTTAGAAGAGAACTCAGTCAGCAAGATATTTCAATGCTGTGGTTTTGGTGTACTACATGTCAACATATAATCAGATTAGTGAAAGTAGTATTACAATATCACGCAGACTTGCAAACTACCAAAGATGTACCTGTTATCATGGAATGGTGCTAAATCGTGTTAGCCCTGAAACGTTGTTGACATTGTCTTGGATGTTTCTGTTGTATATATGCATGTAGTTTAGTACGCTGACACCAAATATTGAGAAAGTTTTAAAGGTTAAAATATAAATTTAAGCATTTGGATCACTGCTGACTCAGAAAACATTTTGTTTTCAGTTGTAACTCTATCCTGCTTTAATCCCAATAAAATCTGACCTTAGAGCTTGGTTGCCAATGATTTTGTGTTTATTTGAATATTGTTAAACTCAGCAATCTTCAAGCTATATCACGGCGATCTGCAAATAATCAAGTTTATATTTTTGTATTTCAATTTTTATACATACAAAATACATATACAGTCAGTCAGTTCAAAAAGTTATTTTTCACGAAATCCAGCCGTGATAATTAGGCCCCTAATCACGAGTAAGACTGGGAAGCAAATGGAGATGAGACATCACTGAACAGATGCAAGTACCAGCAATTGCCAGCCCTAAAGACAAAGCCAGCAATGACCAACCCTGGTGGAAGTCAGCGCTATATAAATACACTTATTATTATTATTATTATTATATAAGCGTGTGCAGGCAAAAGGCCTGCAGATAAGATTAGGTTAGACTTGAGCCAGCGCTAGGAGAAGTTCTGGCCTGCGCTTAGAAGTGTAGACTGAATAAACAGTTGTAGACCCTCAGAAGGACTAGTGTTGTTCATGACAAGACGTCATTTGGAGTAACAAGACGTTCTTCTCTAACTAATGGATTTCGTAAATTACTGGCCAAAATGTAATTTGCCAAGCGTTCCGCTGGTCAGTTGCTATTGTTCATTACCCTGAACAGGACTGTTTTAGTGGGCTAAGCAGACCGGCAAACAGACAGACAGATTTTGTATTTCAGTCTCATCTCTCTCTCACACACACATGATGATGATGTTCGTCCTTCGCAGGCGAAAATGACCACGACTTCATGTCACTGGGGTGTGGGGTGTGTGCGAAGGTGGCTTATTAGACCGATCTTTGCTCGGAAGGGTCTGTTGCAGTGAGGACATGATAAGTGCGGGGCTGAACCAGGTTGGGAGGTGGAATTGACATTGTCTTTTTTTTTCTGCCACTTTTGTACTTTGTCACTGATGCGTCTCTGTTCGGAAGCTGCGACGCCAGTCTTAACGGCAGATCGCCAAGCAGATCGGTCCTCAGCAGTCTCTTCTCAGGTTGAGTGAGGAATGTCAAACTGATTGAGGGACGTCTTCAGATTGTCTTTGAAGCGTAGCTTTGGTCGACCAGGGGGACACTTGCCGGAGGACAGTTCTCCGTAGAGAAGCCTTTTGGGGAGACGACGGTCGTCTATTCGGTGTACGTGGCCGGCCATCGGAGCTGAGAGCGCATCAGGACGGCGTAGATGCTCTCAATCTCAGCCCGCTGGAGTACTTCGGTGTCTGGCGCTCTGTCCTGCCACTTTACACGGAGCAGGGTCCTGAGACATCTCATGTGGAGAGCGTTCAGTTGTCTGGCGTGTCGGGAGTACACTGTCCATGTCTCGCAGGCGTAGAGCAGGGATGGAAGGACTGCAGCTTTGTAAACTTTGAGCTTTGTGTCAAGGCTCAATCCTCTTCGCTCCCAAACCCTGTCCTTCAGTCTGCCGACAGAGTGCTGCCCAGGTACACGAACTTGTCAGCCACTGCAAGTTTCTGGCCGTTGACGGTGATGTGGGGCTCTGTGTATGGAGCTGATAGGGCTGGCTGGTGCATGACTTCAGTCTTCTTGGTGGAAATTGTGAGGCCAATGTCGACGCAGGCTTAGGAGCAGAGGTCCATACTTCCCTGCATGTCTGACTGAGTGGAGGCATTTAGCGCACAGCCGTCTGCAAAAAAGGAAGTCCCGGGCGGTGTCTTCATGGACTTTCGTCTTGGCCAGCAATCTCGGATGGCTGAAGAGTTGGCCGTCGGTACGGTGCCGAAAGCCAACCCCGATGTCTCCATCTCGGAAGGCGTCAGTCAGCATCGCGGTGAACATCATGCTGAACACGGAGGGGGCCAGCACACAGCCCTGCTTTACCCCGTTGGTGACAGGGAATGGCTGGGAGTATACGCTCTCGTCCTGCACTCTTGCGTACATGCCATCGTGGAACTGTCGGACCATGGCGATGAACTTGTCAGGGCAGCCGAACTTGGCCATGTTCTTCCACAGCAGAGTGTCGAAGGCTTTAGTCAGATCCACGAAGGTGGCGTACAGTCCGACGTTCTGCTCCCGACACTTCCAGGTGAGCGTTGAGGCGGTTGAGCAGAACTCGAGCCAAGATCCTCCCAGCGATGGAGAGCAGAGAGATGCCGCGGTGGTTTCGCATGCGTCTCTGTTCCCTTTGGGCTTGTAGAGGTGGATGATGGACGTGTCTTTGAGTTCCTGTGGCAACTTTGCTTGGGACCAGATGGAATTGAACAGGCTTGGGGGATTCTCAATCACTTTTGTGCCACCATAAGTGTAGATTTCAGCGGGGATGGAGTCGGCACCAGGCTCCTTGCCGGTTGATACACGCTTGATGGCATTTGCGACGTCTTCAAAGGGGGTTCTGCCAACGTGTCGTCAACTGGGACTTGTGGCATCCTGTCGATGGCTTCGTCGTTGATACAAAGGGCAATACAACAGAACATGTCTTTCATCCTCAACAACCTCGCTACAGTGAAAATATACCCTCTCATTCACATTCTCATTTGTATATCTGCTGGTTTCCAAATGCAGTACCTGATCTGAATTTGGAGAGGGCATAGCGGTATGAAAGGGGCATACTCATACTCACGTAACATTCCATACGTTCGTTGTTTATTAGCTCCCGTTCTGCCGCTTTGCTTGCGTAATAACTCCTACCAACCACTCACATAGTACTCCATACAAAATATCTCTGCGCCCCTGTGTTGCATTCAACAGCACTAATTACGTCAGCAACAATTCTTTCCCGATTAATATATACGTAATGTTATAAAAAAAGATATGCTATGTAACAGTAGTTACACGCGTAATACGCTACGTCATCGAACGCTTTATGACGTCACGGTAGAAGATGTCTTTTACTCAATGTTTTTGGCGACACCTGTAATCTTCGAACCTGTCACATGAACGTAAACATTCCGTGGGATTAATTGAATCTTTCATCGAAATGTAAGAAAAAAAGGGAACGAACGATGTGAAACGTTTAACAGTTGGAGGGATCGCATTTTGGAGTTCGATGGGAAAACTGTTGATCTCTGTGAAGCAAGATTTTTAGGACGGTTTGGTTAGAAATAATGACTAACTGTTTTCCGTATCAACCCGACCCACCCTTATCTACACCGTGAACATCTCACGCACGTGGCCTCTGACAGATATGTGTCTTGTGATGACACCTTTGTTTTATTGAAATATGAACAAAATGAAAAGCAAATTTCGAAAAATAATCACCTAAAACATCTTGTAGACAAAAACGCTTTGAAAACGATTTGCTCAAATCGACGCTCATACTAAACATACACAGCTGCACTACTGACAGCATAGGTGTCGGCCTGGCATCGATGCAGGGTCATGTCTTGACTGTATGGGACCGCATCGCGGCTTTCGGCTGGTGTCGGCCACGAGGAGAAAGAGCTAGGTCATGGAGACGAGAGTTACGTCCCTTATTTGACGAAGCGGCGTTTCAACTTCCATCAGGTATTCAACAGTCAATAGCGATAGCGCGACATGGAGCGGTGGTCGGGACGTGTAGCTCTAGTGACAGGGGCCTCGGCCGGTATCGGGGCGGGGGCTGGTCAAGGCACTGGTCAAGCATGGCATGAAGGTGGTGGGGTGTGCAAGAAATGTCGAAAAAATACAGGTGAGATGTAAAATCAGTTAGAGCTGGTAGTGGTAACCCTGGTGTGAAAAGTTTACTGTAGCCCGTAGATAGTCACGTGAGTGATATAATGTAAATCTCCACGGTTACATCGTTGTTTTAATTATATCGGTTTATATAACAAAATATTTTTATAAATGTTATCACGAAAGAAATTTTCAATTATTTGTAATGTTTTTTCAAAATATTTTCGCGGATCTATTTCACGTGAAGTTGTATAGTTCCAGAAACGTTCTAGCGATGTCTTCTCAGAATATTTGGCTTTAAGTTAATTCTAAAGAATAGAAAAACTTAACAACTTTAGTTGGTGTTTTGTGTTAAAACGCAAAAACGTAACTTTTAACAATATACGTGATATGTCCATGAGAAATATTCAGGCTCTGTTGCTCTTTTGGCTTGTACTGCAAGAAACCAAATAGCAGACATGTAATCAACACGTATCATCAACTTTCAGTCGTGTGACTGTTTAACAAATGTGATATTTATATGATCTGGGGGAAAACTTGTACATTTTTCAAAATAATTTATTGTCAGAATATTCATCCTCTTTAGCTTTGCCTTTATCCATATTTCTGGAACATAAACAAAACTGATAACTCTGAATCAAGTACTTAAAATATATAGTGCACATACATATATTCAAACTAAGAGGGGGCGGTGGGATAGCCTATTGGTTAAAGCGTTGGCTCGTCACGCCGAAGACCTGGGTTCGAATCCCCACATGAGTACAATGTGTGAAGCCCATTTCTGGTGTCCCCCGCCGTAATGTTGCTGGAATATTGCTAAAAGCGGCGTAAAACCAAAACTCAGTCAGTCAATCAGTCAAACTAAGAGACACGAATCACTTGATGAAGTCTTCTATGATTAATGTATAGACAATTGCTTGATGAAAACAATTAAAAATTACAAAATGTATTCTGCGACATAGCAGAATGCTTGATGTGGTGATGGCATCATGAATTGGTCAGACTGCAGTCACAAATCCAGTTTTACCACAAAAGCCACAAGGCCATTAACGTGTATTGCCCCCTCTCTATTTAATAACTGCAATTATGTTTACATAATTCACTTCCTATGGATTATATGATGTTTTCCTCTATAAACCTATCATTTCCTTGAATGTTTGTGTCACATCTTCACCTTTGCTGCAATGCAGCTATATAGCAATGTTCCACGCTTTAACAAATGATAAGTAGTCATTTCTGTTTTTCCTATGATATTTTATCTCTGTTTTGAGACATATATTTGGCAGTGCAATGTATCACACCGTGACATCATGCATGTCATAGGCAATGCCAAGCTTGCTAAGAAAGAGTATTTCCAAATGGACATGTTCAGTGGTGGATGCTGTTTGGTGTGAAGATGGGATTGAATAAAATAATGTTGTATGTAGGGATGAAAACCAAATGATCAGTCTTAAATGATCCAATTTACACTCGGAGAAAGGACATTTACAGGAACATTTGAATCGATAACAAACTATGCTTGTGATAACAATTATGGTTTAGTCCCAAGTTTGACAGTCCAATTTTGACAGTGAAATTTCACACTTCTGTAATTGATCTAGCCAGTTGTCCCAATTTAGACAGTGAGCTTTGGTACACTTGTCAGCTCTTCTGGTGCTCGTTTTTTTCATATTACCAATATGGAAACCAATAGTAACCAATAGAGCTTTGGTGAGGTGGATGTGTATGCTTTTGTCCCCTCTTCTGACAACAGTCCCATCTCCTGTTGTAGTGACTGAGGCTGGACACTTTGTTTTCAGGCACTGATATCTCCATGGAATGGTACAATTCTTGTTGGCAGTTCGTCTCAGATACCTATATCCATCCAGCAGCAAATCTGCACCTAGTCTCTTACCATCTAAAACTTTACCTTTCTCAGCCATCACAAAGTACGATATCAGTGCGTTTTGATCCGATGGTGACAATGTGGCTGAGGGTCAGCAACCATTTGTGTATCTCCGACCTTGACCAGTTGTCAACATCTGCACAGTTTCTACTTTCAGTTCAGTTATTTTAATAATAATATATTCAGTTATTGCAATAAATAATGTTTGGAGCAGGAAAATAATACGTGTGCAAGACGCATGGCTAATACAGCCGCTGCTTTCAGCACCTGTTGATGTAACATTGATAAATACATGTAGTGAGTGAGTTTAGTTTTACGCCACTTTTAGCAATATTCCAGCAATATCATGGTGGGATAAATACATGGTACCTGACCTAGTGTTGTCTTATATTTATATGTAACCAACACCTGTTAGTATTATTAGTATCATTTTACAGGAATCATTTTGTGTTTCATGATCCATCATATATACAAAGAATAACATTATCTACTGAAATGAATAACAAAAATGAATAAACATAAGTTTTACGGTGAGTGATTCCTTCTTAAATGAAGCGCTAAAAATGTAAATAAGTGAGGTTTATCCATTGAAATGAAGAACGTTATCTACTGAATTGAATGAAAAACATTACATTTTTAGCAAATGATCTGAATGTGAAAGTGTGAAGAGAGACCAGAGAAAGAGATTGACAAGCATTAATGATAACGAGAGGAATTGGAAATTTAGATATTAGAAGACATTAAAGATGTTATATGTGTGTCCCAGAAGTAAAGCAAAATGGTATATAGGTCAAATGTTGAGACGTGAAATTCTCAAAATGAACTCCTATGTGTATAGCAAACTAATTGTCAAACCACTTTTACTCAAGCATCTTATATGTTTACGTATCATGGTTGAGGGCACAAACTGTGAAACCATACAATGGGTGTGTTTTCCATTACACGCCCTCTATACCGGCATTTTTTGCCGGTCCCAACAAATGCCAGTTTGGCGGGCTTCCACTGTATTTACATTAAAACTCTTCGCTTCCAGGCCCATGCAGATCCAAGTTATAATTAACGGGATCGGGTGGTCTGAGACTCGCTGACTTGGCTGACCTATGTCATCATATCATAAATGCATAGATCGATGCTCAATGTTGATCACAGGATCACAGGAATGTCTGGTCGTCTATTTATAGACCACCATAAAATTGTCAAAATGGCTGAGTGCAGTGTTAGAGAAACAAACTTAATAGACTCTTCCATTATTCAGCATTAGCTGGCTGCAGACACTGTTAGCTATCAGTCAAATGGAGTGTTTGCTGAGCTAATTGCACTGTGGGATATTGTAAACCTTAGTTGCATTAGTAGGCTGTGTTTAATAAATGACGTTCACTTTGCAACAGGTTGCTCGTTATTCTGTCCAGTGATAAGCACAATTCTTAGCTAACTCACACTTGCCACTGTAGCACTAGACTTATATTTAGTCTCAAAAGATCTTATTTCAAAAGATATATCTATGAATAGATAATCCAATCCAATTGGAGCACCGATGATGCTTCATTACTCTAGAGCTGAAGTGAGGCACCCCGACCGCTTTGCCGCCATGAGCTTGAATGATAAAATATTTTTGCAAATGTGAGCAATAGATCTGTGAGACTAATGCATGATGACATCAGTCAAACTACACACCATTTTCCCTTTGTCAGACTCTAGCTACTGAACTGAAGAATGAACCTGGCAAGGTCAAGGCAGTGCGCTGTGATGTATCCAAGGAAGAAGATGTCTTGGCGATGTTCCAGACGATCAAGGCTGACCCTGACCTTGGCGGAGTGGACGTGTGCATCAACAACGCTGGTCTGGCCCACAACGAACTCCTGTTGACAGGAAGAACCCCCGAGTGGAGGGAAATGGTGAATGTAGGTTTTCCTTTGTACTTGTTCTTTGTTAAAACAACATACACAGAGATTTTGATGGCACACGTAGAAGTTGTTTAGAAGCTATGTGGGAGAAGGTTTCATATGAAATGGGATGGGAGTAAATGGCGTAAAGCACAACTATTTTGTAGATTGGTGTCCCTTTAATGCCTTGCAGAGAGATGTTCCCTTGTTGTTGTTGGTTGATCATTTAACGCAGCGCTCAGCAATATATCAGCTATATGACGGCTGTATGTAAATAATCAAATTTCAACCAGACAATCCAGTGGTCAAGAGCATGAGCATCGATCTACGCATCTGGTCTGTCATGTCATATCTGGGTTTCAAGGTAGTGTATTCTGCTGCAGGTGAATATCCTTGGCCTATGCATGTGCACCAGAGAGGCCTTCAAGTCCATGCAGGAGAGAAAAGTGGATGATGGGCACATCATCCTGCTCAACAGGTACATTTGACAATGCTAAAGCTAAAGCTTCTTAGATACTAATGATTCATCATACTCTGTTTTTCATGTGAACCAAAATGCTATTCAGTCCTGCTGTTTAATGTTTGATAGGGATGCAGACTCTATTTCATCCGATTCACATACATTGCATTGAAGTGACTTTGGTCTATCACTGAATACATCCTTAAATACATCCGTCTGTTATGAATTTTCTCTTTAGAGCCTTTCTTATGGAAAATGTTTCAGTGAAAGGTATTAATGGTATTGTTACCTTGATATTTGACTGCATTTAAACAAGTTTGTTCAACCACCCAAATGGCATTGGCATGATGGTTCATGGTCTGGGTCATATAGCCAGTGCCAGTGTCATACAGTCAGTGACATACAGTCAGTGCCAGGGTCATACAGTCAGTGCCAGGGTCATACAGTCAAAGCCAGGTTCATACGTCAGTGTCAGGGTCATACAATCAGTGCAATGGTCATACAGTCAGGGTCATACCGTCAGTGCCAGGGTCATAAGTCAGAGTCAGGGTCATGCAGTCAGATCCAGGGTCATACAGTCAGCGTGATGCAGTCAGTGTCAGGGACATGCAGTCAGTGTCAGGGTCATACAGTCAGTGCAAGGTCATGCAGTCAGGGTCATACAGTCAGATCCAGGGTCACACAGTAAGTGCGAGGACCATACAGACATTGACAGGGACATATAGTGAGAGTCAGGGTCATGCAGTCAGATCCAGGGTCATACAGTCAGCGTGATGCAGTCAGTGTCAGGGTCATAAGTCAGTGGCAGGGTCATACAGTCAGTGTAAATGTCACAGAGACAGGGTCATACAATCAGTGATAGGGTCATACAGTCAGTGCAAGGTCATACAGTCAGTGTCAGGTCATACAGTCAGTGCCAGGGTCATACAGTCAGCCAGGGTCACGCAGTCAGTGTAAATGTCACAGAGTCAGGGTCATACAACCAGTGATAGGGTCATACAGTCAGTGCAAGGTCATACAGTCAGTGTCAGGTCATACAGTCAGTGCCAGGGTCATACAGTCAGAGCCAGGGTCACACAGTCAGTGTAAATGTCACAGAGTCAGGGTCATACAACCAGTGATAGGGTCATACAGTCAGTGCAAGGTCATACAGTCAGAGACAGGGTCATACAGTCAGAGCCAGTGTCATACAGTCAGAGCCTGTTCTGTTCAACTGGACATTCGGGCAAGGAACACGGTATTTCGTCCAGCCATCGTTTTCCTTTATTAGCACAAGATGGAACATCCGTCATGGATTTCTTTGTATTTATTTCAAGTTACACTCAGGTTATCAATTTCTTATAGTAATGCAGTTTCTGAACTGTCTGTTTTGATTACACATAAGCTGTCCATCACACTTTGACGATTAGAGCTGCATAATCAGAATGTTATGTCAAACGTAAGCACATATTTGCAAATATGTTTTTGTTTGAAAAGTTAGTTACAGGGCCTATTGGCCATTTTATTTTCTGAAATAACTGTAATGATATGAAAGCAGTCATTTCATTGTTTCAACAAATCATACCATTGCAATTGTGATGACTATTTCTTGTTCTTGTTTCATAATTGTAGCATCTCTGGTCATCGAGTTATAGGGAACAGTGCTTTTCACTTCTATTCTGCTACAAAGTTTGCTGTGACAGGAATAGTTGAAGGACTCCGACAAGAGTTGAGAGAGTTGAAAAGCGGGATCCGTGTAACGGTAACGAGATATCTTATGACTAGCTCACCTTCTCTTAAGAATTTATCCCGAGTCACTTCGGGCATTGTTAGAACATCAGTCTGTTTCTGGTCGGACAGGAAACCTACAATTATATTAAGTAACAGACCATCTATATGTTTTGGGGGGAACGATGACGTCGAAAGCACTCCTCTATGATCAGTTTCACTCTGTGAAAATATTTTACATATGTAAATTATGTTTGGTCCATGTTGTGTAACTAGAGATTACTTGAGATTAATTGTAGATCTACAGTAACGGTGACAGCATGGTTTGATAGGTAGACCTTTGGAAGTTCGATGGGTTGATCCTCTAACCATACCATGCCACAAGACAATAAATTACTAGGCCTACTGCTACCCTGAGGCAAGAGTGTCCATTAGACTTTAAATCCCTCGGCTCTTCCTTTGTGTTAGATATCAAGTTGTGGATACCTACAAGCCTGGATACAAGCTCCATTTACTTTAATGTCAACCAGTTACTGGGGACTGTAGAGACGACACTACACCTTACCATTTCAAGCCACAATCATGTGTAGAACACAAGCAGCCTACACTAGCAAAGGACCTGGGCTCCTCCGTTTCACAAAGATATCGTAGCTCTACGACTGTCGTACCGCCTTTACTGTAATGTAGACTTGCCACGGCCGTAGCGCAACGATGGCTTTGTAAAACGTGGTACTGGTTTATTAGAAGATGAAAAGAAAAACCCTCAGATTTTGTCCCCAATAGACAAACAAAATGGCAGATTTTCCAAGTTAAAATGCTTATGACTGTCTCAATCCCTCTGAAAACAATAGAGGTTTACATACCACAGAGCGTCACGTAACAATGCACATTGTGGTAAAGGAAACGTTCAGCAGGGTTTGTTTCAAAGTTACCTTGTATCTGAGTGCGATAACTGTTCCGTTTTTCTTGTTAGAACTAATGAAGCATAGAATGTAATTGTGCAAGTTTTGAACCCAATCCAAAATATTCATCTTCTCTTATTTTGAGGGATGATTTCACCTCAATTTCAACTAGCAGAAGCTGTGGTCACAGCAGCAACCACATTTCTGAACAACGTTGTTGGATTTGTAAGATGATCTTGATAATTCTATACGACAGTCCTCTGACATTTAAGATCAGAATGGTAGGTAAGGCTGGAAAACAGACTTTGATACAGGTCAGAGGAAGCTGCTGAGTGTGACATAATGTTTCAAAGGGCTATAAAAATGCAAATGTTATGATTAGTAAAACCAACCAGCCACACACATGCATGTATCATTATCACACATCACCAGCACCAGTGGCTAGCTGCTGGGTTGTCTTGAAAGTATAGTTAAGTTCATCAATTGCACTTAACTTTGGGAATAATTTCAGTTCAAACTCAGCCAGCAATGGCTCTGTTCATAGCAGCAACAACATTTCTTAACGACGGTCCCTTTACACTTCAGATCATAATGGTAGGCTTGAAATAGCAACGCTGCTTGCAGAGTTGTCTTGAAAGCATACTTAAGTTACTTCACTCCTCTGTTGAGGAACATCTGTAAATGTATAGTGGTTGTTCTGTTTTCCAGTCAATAAGTCCAGGTCTGGTGGAGACGGAGTTCAGCTATCGAATGATGAAGGACGATGGAAAAGCTAAGGCGATTTACAGCTCAATTCCGGTTAGTGTCTTGTACAGTATAATTGTGGTCTCTATATTGTTTAGATGAATCCAATGTGATGAGGACAGTATATATAAAACAACACTGATTCTACTTGGGTAAATCAGCTGGGTACTGCATTAAACTCCGAACTAACAATACAATTGTGTCAGCGTTTTTGGTTAAAGTTGCACTGCATTAGCAACTGTTTTCCAAACCTTACATTGACATGCCGAATGATTATTAAACTTAATATGGGTAATGCTATAAATTTCAACAATGGATCATACTGAATTATTCATGTAAATGTTTGTGGGATCAGCTGTAGGTGGTTTGCTGGTATGTCATCTTTAGGGATGTACCGGTATGTGTGTCTAAAACGAAAGTGTTGGTGTGTTGCGGTCTCTCAAGCTTCCAGGGAAAGGCGAGACGTTGATCCAAACACACATCTTCTCTTCACATCCAGTAACTCCTACATTATTTCTTCCAGTGTCTGCAGGTGGAGGACATCACAAACACCGTGATATTTTCCTTACACTCTCCAAAGCACATGGAGGTGAGTCACAAACTCGGATGTCTTGTAGCATTGTTGACACCCATTTCTCCATGGCTCATGGCTTTTCTCCATAGTTGTTTAAGCCATCATATGAATCTTCTCTGAAATTATACATATACTAAGCAGCAAAAGAAACGTCAGTTTGGAATTTTCCTTCGCAGAAACGGATAACTGTAAACTTATTTAATGTTTTCGTTGTATATTTTTGACAACATCTCCAACTTTACCTGAGCAAAGACATTCCTTCCCAAACTCAGAATGGAACCCAGGAAATGATCTCAAGAACACAACCTGATCACGGAGATGGTACGGTGTTCTCCATGTTTTTCATGCAACTCATGCTGCACGTGCTGTTCACAAGGACCAGGGTCCCAATCCACAAAACGTTCGTAGCGCTACGACATTCTTAAGTCTATGATAAACTATAGAGTTACGACAGGTCGTAACGTTACGAACGCTTTGTGGATCGGGACCCTGCCCTATAAAAGGCACCCCCAAACCTGGTTGAAACATTCACATTACAACGTCAGCAGGATGCCGCGACTCACGACAGCTCAGAGGAACCAGGCGCTAGGAAGACTTGAAGCTGGCCACACTTGCACAAGCCGTTGCCAATCACTTCCAGGTCAACGTTCGGACCATCTACAGGCTGCAGCAACGTTTCCGGGCCACCAACACCACAAATGATCGCCCCCGTACTGGCAGACCAAGGGTGACCACAAGACGACAAGACCGCCATGTTGTGCGACAGCATGTACAGAAACCCTTCATGCAGGCATCCGAAACAGCACGCCAGACAGTGGGGACACACGGAACAACTAATCAGTACTGATACAGTACGCCGACGTCTTAACAGCGGGAACCTTCATTGCCGTAGACCTTACCGTGGACATATCCTCACCCCTCGTCATCGGCGTGAACGTCTACAGTTTGCCCTTCAACACCAAAACTGGCGATACAGGCAATAGAGAACTGTTCTGTTCACAGATGAGAGTTGGTACTGTGTATCAACTGCATATGGCAGAACAAGAATATGGCGACGACGTGGCCAGCGTTACTCAGACCAATGTGTTATGGAAAGAGACTAATGGGGAGGTACAAGCATCATGGTATGGGGTGGAATAGGCCTGAACCAGAGAGTTGGTCCTGTGGTGTTCCAGAACCTTGGCCCAGGGAGAGGAGGCGGTATCACAGCGGTGCTCTACATCGACCAAGCTCTCAGACCCCACACCATACCACATTTCGCACGTCACCGGAACAACATTTTCCAGCATGATAACGCCCGGGCCCATACTGCCAGTGCTACACGGGATTTCCTACAGCAGAACGGTGTCAACATTATGCAGTGGCCAGCCCTTAGTCCTGATTTACACCCAATTGAACATCTTTGGGATGAAATTCAGGGGAGACTGAATAATGTCATACCAAGGCCAAACACAGCCGATTTATTGCGCCAAGTCTTTCTCAGAGTGTGGTTCCAGGTGCCAATGGCCTTCATCAATCGATTGGTGCACTCCATGCATAGACGCTGTGCTACAGTTATTGCCGCTCGTGGTGGTCACACTAGATACTGAAGTCAAGGGTCTGAATGGACTGCAAACGTTCACGTAATGTCTTGGAATTGTGCTGAGTTATTCATCGATGTGTCAAGATATTGTACACAAAAAATGTTTTCGATCCGCTTATTATGTCTATTTCTGTACTGATTTGATTACAGTGCCTATCTAATTTTGAATTCGTACTGACGTTTTTTTGCTGGTGAGTATATAAATGTGTGATGTTTGCTTTTCCAGATTAATGATGTCATTATGAGACCAACAGCCCAAGCCAGTTAGAGCAGAACCGCATGTCTGACAACAGAAATTGTAACTCTCCGGATGTGAGTACCAGGCCTTGGTGTGTCACAAGTTTTTGTTGATTTTACTTTTTACTCAACTGAAAAATTCTGCTTATCGTCGGTTCAATACCATGTTCACCCAAATAATAATCCTTGAGTTGTCAGCACCACAACTATACTGATGTCTTTTACATAAGTGGTGCATCACTTCAGGATTTCCTGCAGCATCAAGCTGACAAGGGATGATATGGCTGAAATACTGATCATAATGATTTACTATATCACTGGACTAGTTGTCGCCTTACATCTGATTAGTCAAATTACCACCAGTACTGTTCTGGTAGCAGATGCAGAGATACAACCAGTGGACTCTGTTAAAGACCTTGGAGTTACACTTGACTCACACCTGGCGATGGACACTCATGTAAATCAAATCTGCAGAATATGCTTCTTTCATCTACGAGCCATTGGCAGAATACGCCATCTCATCAGTCGTGATGCAGCAAACGGTCTGGTCCAGGGACTTGTTATATCAAGAATTGATTACTGTAATAGCCTCCTTTTTGGTATTTCTCAGAAGCTGCATTATAAGTTCACATTTATTATTATTATCATTAGTTCTGCTTATCACTATAGTTCTTAGTAAACCTGATGTTTCAGGTTTAGGTACTTGGGTATCCTCAAACAAAACTGTACTGGCTGGATTATCCCATTGTTGTAGATTATCCAGTGCTGATTGTTATTGATTTGATTATGGTTATGAATTTATGATGTCCTTGTTATAGTTTGTCATTTAACAAATGATTGTGTCAATGTACTATTCCAGGTATTATTTTGAAAGATTTAAGGAATAAAGAATGGATCAAATCTATATTTAGTGTTTAGTTGTAACTCATGCCCTGCTCTAATCCCAATAACATCTGATCTTAGTGCTTAGTTGCCAGTTCAGACTGTTGATTTTGTGTTTGCTTGTTTGGTTATTGTCTAAACACTCAGCAATGCTCAAGCTATATGACGGAGATCTGCAAATAATCAAGTGTTTTTCTTTCTGTATTTGCATTGTTATGTTACAATTCCATTATAGCTGTTTCATGTTCTCCAATTGAAAATATTTTAAGTGGACAGTGAATAGTGTTGATATAAACACAGTGTATACATCGCCTCTCATATATAATACCGATGAAATGGCCAATGAAATGAAATGTAGGGTTTATTACACGTGAGCAGCGTATCGAAAATATGTCATGACTTATTTTAACACATATGGATAATAAACATACATAATACATATACAGTCAGTCCGTTACAGGATTTCTAAAAAGTAATTGGAAGGATGATCAGAAGAAATGAAAACTTGCATATAGTTACAATTAGAAAACGCAATGAAGTTTTGAAATTTCATATCTTACCATTTCATTTTGAAACCTAATAGAAATGAGGTTTCACTGCTTTCTGATTACATTGATACAACATACATTTGAATGTTATCACCACATTAAGTGGAGTATTATATTTACCTTTAAATCCAAATAAAATATGTTCTTCACTTAAATGAATTTTACTTCCTACTTTCCTTCAATCCCTTCAGTAAATTTTGTCCAAATATCTTTGGCATATTGACATTTACAAAGAACATGTGCAATAGTTTCAGCTGGATCATTACACTATGAACATGCTGGTGACTTGACATAGCCAATCTTGAGGTTCTTGACAGGCATATAGACGTTGGTATTCAAGTATAAGAGATAATATTATGGATGTCAACTTCTTATTTGTTGTAAACACAACGTTTCTGTGCTATTTTCTTACTAACAGATGTACAGGATATATGTTCTAGTAATGTACATGAAGCCAGAGTGAATTTAAGCATATATATACAATAAACAGGGGATGATGAGATGAAAGAGAATAGATATAGACAGACAGATATGGTGGTGTTCCTGTAGATTAAGTGGGTAAGTGATTGAAGCTAATCGCCCTTTTGAACTCAATTATTTGTACTACCTTTTTGCCTGGAAAATGTTGATTCAGATCATTCTTGCGCCACATGATTGGTAATGTCATTACATTAACACCTTGTACATATACCTCATAAGTAGCTTATGAAGTCTGGAAATATTTATATTTAGATCATTCTTGCGGCCCATCATTGGTAATATCATTACATTAACACCTTGTACATATACCTCATGTGTAGCTTATGAAGTCTGGAAATATTTATATTAAGATCATTCTTGCGGCCCATCATAGGTAATATCATTACATTAACACCTTGTACATATACCTCATGTGTAGCTTATGAAGTCTGGAAATATTTATATTAAGATCATTCTTGCGGCCCATCATAGGTAATATCATTACATTAACACCTTGTACATATATACCTCATAGGTTTCCTCTCCTTCCCTTCCCACTGGTTACCCGTAAAGGTCCGGGTTAGAATATTGGCCTTTAGTAACTCATGCTTGTCGTAAGAGGCGACTAACGGGATCGCGTGATCAGGCTCGCTGACTTGGTCGACACATCTCATCGGTTCCCCATTGCGCAGATCGATGCTCATGCTGTTGATCACTGGATTGTCTGGTCCAGACTCGATTATTTACAGACCGCCGCCATATAGCTGGAAAATTGCTGAGTGCGGCGTAAAACTAAACTCACTCACTCACTCTCCCTCACACAAGTACATCACACGAACAAATAAACATCTTACGTCGCACGTTTTTGAGTAAAACACATAAATACCTTTGATACATTCCAAGGAAATATCATTATTATTATTATGAAGCCATCTTGTGTTTCTGACACATTCTGATAAATGGAACAATAGACACAGTGAGTTCATCTCGTGTATCCAGCCCAATTTCGCAATGTGAAATATCGAGTTTCACAGACACCTTGTGTACAGTCATGGTTGCAAAGACTTAATCGAAACAGACTTGAATATCCTGGATTTGGCAACTTCAAAGGTGAATATGACATGACACTTAACATATGTCTTCTATAATATTATAACACCCGGTTACCAAGTACATCTCAAACATGGATCTTTTACTAGATAGGTTTACTAATAGGTGTAGCTATATAGGAAGCATATTATCAGCATGTTTCTATCTCAGAAGATGATATTTAGAGTGTTTTAATGCCAGAACTAGGCGCCTCCGACAGCATTGTTCATTTGACAAACACATAATAGATAAGATAGATCTTGATATACAGTTTTCTTTCTTAACGATCTTGAAGATTATCTCGAGCATGCTTTATTCCAAGGATTAGAACTTGAATACGTCTTTGACAATATTTGATGCTTTCTCTAGTTATTGGTGTTATTATATGCTGATGATACAGTTTTTTTGGCTAAAAATAGTTACAGAGGAAACTCGTTTGGCTTTCATAATATTGTGATAAAAGGAAGTTTTAGCTTAACCCCGATAAAACGAAGGTGCTTATATTTGGATCTGGTCCACGTAAAAGAAACAAAACAAGTCTATTTTATAATCACTGTCAACTTGAAATTATTTATAATTATTAGTATTCAGGAATATTCACTTAAAAGAAACTGTGACCAACAAGTGCAGTAGGCATTTGGTCAAGGCATCAATGGTTTCAGTCAGGCGTGCACAAAATGTGAACTTTCAATTAGATTGCCTTCTTTGCGTATGTGAATTATGGGGCCTTGAAAATACTGATCAAAGTGCCCAGCTCTACACAATATACTTTTTATTATTTTGTGTTTGTCTAATTATATAGTTGATAAACGTAAAAGGGGTTATTCTTTTCCATTGTTAAAATTAATTATGCAATTTCTCAATAGTTGTGGTCTTGAATACGTGTTTTCGCAGCCACATTCCTTTCATAAATCGTGTATTCTCTCAAACCTGACTCCGACTACGGAGAACCATTTTAATAAAAATGGTATTACACGGAAGGTCGTTTAGTATCCTCTATATACTATCCTCTATGTACTAAACGACCTTCCGTGTAATACCATTTTTATCAAACGAGTTCATAATTTGGTATCAAACGAGCGAAAATGAGTTTGATACTAAATCTTTCACGAGTTTAATAAAATGGTATTTCACGGAAGCGAGTTTAGTATTCTGTTTATTACTCTCCAACATAAATTGATAGAAGTTGAGTTGAGTTGAGTTTTACGTCACATCGGCATTATTCCAGCCATATAGTGACGAGATCAAGTCTGAACTCATACACCAGTCCAAATGAGTTTTATTTTGAAAACATATATATTCATTACATTATTATTTAAAAACAGAAAATGCCGAAGCACCAAATTCAAAAGCAAGCAATTTATTATTCACATTACATAGCTACAAGTTATGGTACAGGTCAACTTCCCTCAGGTAGCTAACAATGAGATGCCCGCTGACGCGGAAAAGCAGGTCTTTCAGATTTCTCGCTTCATAATGCGAGTCCCTTGCAGTCGAAAAGTCCACGCAGTCAAGCAGTATATATGCTTGATGGTGAACATTTCATCGCAAGAGACCCACATAGGAGGTCCATCTACATCCATTTTCAGCAGATAGTGATGGTAAACCGACTGTGGCCAATACGACATCGCCGTAGAACTACCTCATCACGTCTTGAGCGACAACCTAAGTAGGTATAACCAATTGTTGGCTTCAATTCATGAAGCCATAAATTTATTATCCATAAAGTTTGTTCTATATTCAATTCATGAAGTTTATCGCTTCCGACTTGGGTATCCCACCTTTTTTTCATAAGGTCCAGAGTATAACTTTTGATAGTGGGTTTGAAATCACTGTAAGGTATTAGCAGTGGAGATAAGGGCTTGTCAAGAGCTGTTTTAGCTGCAGCATCGGCCTTTGTGTTACCTGCTATGCCGACGTGACCCGGCAACCAGCAGAGGACGATGTCACATTGACCAGTAGAAAGGTCGTTGTAAAGTTCTAAAATGTTTAGGATGACAGGGTGACTTGAAGTAACATTTTTCAGTGCTTGAAAGCAAGATAATGAATCTGTAAAAACGGTGAAGTTTTTGGAATGGTTTTGTTGTTTAATATAGGTCAAAATTGTGAAGATAGCTTTGGCCTCAGCAGTGAAAATGGAACCATTGTTGGGAATTCTAGAGGAGACAGTCTTGGATCCAATGACTGTAGCACTGGCAACATGGCCATCATCCTTGGATCCGTCTGGGAAAATGGATCTATGGGTGTTATACTTGGAACGTAACTGGTTGTATTCCTGTTGGAACACCAAAGGATTTGTTTCTGACTTTTTGAGTTTGGTGAGGGTAAGATCGACTTGTGGTTTCACCATCTGCCACGGTGGCGAAGACAGAAGTGGGTAAGGTGCTATGATACTGAGATCAATTTTAGCTGCAGATATGTGTGGTTGCATTCTGATACCAAGCGGTGGAACCAGGCTTAGCAGATTAGGAAACAGGATTGAAAACACAATTGTATGCTGGATAGGACTGATTTGAACGTAATTTAGTGATACACTGCAGTGAAAGTTTAATGCGGCGTTGTTCAAGGGAAGGTTCGTTAGCCTCCGCATATAGACTGTCTACCGGAGAGGCCCTAAAAGCTCCCAGGCAGAGCCTCAGGCCTTTCTGGTGGATAGAATCTAAGTTTTCTAAATGCAGCCGTAATCTAGTTTAGAGCGAACCAATGATCTGTACAATTGAAGGAGGGTAGTCTGATCCCCTCCCCACTCTGTATTTGAAACGATTTTTAGCAAGTCAAGAGCCTTCAAGCACTTTGTTTTCAAATATTTTATGTGTGGTAAGAATATCAAGTGACGGTCGAATATCAATCCCAGGAATTTGGCCTCTTCTACTAACTTGATGGGAGTACCATCTAAAGATAGGTCTGGATCCTTGTGTGGTTTGTATTTACGACAAAAGTGAATATAACTTGTATTAGATTTTGAAAACTTAAAGCCATTTTCATTGGCCCATTTTAATTTTTTTTTGTTAAGGCAGAGTTGTAGCTGCCTTTCTATTGAATGTATGTTCTTACCAAGGCATGAAATATTGATATTATCCACGAAAAGGGACCCATAAACACAACTGTTCAAGACGTTAGTGAGGCTGTAAACAGACAGGATGCTGCCTTGCGGGACGCCCTGATCTTGGTCGAAATAATCAGACAGAGTGGAGCCCGCCCGTACTTGATATCTGTTGTTTAAAAACTGGGATATGAATTGAGGTAATCTGCCCCTCAATCTGCACATCTTTTAAGATACCATGTTAGCATGTTTCCACGTTGTATCATATGCTTTTTCTAAGTCGAAAAAGATAGATAAAGTATGTTGTTTGTTGACAAAGGAGTTTTTAATAAATGATTCCAGACGCACCAGATGGTCAATGGTACTTCGGTTCTTTCGGAATCCACATTGGAGGTCACTAAGAAGGTTATTGGTCTCCAAGTACCAGGTTAATCGATTGTTGACCATGCGCTCCATGGCTTTACAAACACAGCTAGTTAGTGATATAGGACGTAATGATCCCGGCCAGGCTTTGGTATAGGGATGATAATGGCATTATGCCAGGAAGGAGGAAAGTTTCCGGTTGTCCAAATGTCATCAAATGTATTGAGTAATGTTTGGAAACATGGATCAGGTAGGTGTTTCAGTAGCTGATAATGATATCATCAGCTCCTGCTGCAGTGTCGTGAGCAGTACGTAACTCATGGAGAGAAAAAATTTCATTGTAATCCTCACCATTATCAGAGTTAAACTTGACTGCTTTCTTTTCCTGTTGGGTTTGGTAACTCTGAAACTGAGGATTATAATTTGATGATGAGGAATAGTTTGCCATCATGTTCCACATCTTGGACACAGGTGTGCGGGAGTTGATTTTGGACACATATTTCCTCCATGACCGGCGTTTAGTTTGTTTAAAGGTACGTCTTGCCCTGGCATTTGTCATTTTAACGGCATTCAGGTTATGCACAGTAGGATGTTGTCGGAAATATTTTTCAGCCTTCTTCCTATTTTTTCTAGCTTGTTTGCAGTTTGTGACAAACCATGGTTTGTGTATTTGCGGGTTTGCAGAGGAATGGTTTTGTCTCCAATTTCATTTAGCACGTCTGAAAATAAAGTGATAGAAACTGCCTACAGTATGATGACTCAAGCAAGCAAGGTTTAATACCATTTGGACAGAGGTATTGGCCTTATTTATTATTACACTAGTGATATATTGCCGTACGTCATGGAACGCTTTATGACGTCACGGTGGAAGATGTCTTCAATGACGTCATGTTGTCTTCGCCGACTCTTGTGGTCTTCGATGTCACGTGAAAGTAAAAAATCCTCGGGAATAATGGAACTCTTTCATAGAAGAGTAAGAAAAAATTGCACGATGTTAAAACGTATAATAGTAAGAGGAGTGGGAGATTTCTGAGGTCGATGGGAAAACTGGTGATCTCTGTGAAGCAAGATTTCTATGATGGTTTGGTTACAAATAATATCCTGCTTTCCGTATCACGCCCCGAGCCAAGCTCATCTACACGCTATTACATCTCGCACACGTAGCCTTTGTCAGATATGTTTGTCTCGTGAATAAACATTTGTTTTATGAAAATATGAAAAAAAATGAAAAGCAAATTTCCGTAAATAATCCCAAATACATCTTGCTGATGAAAACGCTTTGTAAACGCTTTGCTCAAATCGACGCTCATACTAAACATACACAGCTGCAATATTGACAGTATAGGTGTCGGCCTGGCATCGATGCAAGCATAGGCAACCACTGCGGGTAAGAAAATCGTTACACAAGGCCCCGGTTTGGTATCCACACCCCCTACTATATAATATGTAGTAGGGGGTGTGGATACTAAACCGGGGCCTAATTTATCGAGTTACTTACCCGCGGTGGGGGCCTATGGATGCAGGGTCATGTCTTGACTGTATAGGACCGCACCTCGGCTCTCGGCTGGTGTCGGCCACGAGGAGAAAGAGCTAGGTCATGGAGACGAGAGTTACGTCCCTTACCCGACGAAGCAGCGTTTCAACTTCCATCAGGTATTCAACAGTCAATAGCGATAGCACGACATGGAGCGGTGGTCGGGACGTGTAGCTCTAGTGACAGGGGCCTCGGCCGGTATCGGGGCGGGGCTGGTCAAGGCACTGGTCAAGCATGGCATGAAGGTGGTGGGGTGTGCAAGAAACATCGACAAAATACAGGTGAGATGTAAAACCAATGAGAGCTGGGACCGGTGTGGGAAAAGTTTACTGTAGCCCGCAGATAGTCACGTGAGTGATATAATGTAAATCTCCACGGTTAGATCGTTGTTTTAATTATATCTGTTGAAATATTCATAAAGTAAAATACCTTTAGAATTGTTGTCACGAATGAAATTCAAGCACACTAAAATGATTTGTATATATTTCCTATTTCAGTAAAGAATTTATTTATTTAATTTTGATAATTGTTTGTGCAAAATATTTCGCAAATCTTTTAAAAGCTTATTTCACGTAAAGTTGTATGGTTCCAGAAACCTTTTAGCGATGTTTTGTCAGAATATTTGTTTTAACTTAATTCTAAAGAATAGAAAAACTAGTTGTTTTGCTCCTTGTGTTAAAACTGAAAACACTAACTGTTAACAATGATATACAATCCATGAGAAATAATCAGGCTCTGTTACTCTTTTGGCTTGTACTTCAAGAAACAAAATAAGAATAGCAGACTCTTTAACACTTATAGTCAACTTTCAGTCATGTGACTGTTCAACAAATATGAGATTTTTATTAAAGTGTTTTAGAAAACTTGTACACTTCTTAAAATATTTGATTTTAAGAATATTCTTCCTCTTAGCTTTGCCTTTACCCATATTTCTGAAATACATACAAAACTGATGACTCTGAAGTAAGTACCTCAAACATATAGTGCACATACATATATTCAAACCAGGAGACACTAGAATCGCTTGATGAAGTCTTCTATGGTTAATGTCTAGGCAACTGTTTGATGAAAACAATTAAAAAATTCATTCTGCGACATAGCTGAATGCTTGATATTGGGATACTGTGTCACGAATTGGTCAGAGGCTGAGTGCAGTCACAAATCCACTTTTAGCATAAAACCCACAAAGCCATCAACATGGATACAGACCATGCTTGTAAACAACTTTGAATTACGATTACATAATTCACTGCCCATGGATTATTTGATGTATTCCTCAATAAACCCATCATTTCCTTGAATGCTTGTGTCTTATTTTCGCCTTGCTGCATATATTAAACAATGTTCCACATTTTAACAAGTGATAAATAGATGTCAACAAGCATCTAGATCTAGTTAATCTGAAGCTGAGTATTGTCCGATGGTCACCCTTTGATGTCAAATATTGGCAACTGGTAAACTTTTCTAACCTTGAATCCAAACTGTAATTGATATATTTTACAAACACTGTAACTAGCTATGATTACCATCAACAGTTAGCTACCACAGGCAGATCCAGGAATTTTCAAAGAGCGGAGTTCAGGGGGTTCGCCAATGCAAAACATTAACTTCAATGTGGTCTTTAGTCATTTTCATAGGGGATGTGTTTGTGTGTTGACAATAACAGGATAACAAGGATTTCATCAACCAGATGATCCATATTCAGTTAAGTTAGTGTTAACTGTCAAGAATGTGTCTGTAATTTCTTCCTGAGAATACGTTTTAACACCCAACTAATAGCATACAGTTAGGTTGACCAGAAAGTATTCACATTATTTTAATTCCCCATTTTCGTGGAATAACAGAAATTGATGCGACCTTTCCCAAAGACTGAAATGAGTGAAGTTTTTCAGTTTCTATTCTTAAAACTTTCAAAGTCAATTTAGCTCAACCATGCTTTTTAAATGTAGAATATTTGTTACTTTAAATTATGGCTATATTTCCCTTCCATTGCCAGCGGCTGAAGGGATGGTGTAAATCCAGCTAGGGCCAATGCAGGAAGCAAATGTACTGTAAGTCCCCATGGTCCCTAGTATGGTGATCTACCTTCAGTTGTTGGCGATATATAGCCCAATTTTATATTGTGTTGTTTTGAAATGATACAACATTTTACACTGAACTCAAACTATTTTAATCGAATTGTGATATTCTAGCCGTTATACTGTCCTTCGCTGGCAGGTTTTTAAATAACTATACATATGTTAATTTTTAGTACATAACTTTTTGTCGTCACAATATGGCTGAAATATTGCCGATGTGATGTTAAATATTAACTCACTCACTCTATTCTTAAAAATGGCAGTTCGCTGTAAAGTTAACTTTAAAAATAAATTCAGGGAAAATAAAAGGGAACAAATTATTGTGTCAGAATCTTGTACTCTTACACTCGAAAATTGAATGCAATAGCTGCCACAAAATGCCACTCAACTGAACTCCACTTAAACACAAACTGCTTGCACTGGGTAACCTAATTATCCTTTCTATCCATAATAAAATCCTGTTATGCAAACTCACTCAGGTTTCCTTCACAACAATATACATAATATTCTCAGTTGTCAGCCTTGTAGTGCTGAATTGCATTTAAATTAGATATGAGTGCATGGCTGAGTTTTGTCTCGGCGATATTTATTAACATTTCAACGTCTCTTTTTGCACTTCCGAAAAAAATGTTTGCCAGTAGACATGAGATCTACACCTATTGTGAATGAAAAGCGAAGGATATCACACCAATGTTATAACAATTTTTCATGATGTCTGATGCACAAGGCTTATGTGATAGGCAGTTACGCTATTATCACATCATCTGCATATGTATAGGGTTGGCATATGTCCACAATGTTTCCTGAACAATGATAATGTTCAATTATATGAGCTGGCATAGCGTTTCTGCAACATGTTGAAAGGATTGTGAAAGCATGTTTTGAAATAGATACTCATATGTTACCATGATGTTCTTGATTACCATATTGCAGAAGGTGATATCTGTAAATGAACCCCTTTATGTGGCAGTATTACATGACTAGCATGTATAAATATATTGTTGTGCTGCAACATTTAAGTAACTATATATGACTATATATATGGCTAGCATGGGACATGTTTTGCAATGAATGAGAATTTACCTTTAGAATAGAGCAATCCAGTCCTGACCAATAAACCCTGCCGAATCGCTCTGGGCACCCGTTTCGCAAAACTATCGTTGCGCTACGACTGTCATAGGTCTGTGTTACTGTATAGAAGTTACGACAGTCGTAATGCTACAACAGCTTTGTGCAATTGGGCCCAGGCTAGCTATTCTCAAAATGTTTGTAGCCCTACAAACTTCTTATGCCCATTCTTTAAACACACTGGCTACGATCAAAGTTAAGAATTCTTAGGGCTACGAACATTTGAAGAATCAGGGCCCAGGAGTTGTTTCTGACCACAAGCTAACCAATATAGGGGTGCGCGGGCAAAACTTGATTCCACGGGTGATGAAGTTTGCTTGTGGTACTTTGTACCCATGAAAAATATTTAAAGGGGACAGTTGTACGTAATTTTGATTCCGAATATAATTTTGTTGTCAGATTGGTTATGGTAGGTGAAAATGAGTTGCATGCCTGATGTAAAATCTGCCAGCTATTGAAAGGGAAGTGTATTTCTTGGAACCATTCTGTCAGGCAAGGCACGGATCCTTTAAAAAGGGGGAAGGGTAACTGATTTTAAGTTTTAAAAAAAACTCCATCCTAATTTTATGGTCACCATAAACACAAGCAAGTTGAAAATCATATTGATATCTATCTAGATTGTCAACGGCATTACATTGCCATTGTGTCTTTATCAGTTGTTCAAATTAGATTAAACCAATAATCTGAAAGCATAGTTTTACAGTTTGTTAAATAATGAAAAGAATAGAAATTAAGAACTAAAACAGACCAATATTTCAATCTATTGGCGTCATTTGCTGCAAACAATGTGGGGATACGGCCACTACATTATTTCACAATTAATCCCTGAAAAGGTTTATTACTTAAATCATCTTTTCTTTTCAACAAATGAAACAAACAATTATGATAGTCATAATAAATAAGCAGCTGTTAGATTTTGCAGCACATCAAGAACTATTTGGATTGGCAACTTAACAAAATATGCAATGATTGCTAGGTATAATCTGTATTAGGAAGTATAGGTGAGTGACAGATATTGTTCATTGTTATTGTTACATGTGTTTTGTAGTGTTTGTAGCCCCATGGCTATTTAAGAAACCAACAATCCCTGACCATTTGTGTTTCAGTATAGTGTACAGGTTATCACAAGCAACTAAGCTAAGGGTGAACAGTTACCTTACATTATCAACTGTGGCATTGGATAACAAATATCTGTGGCCCCTGAGCCCCCTGTGTTAATATCTGGTATGGTGACTGAATAGTTCAGGAAGTATCTTAACCTAAGGAGATGTTTCATCTTATATGTAACTACGCAAATCTGAAATTTCTTTACAGGTCCATTACAGTGACTTTTTCTTCTTCCCCAAATCTCTCCTGTAAGGGGTACATGATGATGCAGTTGTCTTAAAATTTTGCTTTCTGTAGGATATATTCAAATGTTAAAAAAAATATAAAAATAATAACGTAGAATTCAAAAAAATCTTATGGTGTCATTTGCTCTAAACAACATGGGTCTAAAGACACTAAATTATTTCTTGATTGGTGACAAAGGTTCGTTGTGCTTTTATTGTATTTTCCTTTCAAGAAATGAAAATATTCTGATAGTTGTACTAAATAAGGAACTGTTCGATTTTGCAGCTCATCAAGAAACAGCTCCAGTGCTGAAACTACTTGGTATGATACTTGAACCACATAATATATAATGGGATTGAAAAAGTTAAGTTTGAATGTAGGGATGACAAATATGATCAATTTGAAATGATCCAATTTACACACAGAGAAGGGGCAGGAACATGTGAATCAACAACAAACTGTAAATTTTGCTTATGATTAGTGTGTTACAATATGGTTCAGGGTCAGCAATCGTGTGTCTCTCTCCCACTATCAGTAGTAGTCAACATCTGCGTATGTTTTTTACTTTCAGTTTGGTGATTTTAATAATGTCAGCTCTATTGAGTTAGTGCGACAAATACTGTTTGATGCAGGAAAACAATATGTGTGCAAGAAGCATGGCTAATACAGCCGTCTACTTTCAGCACCTGTTGATTTAACATTGATAAAATAAATACATAGAGTGAGTGAGTTTAGTTTTACGCCACTTTTAGCAATATTCCAGCAATATCATAGTGGGATAAATACATGGTACCTGAGGGCGGTGGGCTAGTCTAGTGGTCAAAGTGTTTGCTCATCACATCAAACGCCTGGGTTCAATTCCCCACATGGGTACAATGTGTGAAGCCCATTTGTGGTTTCCCCCGCCGCGATAATTCTGGAATATTGCTAAAAGCGGTAAAAGACTAAACTCACTCACTCACTTACTCACTCACATGGTACCTGTCCTAGTGTGGTCTTATATTTGTATGTAACCTACACCTGTTTGTATTATAAGTATCATTTTACAGGAATCATTTTGTGTTTCATGATCCATTATATACACAAAAGAATAACACTATGTACTGAATTGAAGAAAAAAATGAATACACATACTTTTTTTGATGAGTGATCACCTTTTTAAATGAAGCGCTAAAAATTTAATAAGTGAGACTATTTCAGCAAGTAGGGATATCAGGAATAGGATTTAATGACCATGCATCTCACACCTGAGTTGACCTGATACTGATACATAAATTCATTTCCTGACCTACCTCCAAGAATGATCTGTTTGATATAGATGTATAAAGCCTATGGGTGTAAGCAATATTTTACATCTTACTTCATGTGTAAAAATGTTAGATTATCCTCTGGGTTGAAGAGCATTATCTACTGAATTGAAGAGCATTATCTACTGAGTTGAAGAGCATTATCTACTGAATTGAAGAGCATTATCTACTGAGTTGAAGAGCATTATCTACTGAATTGAAGAGCATTATCTACTGAGTTGAAGAGCATTATCTACTGAGTTGAAGAGCATTATCTACTGAATTGAAGAGAATTATCTACTGAGTTGAAGAGCATTATCTACTGAATTGAAGAGCATTATCTACTGAGTTGAAGAGCATTATCTACTGAGTTGAAGAGCATTATCTACTGAATTGAAGAGAATTATCTACTGAGTTAAGAGCATTATCTACTGAATTGAAGAGCATTATCTACTGAATTGAATGCAAAGAAGAATAAAACAGTACATTTTCAGTAAATGATTACTTTTCATTTGAAGTGCTGAATGTGAAAGTTAGAAGCGAGACCTGAGAAAGAGATTGACGAGCATTAATGATAATGAGAAGAATTTGAAATTTATATGTCAGAAGACATTAAAGATGTTACATGTGTCTGCAGAAGTAAAGCAAAATGGTGTAAAGCAGGTGAAAAACAATATTTTTGATGAGAGATGAGAAATTCTAAAAATGGACCCCTGTGTACAGCAAACTAAAAAAATTTAAGCACTTGAACTCATGCATCTTATAATACTTATATGTTTACCTATCATGGTTAAGGGCAAAACTTACCTGTGAAGGTCCTGGTTAGAATATTGATCTTCAGTAACCCATGCGTGTCGTAAGAGGCGACTAAAGGGACCGGGTGGTCAGGCTCGCTGACTTGGTTGACACATGTCATTGGTTCCTAATTGCACAGATCGATGCTCAGGCTGTTGATCACTGGATTGTCTGGTCCAGACTCAATCATTTACAGACCGCCGCCATATAGCTGGAATATTGCTGAGTGTGGCGTAAAACTAAACTCACTCACTTACTTACTAAGGGCAATACTGTACTCTATGAAGCTATATAATGAGGTGTCACAAGGGTGAAATCATGGTTTTCTATCATTGACATTGAAACTCAGATGCTTCAAGACCCATGAAGAATTGGGTTAGAATTGTCCACAGTAACCCATGCTTGTCGTAAGAGGCGACTAACGGGATCGGGTGGTGTTAGGGTCACTGAGGTCTATGCTCAATGTTTATCACAGGATTGTCTGGTCCACATTCGATTATTCAGACTGCCACTGGAATATTGAAAACCGATGCTTCCATTACTCAGCATTAGCTGACTGCAGAAACTGTTAGCTATCATGAATGGAGTGTTTACTGAGCTCATTATAGGATATTTATATAGCGCACATATCCACGCACTAGTGCATGCTCAAGGCGCTGAAATTGCACTGTGGGACATTGTAAACCTTAGTTGCCACTGACATGAAAGGACTCCATGGAGCAGAATGACTTGGAGTGCGATGAGTCACCAACATGGCAGAGGCAGGGAAACAAATTGAGGGCAGTGTTAGATAAATGACATTCACTCGGCAACAGGTTGCTCGTTATTCTGTCCAGTGATAAGCACAATTCTTAGCTATCTCACACTTGACACTGTAGCACTAGACTAATATTTAGTCTAAAAATATCTTATTTCCAAAATATGTATCTATAAATATGAAATCCAATCCATTTGGAGCACCGATGATGCTTCATTACTAGAGCTGAAGTGAGGCACCCGTACCGCTTTGCGGAAAAGGACAAAAGTTTCTCATGATGCACTAGATTCTGTGCTAAATTTATCTGGGCATGATGAGCAGAAGTTAGAGTTTTAGTTTCAGGTGCTCGTGACACAGGCTGTTGATGGATACCTCTCTCCAAATGACAGATATTAAAGTAGAATAGGATAGATAAATAGAAATAGTTCAGAGAATTATCCATAGACACTGACAGGGGTGGAATTAACCCATTGCCTGACGTCCCAGTCCAGTGTTTTTTTCTCTGTCGGGCAAGCAAATTTGTATATCATGCTGTACCTGTGTCCAGTTGACTTTCCAATGTTAATTATGTTGTTTACTTTAAAAAATCAAGAGGAAAATAGGCCGATATAGTTGGAAAATTATCAGGGCAAGTGATTTTACATGTGCCATTGAACCGGAGTACGCTAGCAATTTTAAAGTTCAAATTTTAAGTTCAAATTCATGATTTATTAGTATATTTCCCATTTTCGCATACATTAAAAGGCAGATTCACTTTCAGTTGATTAAAAGGGAAATTCACGTTTAGTTGACTGCAAGGTAAGTCAACGCTATGCTTTTTCTCAGATACCAAACTAATCAGCATACCTCCAGTCTATATATAGAGTTAACTCTCTTCGAAACTTGAACAACTGATAATGTGGTTTTGCCTAGTTGTCTATGCTAGATATGTCTATGATGAAGACTCATGTTTCCATGGAAACCATTTCACCAATCTATAGTTGATATGGATGAGCTGGAATGATAAAAGGTTTTGCAAATGTGGGCAATGGATCTATGAGTCTGATGCATGATGACATCAATCAAACTACACATCATTTTCCCTTTGTCAGACTCTAGCAGCTGAACTGAAGAGTCAACCTGGCATGGTCAAGGCAGTGCGCTGTGACATATCCAAGGAAGAAGATGTATTGGCGATGTTCCAGACGATCAAGGCTGACCCTGACCTTGGCGGAGTGGACGTGTGCATCAACAACGCTGGTCTGGCCCACAACGAACCACTGTTGACAGGAAGCACCCCCCAGTGGAAGGAAATGGTGGATGTAGGTTTTCTTTTGTACTTGTTCTTTGTTTAAACAACAGACACAGAGATTTTGATGACACACATAGAAGTTACTAAATAGAAGCCATGAGAGAAGAAAGTTCAACATAAACTTTTGACTTGGGATTTAGCCCATAGTAGGGATAAAGGGGTCGTTGTCAGCACGGGTACTACAGATATGTACCCCAGGTACGTTTCTGTATACTGGCCAAAATAAGAATACGGAAACGTACCCTAGGACGATTCCATTCCCATTGTGTCGTATTCTTGACCGGAACTGTCATACTGTTGTATTAGATACATTTGATTGCATTATGTAATTAATGAAAATACACAGTAACGGATATTTCGCGATGCACATGAATACCACTCGGAATCAATTGAACGGGAACAACTACATACGATTTCGGTTTTGGATTGCGGAATATGGACTCGTCTGCCGTTAAGGGTACCGGGTACGTTTCTGTATTTTGACTTTGTTAAGGGTACATATCTGTATACAGAAACGTACCTAGGGTACGACAACGACCCCTTCAGCCATACTAGCATACTGGAGGACTCATATCATCATCTGGTAGAAATGTCTGTCAATGCGTCTCATATGAAATGGGATGGGAGTAAATGGCAGAGAAGCACGACTATTTTCAAGAGTGGTGTCCCACAGTGCTGATTTATATAAAATATTATTAGGGCTACAATTACAGTAAGGCAAAGCACAGGTTCGATTCTCCCTGATCACTATGTGCATGTCTTGTCATGTCATACCTGGATTTCAAGGTAGTGTATTCTGCTGCAGGTGAATATCCTTGGCCTATGCATGTGCACCAGAGAGGCCTTCAAGTCCATGCAGGAGAGGAAGGTGGATGATGGGCACATCATCCTGCTCAACAGGTAGGTTAGACAATGTCAAAGCACTATCTCCGAAAAATAGATAATACCACTAAGTGTCTTCAGATATTGATGATTATCCCCCGCAACAATGAAGTTGCGGGCGATATAGAAATGAGTTCCGTCCGTCCGTCTGTGTGTCTGTGTGTCCGTCACACTTTGTTCGAAGCATATCTCCTAAACTATTCGTGATGGTTTAACCAAACTTAGTACACATATCAAGCATGATCCTTAGATGTGCCTTTTGGGGGTTAGACCCAGATGCAAATTTTATTTTTTGCGGTTTCCATCGAAACATGACTTATGCTGTGGCTATGAGGATGTCATCTTGTCCGAAGCAGATCTCCTAAATTATACACTCTAGCTTCATCAAACTTGGTACACATATCAAGCATGATTCCTAGATGTGCCTTTTGGGGGTTAAACCCAGATATGAAGTTTATTTTTTGTGGTTTCCATGGAAACGTGACTTAGGCTGTGACTATGATGGTGTCATCTTGTTGCATTTCCAAGGCAACAAGTTAGGCTTCAACTGAATTTGGTGGTAGTGCTCCTTTCTGGAGCAGATCTTAAAAACCTTTCAATACTCTCCTTCCACTTTGCCGTATACACTCCAAAACATTTGACATAATCATAACTAGTAGACATATTCATAAAGAGCATTTTGCCGTTGTGGGGGATATTGATGACTCTGTCTTCTTGTTCATCATTGAACCAAAATGCTATTCAATGCTGCTGTTTAATGTTTGATAGGGATGCAGACAATATTTCATCCGATTCACATATACTGAAAGGCAAAAGAAACACAAGTGCAGTCCAATAAATAGTTTATAACATTTTCAGAAGTCAATGTGGAACTGATACATGCATAAATGTTAACAGTTGCAAAGATCATTTGGTTGACAAATGTTTGGGATAGTGCCGTAGCATTTACAGAGACTTGGATGATCACGCATCAAGGTCACAAGGTCACAAAAGTCAGTATCGTGTATGACCGCCATTTGCATTTACCACTGCTGCACAAAACCTGTACATGGAATGCACCAAATTGTTGGTAAAGTGCAGTGGGATGTTGATAACTGTCTGTAGCACTGCTGCTCGAAATTCAACAGCATTTGTTGTCCTTGGACAAACTTGGTTCAGTCTTGGTTCTGATGTCTGGTAAAATATGGCACATCATGGGGTTGGAGAGCATTCATACCATTCCCCCTCCCAGGATCAATATTCTTAAACACAACTGGCGTAGTCTCTGGTTGTAGCTGGGGCCCAATACCTGCCAATACCATTACACTCTGGTTGTAGCTGGGGCCGCCCCATGCATTACTTTCCATCACACACTGATCAGCATAACGTTGACCTCGTCTTCGCCATTTCCTGACATGTCCGTCAGCATGGGAAAGACAGAATCGACTCTTGTCCAAGAAGATTACACAGTTCCACTGTCTGTGACGCCAGCTCAGATGCTGTGTTGCCCACTGAAGACGAACCCAATGGTAACGTTGGGTCAGTATAGGATGATGGGCGGCGATATTTCAGGTTGTTGGCCTTCAGTCGACGACGTACGGCCACTAATGGGGTGTTGGTGGGCTCCAATGGTCCTTTGGGCTGTTTCATTGGCACAGAGGATTGGATCTGCCTGATGTTGACGACAGATGAACTGGTCTTGTCTGTGCGTGGTCACTTTTGGCCTACCACTCCTTGGACAGTCAGCAGTGGTCTGCGTGGTTGCATAACGACTTTTAAGGCCATAAATGGTCGTAACATGGACGTTAAAAGTACTGGCAATGTCATCCGCGCTTGGTCCCTTTGACATGCATTTAATCTTGGCATTTTGAAGTCAGCCATTGAATAGTGACAGAGACAATCTGCACCATTTTATAGCCATATCAGTCAGCAAATGCATGTTCATTTCAACGTGAAACTTCGATTTCCGGACCCATGGTGTGTTTGAGCAATATGTTTTAAAAGTGACTAGTAACTTCAAATGAGGCAATACTAATGGAACAATTCATAAAATTAAACGTTTGAGCCCAAGAAATGTATTCACAATGTTTATTTCATACTAAATATCTAAGACTGATTTTTGACAATTTCCTAAAACAAATTGCGTTTCTTTTGCCTTTCAGTATACATTGCATTGAAATGATTTTGGTCTATTCATCCTTATTAGTTTCATCACACACGTGTTATAATTTCCCTTTTAGATTCTTTCTTATGGTAAAGGTTTCAGTCAAAGGTCCAGGTAAAAGTTTCATGGTATTATAACCTCTTGGTTATTTTAGCAGAATATTTTTATGTTTCTGAAATAGTTGTGATGATTTGAAAGCAGTGATTTCATAGTTTCAAGAAGTCAATTACAGTGACTTTTCTTGTTCTTGTTTCATGATTGTAGTATGTCTGGTCATCGTGTTATACCGAGCGGTGCCACACACTTCTATTCTGCTACAAAGTATGCTGTGACTGGAATAGTTGAAGGACTCCGACAAGAGTTGAGAGAGTTGAAAAGCGGGATCCGTGTAACGGTAACAAGATATCTTATGAATAGCTCACCTTCTCTTAAGGGATTTATCCTCAGAAACTTCCTGCATTGAGAGATCATGTGTCTGTTTATGGTTGGACAGGAAACCTACAATTATGTTACATGACAGACCATCTATATGTGTTGGGGGAGAGATGACGTTGAACACGCTCCCCTATGATCAGTCTCACTCTTTGAAAATATTTAGGGCTCCTTGCCTCTAGGCAGGAGACCTATTGTAATCGTTCGGATTATTATTATTATTATTATTTATTATTCTGCCGATTTTTGTACCAAACATACCTCCTGAACCAATGCTCCGAATCGCTTACAAAAAATCACACAGATGCCCACCGAGGTGTAGATATTCCCCTTAAAAATCTCTAGGCTCTTGGCCCAATAGCAAAGGGGGCATAATTCAAAATTAATTCCAAAATGTCAACGTTTGACAGCAAATATCTCAAGAACTAATTGTTCCAACACTTCCAAATTTCTTGTACAGATGCACAATCGAATTCCCAACAATTTTGCCTGGACGGGTCAAGTCGCTCAAACGTACCGTTTGGCAGTTTTTTTTGTTTTCATTGTTTGGCCATGTTTTTCAGCACTTTTCTGAGTAGTTTGCTCCCAAAATGTGCAAATGCCAGTATGGTAGATGATGTCCTGGTGATTCCAGAACACTAATTGTTTTGAACGTAGACCCAAGAACAACTGAGATACAGCCTTTTAAAGAGGGAACTATTTCTTCTCCGGGAACGTCTTAAAAGGTACATGACCCCGTGACCCAGGCTGTATTTGGAAGATCCGCTCGCATGTCAAAACATGTGTTCTGGCTCCGTTTTGGACGGTGATATCTAGCCCTCAGATACAATAGATAGAAAGTAAAGCCAAGGAGACCTCATCGTTGCCTGCAACTATATTTTTACATTATGTTACATTATGCAAATTATGTTTGGTCCATGGTGTGTAACTAGAGATTACTTGAAATTAATACTAATGGTTAGTTGTAAGTGATAGATTTACGGTAATAATGGTGACAGCATGGTGTGATAGGTATACATTTGCAGGGAGAGAAAAGTTCAATCGGTTGATCATCTGACCATGCCATGCCACAATACATTACTGAGCCTTCTGTTACCCTATCTGGCTGACTTGATTTCAGTACAATATATCTATACGGAGACACTTGGAAAATGCATAACCAAGTTTGATATGCGAAAAAATAAAGCAAGACATGGGATGGAATCAGTTGTTATTATTTATGAAAAGCACTTGGAATAGCACTCAGTCTGTTGAGGAAAAAAATGGAATGTTGTCGACAGGACATGCACAGTGTCTTCCACACTGAGGCACCCCTGTTATCACAGTCAGTATCTCGTGTGGCCTTCATCAGCTCTGGAACAGAGACAGAGACGAGCGATAAAGGGCATAATAATGTTCCTACATTCTTGTTCGAAGGCCAAGGTCAAATCTGCAAAAGTTGGCTGCTAGTGGCTGACGTCCATCACAATGATCCAGTTCGCTGAAGGAAGGCTTGTGTCACTCTTGTGGCATGGGGGCGTGCGTAAATGTCATGCTGGAATATGACGGCGTTGATGACAGCACAGCAAAGGAACAACTTCAGGCCATAGAATTTGATCCACATAGCGCTGTGCTGTGAAATTGCTCTGAATAACGTGAAGATCGCTCCTGAAACATGCTAGTTTTGCTCCCCAAACCATCACACTGCCACCGCCGAATCAATCTCACTGTCTGGCACATGCATTGGTGTAACGTTCACCATGTCGCCGATAAGCTCGTTCTCCTCCATCGACAAAGGATACACAGTACGTTGACTCATCCGAAAACACAATTCTCCGGAAGAAAAGCAGTGGTTGACATTCATTCATCTGCGCAATTCAGGCGGTCCTGATGGTGTCGGGGCTGCAATATGGGGCGCCAGGCGAGTCTCAGGGGCCATCTGACTGTAATGGGGTGGATTCGTCTCCCATGTCTGCCAATTGTGTTCGCTGCTGTTGCTGTTGCCGTCCTGAAGCGATCTCTGGGGTACGCTAGTTGACTTTGTCGGTCTTGTCTAGCCGTAGTCACCGTAACTTGACCTGGTTGAGGACAGTCTGCTACGCTTCCTGTTTGTTGATGTCTACCGAGAAGATGCCTTATGGTTGATTGGTTGACATAAAAACGGCTGTGTGTGAAGTCCCTGCTTCGAGCAGTCCAAGAGCACGTTCCTGTTCCTATAAACTCAGTTGTAACATTGTTTCGAATCGCTTCTGTCCCATTGATGCCCTTGCCTTAAATGCATGAGACCTCGGGCAGTGCACGTGCATTTTCATTGCATCGTCAACGTAACAACCGGTAAGGTGTGTTTTAGCGATTTTGTCCTCTTCATAAAACATGTCTTTGATAAGCATTTCAAATGTCAAAGACTTCATTCACGTTTGTTATCTTTTTAAAAAAGAATATGCTAAAAATAACTCTTTGCGTTTTCAAGGTGCTTCAGTATATGTAGGAGTCTTGCTGAGGCAAGAGTGTTCAGAAGCATTTATCAAACTATCAGTTCTTCCCTTGTGTTAGATACTAAGTTGTGGATTACTCAGGGCTCGAAATAGTGCTTTGTTAATTGCACTGGTGCAACCCAATATTACAAAGTGCAACCTAGTTATTAGTCTAACTTGCACCGGAGGCAACTCAATTTTTGTGTGGGTAAACTCTAAATGAAACATCTAAATAATTCAGTCGCATATTTCTTACATTACGCATTGCAATAAAAGCAGTGCAACTGGAATTTGTCTGGTGCAACTAGGTTTTTATCTTAGGTTGCACCTGGTGCAAGCAGGTTAACATATCTTTAATTGAGCCCTGATTACTACAAGCCTATACAAGCTCCATTTCCTTTCATGTCGTACTACACCTTGCCATTTCACACCTCTGATTATTGTGCCTCAATCATGTGTAGAACACAATCTGCCTACCCCAACAAATGAACTGGTTTATTAGATGATGAAAATATGTCGCATTTTGTCCCCAGCAGACAAACGAAATGGCAGTTTTTCAAAGTAAAGATACCTATTACTGTCTGAATTCAGTATTACAACATACCCCACAGCATCAAATATTCACCTTCACTTAATTTGGGGAATAATTTCAGTTCAAATTCAACCAACAATGGCTCTGTTCATAGCAGCAACAACATTTCTGAACGAAGGTCCCCTTACACTTCAGATCACAATGGTAGGCTTGAAATAGCCATGCTGCTTGCAGAGTTGTCTTGAAAGCATACTTAAGTTACTTCACTCATCTGATGAGGAACATCTGTAAATGTATAGCGTGTGTTCTGTTTTCCAGTCAATAAGTCCAGGTCTGGTGGAGACAGAGTTCACCTATCGAATGATGAAGGACGATGGAAAAGCTAAGGCGATTTACAGCTCAATTCCGGTTAGTGTCTTGTACAGTATAATTGTGGTCTCAATATTGTTTAGATTACCGGTAATCCAATCTGATGAGGACAGTACATGTGTATATATAAAACAACACTGATTCTACTTGGGTCCTTTCAAAGTGTAACACTGAAGTAAAATTTCCTTGGAAGTCTTTTGGCACATTTGTTGTAATATCAAATATCCTAGAGAAATGGCCATAACACTCATGTGGGACATAACATTCTCATACCTCCAATTACTGGGATATCACAGGGTACCACAGTTAACTCCCAACTAACGATAAAATTGTATCAGTGTTTTTGTTTAAAGTTGCACTGCATTAGCAACTGTTTTCCATATCTTACATTGACATGCCATATGATTATTAAACTTAATATGTGTTATGCTATAAATTTCAACAAGGGATCATACTGATGTAATCATGTAAATGTTTGTGAGATCAGCTGTAGGTGGTTTGCTTTGATATCATCTTTAGGGATGTACCATCATGTGTGTTAAAAACGAAAGTGTTGGTGTGTTGCGGTTTCTCAGGCTTCCAGAGAAAGGCAAGGACTTTGATCTAAAAACACATTGTCTGCTTCACATCCAGTAACTCCTACATTATTTCTTCCAGTGTCTGCAGGTGGACGACATCACGAACACTGTGATATTTTCCTTACAGTCTCCAAAGCACATGGAGGTGAGTCACAAACTCGGATGTTTGGTTGCATGGTTGACATCCATTACTCCATGGCTCAGTATAACAGTGTTCACGAATTGCGTCGGACCCTCTGACAAATCTGGCAGATTAACCAGATTCTGACTGTATATTTCAACAATGACTTTGACTGAAGTTGTTATATGTGACATGTCACACTTGTTTGCTGTTTATAAATCTTATGTTTCTTGATAATTTCAATGCCAATTATAAGAAATATTAAATTGTGAGTTTAATTTTATTCTATGGGTCCTGTGAATTTTCAGTAGGTCAGACAGACATCTGAAACTTACAGGACCCAATGTCCTGTTACTTTGAAACACCATTCGTGATCACTGGTAAAATTTATTGTGGGGGTCAGTGCACAAAAGATTTGAGTAATTTCTTGTTTATGGTGCAGCAGTCAATCACTATCAATACTACTGTTATTGTTTCCTTATAAAACATGTCATAGTCAGTTTGTTATTTTCCTGGACACTATCAGATGCTCTCATTTAGTGAAAGGGCATTGCCATGTTTGCATGAAACCTTTCAGAAATACACAGAACTAAAGCAAGGAATATTATTATTGTCCGTGGTTTGTCACGACATGACCTGCTTGCTTCTGCCTAATATCATTACAGGTCATGACCTTTCATGAATTTTAACTGACCAATGAAATGGCTAAAAAAGAAGTCGACGTCAGCTGATTGGAAAACTGCTTTCTCAAGCTTTAATTTCTTGAGCATTAATTTTAAACAGATGACTTCATTTCCAGAAACATTTTTGATAAAATTCTCAGTTCAAAACTTGAATTGTATTCAGTTTCAAATGTTTATCTAATACAAAAGGGAAGAGATTGACGATGACTTACATGAAATCAGTCATTACAAAGCCTGTTCTTTTCACTACCCTGTCCTTACCTCTTTCAAGGTTGAATAAGAAAACATGTCAGACTTTCACTTCCCCAGGTTTATAACTGATTCTCTGATATGTTGAATATCGTGAGATATCTTGGTTTAGCGACAAGCTAACATGTGATTTAAATGAGCTTGGGTTTTGCCAGAATTGTAAATGTCTGAAAACTTTGGTTTAGTTCTGGTGAGCTGTAGAGCTCATGGTTGTGTAAGTCACCATATGCCTCTTGTCTGAAAGTATTCATATCGAGGTGTGATGTTTTCTTTTCCAGATTAATGATGTCCTAATCCGACCAACAGCCCAGTCCAGTTAGAGGAACTTCAATCAGCAAACTATTTTGATGCTGTGGTTTTGGTGTACAACATGTCAGCATATAATCAGATTAGTCACAGTAGTTTTACAATATCACGCAGACTTGCAAACTAAAAGATGTACATGATGTTTTGGAATGGTGCTAAAACGTGTAATTCTTCTTTGTTGACTTGGACTTGGAATTTCCTGTTGTATATATGTACGCAGTTTAGTACTCAGATACCAAATATTGAGAAAACTTTCGAAGAAAAAGAAAAATTGTTAACATTTGGATCGCTGCGGACTCAGAATTTTATTTTTTGAAGGAATGAAAAAGGTATCTGTCTAGAAACTTGATTAACATTAACAAAGTGACCTTGACATTGTTGAACAAGAGGTGAGTAACAGGCCTTGGTTTGTCACTATTTTTGTTGATTTTATTTCTTACCCTACCGAAAAAACTGATGTTTTATGTTTAGGTACTTGGGTATCCCGGAACAATATTGTATCTACTGGCTGGATTATCCCATTGTTGTAGATTATCCAGTGCTGATTGTTATTGATTTGACTATGGTTATGAATTTATGATTTCCTTGTTATATTTTGTCATTTAACAAATGATTGTGTCTACTATATACCAGATATCATTTTGAAAGATTGAAGGAATAAACAAATGGATCAAATCTTAAATGTCGTGTTAAGTTGTAACTCATGCTCCCCTCTAATGGCAATAAAATCATCTTATTAATACTTGAGTTTTTTGAGAGGTATATAGAAGTTGGTACTCAAGTATAAGACAAAATGTTATGGATGTCAATTTCTTTTTTATTGTATACACAACAGTTCTGACGAAGGGGCAAGGAACAGCCCAGGGCCCTGTTCCTCAAAGCGATCGTAGCTCTAAGGTGATCCCATGAATGCCGAAATGCCATACTTTAACATACTTTAACATAGACTTACGACTGTCGTAGCGTTACGATCCGTTGAGGAACGGGGCCCAGAATTTGTGAAAATTAAAAAAAAGTGGAGATCCATATTTTCTCTTATATCTTAGTGCTTGGTAGCAAGTTCAGACTAATGATTTGGTGTTTGTTTGTTTGTTTATTTATTGGTTAACGCTGTACTCGGCAATATTCCAGCTATATGACAGCAATCTGCAAATTATTAAGTCTTAGATCTTTGAATGGCATTTACAAACAAGACACATAAGGAAGAGAGTTTTATGGATGTCAACTTCTTTATTATGAGGAACACAATGTTGTTCAGGTGATGCAGGTGTAAGGATATACTCTTAAACATTTTGCTTCTCATAATAAAGAGCTTTTAGGGTTATAATGATATTCATCAACCAAGTCAGGAAGTCCATCCAATTAGTGGCTTCTGATGACAAGCAAGTGTTACTGAAGGGGGTCTTCTGGGACCCTAAAACAAAAGGTGCTGGGTAAGTGAGAATGACCCCGCTGCAGACCAATTCTAACCTGGCTCTTCAGGGTCCACTGATTGTGTGAGTGAGTGGGATGGGGGTGATCCTACTGTTGATCCATATATTGTACATCTATCCTCACTCAATGGTTGAAGCTGGTTTATTGCCATCCTGCTCTAAAAAAAACAGAGCTTGAAGGATTTGTACCAACATTCATAGTCTTTATTAAGGAAGGACATAGACGGTTCAACAACTAGCCAAACTGGTCTGTGTTAAGGAGGTAAATTGATTGTATTAAAACCATTTTTGAGATGAGATGGATTCAGACCAGATTTAATCTGTATGCATGTTATTTCATGGACAGTCACACTTGGCAATTTCACTGTGGTCAAAGGTTGCATGACTGCTGACTGTCTTAATCTGGCCTGATACCAGAGTGACCGTATGCATTGACTGATATTTGAATGTAGAGGCATGATATGTAAAGACTAGTCAAATCAGAGGTCACAGACAGGCTGTGAGTAGGTCAAAGCTAGGTCACACACATAACTGGCCTCGACTCGCTTTCATTGGGTTACAACTGGGTTATTAGAGACCAAGACATATCCATGTACAGTGTGGGCCTCTCGTCCTGAACTACACACTGACATTATATAGAGAAAGTATTTATGGGACTGTAATAATGTCACTTTTATTAGACTGGGACATTGTCGGGCTGTCTGAGGACCCAGATATTTAGGGAAAATGATTAATATGTCTACTCAACTCAAGTATGATTTGGCAAGTCAAGATTGCCTCAGTTCCAGAAGTTAAGGATTGTTTCTGGCTTGTAGATCAATATTTTTATTTTCATTAATAGGATAGAATTTAATTCATATGGTTGTTGGTAACAGCGAATCCATGGTTGGTTGTGATAACATATGCATGGTTATTGATGGTAACACATCCATGGTTGTTTGTGATAACATATGCACGGTTATTGATGGTAACACATCCATGGTTGTTTGTGATAACATATGCATGGTTATTGATGGTAACACATCCATTGTTGTTTGTGATAACATATGCATGGTTATTGATGGTAACACGTGTACATCCATGGTTTGTTGTGATAACATATGCATGGTTATTGATGGTAACATGTGTACATCCATGGTTGTTTGTGATAACATATGCATGGTTATTGATGGTAACATGTGTACATTCATGGTTGTTTGTGATAACATATGCATGGTTATTGATGGTAACACGTGAACATCCATGGTTGTTTGTGATAACATATACATGGTTATTGATGGTAACATGTGTACATCCATGGTTGTTTGTGATAACATATGCATGGTTATTGATGGTAACACGTGTACATCCATGGTTGTTTGTGATAACATATGCATGGTTATTGATGGTAACATGTGTACATCCATGGTTGTTTGTGATAACATATGCATGGTTATTGATGGTAACATGTGTACATTCATGGTTGTTTGTGATAACATATGCATGGTTATTGATGGTAACACGTGTACATCCATGGTTGTTTGTGATAACATATACATGGTTATTGATGGTAACGTGTACATCCATGGTTGTTTGTGATAACATATACATGGTTATTGATGGTAACGTGTACATCCATGGTTGTTTGTGATAACATATGCATGGTTATTGATGGTAACGTGTGAACGTCCATGGTTGTTTGTGATAACATATGCATCATTGTTCCTTGTTCTGTGTGTGGGCTTGACTAGACAGTTATTTACACTGTGGCCTTCGGTTACTGGAATTATGATAACTGGATGTGTTGTGAACACTCAATCTCTCCTAACATGAAGTTGATCAGATGAGGTTGGTTGGTTTGTTGTTTAACGCCATCCTCAGCAATATTCTAGTTAAATGACAGAGGTCTGTAAATAATCAAGTCTGGACCAGACAATCCAGTGATCAACAGCTTGAGCATTGATCTACGCAATTGGGATACGATGACATGTGTCAACCAAGTCAGCGAGTCTGGCCATCCGATCCTGTTAGTTGCCTCTTACGACAAGCATGGGTTGCTGAAGACCAATTCTAACCCTGATCTTCACGGGTCGCCTCTTACAACAAGCATGGGCTGCTGAAGACCAATTCTAACCTGGATCTTCACGGCTCTGATCAGATGAGCAGCCCGAGGAGGAGAAATATGCTCCCAACCAGTGCACCTTTGAGCAAAAGAAAGGACTTCATTTAGTGTTGCATTTTTCATTCTGAATGTACAAACACAAGCACATATTTTGATTGATTTCTCCTGAATATTGCACCAGTAAATAAAATATTAAGGATGCAAAAGTTTCAGTTAAATCACAAAAAGGTATTATTATTTTAAACTGATCTTAAATGTCAAAATGGTCATGAAGCTGAAACAATAAATTACTTTAAACATTGAGAGTATTGTTGACAAATAAATAAAATCTCACTTTATACCCAACATATCAAGACTCATTACAGTAAATCTCAGCAATCTACTATATACTTTGCTACTTTAATCAACTTGAGCTGGTATATTTCCTGTCAAAAGACTCTTGTACACAGTACTCCACTTCCTACATAAACACATACATTTTGAACTACAAAACAAAATGTTCATTAAGTTAACTCTGATTTGCTTATCAATCTAATAAATGATGCAATATAAATTGTTGTTTGAAGTTATTTTTCATCATTTCCTAGATAAATATATGAACTGCATGACTCTCTAATTTGTACACATGGTTCTCAAAACTGTTGCCACATCTGACATGTTCATTTTAGTGGCGTAAATATTTTCAAACCTATATTGATTTCAGTTTACAAATGGCCATTCTTTCAGTGTTACATAATCTTGTCAACTGATTTTTTAATTGGTATTCTTTTGTTTTTTACTCCTTATTCACCACGCAGTTACAAGCTTGTGTGTACATACATACATAGATATACATAAACATGTATGTACATACTTATACACACATTTGGTCTATTATGTTTATTGCACAAAGAAACACAAGTGTATTTCAATCTATATCAAAAAGTTTTTTCTCTCAGGAACCTGACATACTCTAATACATGTATTTGGTCAGCAGCAAACCTTTTTTGTTGTTACAGTTGTTTAACAGCTCTGCAAGATTTTACCATGGCTAAAAGTGGTAACTATTGTATTATATAGAACAAACTTTAGAAACGTCGCAATCACCAAATAAAGAAGTTGTTATCATTAAAGTTTGTTCTATGTTGTACACCCCAACTTCTAAAATGCCACTCAAACAAGTTAACTTTTGTACTATTTTTTAGTGATACGGATTTGAAGCAGTCATTCTTACATACATATATCGCAATCGACGAAAAGGTGTAAAGGTTTAAAATGGGAAATTTTTTTTAGCTGATTGCATATGTATTAGGGTACGAACATACAAATGTACTGACATTTCGGTTCTCTTCTATTCAAATGCGAGTGTTGATATCCAAAAGTTATCTCCCTTTAAGGATAAGAAATAGTGCTGTAGGTTGTGTGAGTCGCATGTAAATTTTGAACCACGGGAATTAATGATTTCAGGGGATATGATATATCCATTGTAGTTCACGGCTTTTAAATACAATTGAGACTTGTGTTCGAAAACTGACGAAAGAATATGGTACTCGCGGAAGAATTTGTGACGTCAGACTCGCCGGATCTACATTCATCCTCTTCACGTGGTCGCGCCATACTGGTGAGCACATGTTAAGTTGAGCTCTCGGAACTTATTGTTCAGAATGGTCTAGATTAATGTGTATCAAGTTTGAAACACGTCTTGGTGGTTGCACATCGGTTATTGATAATACTTACCGGAGTGTGGACGCTGTATTAAAGGAATAATTTCAGTAATTGTCTTTGAAGTCGGAGGCTTACTTGCAGACAAGTTTCCCGTGTGAAATAAGTGGCCTGCAAGTTACGGGGGGAAGCGCACATGTCTAGCTGCAATGTTTTAATTTTAATTAACTTCTGTTCGTGAGCTATGTAGAATAAAGAGCGATTGGGAATCTTGTTGCCACCCCTCACTGAAAGCAGATACATTTCGAAAAATTTCGACACATTTTTCCTATCGCTCTGGATAACATGGCATATTCTGGTATGGTAGATTATTTTTAAAATATCTGCTGAACTTGCGACACCAGTGTTTTTAACAGCTATATGCATATAGGAAAGGTTTCCGCCCGTAGCGCCCGTTTTGTTTTTATCATTCTATGCCTAAGAATAGATTTTATTTTAGAAAAAAACAAACCCCAAAAAACTAACCCTAATCCTAACACACCCTTAACCTTTGAAATAATCCTAATCAACAGAATACATTTTCAGGCGGAACTCTACCAGCATATGTACTGTACGTATGTGCAATAAAGTGAAATTTTCATTTATTTTCAGGCCTAAAGACCAGACAAAATGCCGCGAATTCCTTTGGTTCAGAGTAAGACGTACACCACACCCAGACGTCCTTTTGAAAAGGAACGTCTTGACCAGGAGTTAAAACTCATTGGAGAATATGGTCTGAGAAACAAGAGGGAAGTGTGGCGTGTGTCAAATACACTTTGGCCAGAATCCGAAAGTCAGCTCGAGAGCTGCTCACCCTTGATGAGAAGGAACCCAGACGACTTTTTGAGGGTATAAAACTTTGTCTTTGAGCAGCTGATATGTTTCTTTAATTTAGTTGAAATCTAAATATAGATTTTAAAATCCTTAGATGGGTCTGATAAATCTGCTTAGTCCATGATCAGAATTCCGATATTTAAAGTTTGACGATATCGTACAGAGATTACATATTAAATTCATTTCTATTATCAAAGCAAACAACATAGTTCCCATCACTATCCACTTTGTACAGTTGTGCTATATTATCAGGTAATGCTCTCCTACGTCGGCTGGTGCGTATTGGTGTGTTGGATGAGGGCAAGATGAAGCTCGATTATGTCCTGGGTTTGAGGCTTGAGGACTTCTTGGAGAGGCGTCTTCAGACTCAGGTCTTTAAGTTGGGCCTTGCCAAAAGTATCCATCATGCACGTGTCCTCATCAGGCAGAGACATATCAGGTATGTGGCAAATTGTTGAAATATATTTGTCATTTTGTGCTGTCTTCATTGGACATCAGTATGATCACCTACATGGCTCACTCACATTCATTGTCATAACAGCTGTAGCAGTGACTTCAGATAAAGACTTCCCAAAATGCAGATAGTGTCATGTACAGTACAGTTTCAATTTGTGATTTGTGTGTTTTGATTTATGCTTTTAATTGAATTTCCAGGTGATTAATAGGCCACTGGGGTTCCGTCCCTATGTCTATTGAAGTTATTAACCCAAAGGGATGAAGGATCATTCATTACATAGGAGGCCACTGGGTTATAAAACCCATGTCTCCTGTTAGCCGCAGTAACTGAGAGGACTAATGACTGGCCACTGGGGTTAACCCCATGTCTGTCGAAGTACCCTGATGACGTTACACTGGCACATCGAGGTGAAATGCTCCCAAAACCCCTAGATTCTCCTGATTTCCTGAAATTTACATAGTCAAGATAAGTCATAAAGAAAGTAGTTTGCTATTGTGAAGTTGTTCATTAATGACTTGCACTGATTTATTATTAAAATCTGCATCAATTCTATAAAACAAATGGCTATGCAGGAGAAAGATCTTGGAAGTTGTTGGAAAACTAGAGTGTTTGCACATTAGTCTGTGTAAAATTTGATTATTGAAATACATGTTAAGCTTTATCTTGCAGAGTACGCAAACAGGTGGTGAACATCCCATCATATGTGGTACGTCTGGACTCTCAGAAACACATTGACTTCTCCCTCAGATCACCATATGGTGGCGGCAGACCTGGTGAGTTGACCAAAGGAGACCACTTTCTATCTGTTAAAACTGTTGTAAATTCTGCGTTTGTATTATGGGGTCAATAACGTTGCTGTAATCAATGGGTGTAAGTGTTTCAATTGAGACTGTAATTCTGTTAAAAGGATGAAGGTGGATTGGCTTTACTGCTTTCACCATAATAATATGCCAGAAACATTGTAGCTTGTAAAATTGGAAATGTTAAAATGTGAATTGAGTGAAAAAACATTTTATTTAGAGTATGGTTATAGGAAAACTGTATCCATGTCCGACACATAATAAGATTATTTGTTTACAGGCCGTGTCAAGAGGAAGAACGCCAAGAAGGGAAGTGGTGGTGCAGCTGTCGATGATGACGAGGATTAAGAAGCAACACACTTGTTCTGCTGTAATTTCTGGTGGAATAAAAAAGTCAAGGGAATCCTGTGTTTTGTTAAGATTTGAAGGTTGAAATGCATATGCTTTGTACTTGCAGGTGAATGGTACAAACGTAGAGTGCAATTAGCAGGTAAATATTTGAAGACATTACCATGTTTTGTCTGCATTTGCATTACCTGTAAGGGATGAACAGATTTCATTATTTTGGAGAGGAACTGAGTTTGGTTGGTCTATTCCATATCATTTGCCACGGTTGGAAGTGTGGACCTTTCCAATATTGACTTCATAAATGCAAAGTCAGGTGCTCATACATCGACCTGTAGTCCGAATCCTATTAAATACTTACGCTAGAAAGAACCAGGTATGTTCCAGCTTGTTCTGGATTAACACAGGTATGTGCTCATGCTGTCAACCATTGGCATGCCTGACATTCATTTTCACCAGTAGCTCATGTAAAGCGTGCACGAAGATGACACTTGTAATATTCACTCGTCGTTGAACCATTTCGATTTCACAGCTTCATTGAGAATCCAATGTGAGTTAAAAGTATTACTTGGCTTCTAATTAGGATTCTCCCGATTTTGAGGTGATGGTCGTTCAAGGATCTGCAATTCATGAGCGGCTGTCAGATCTTCGTTCGGTTACGAGATTCACTCAAGGGTGCAGCTTGAAAACCTCGCGGAACAATCAGTTTCGTTTATTAAAAAGTTTTGAAAGTCATGACCTCATTCAGAGTATAAGCAACACCATTGTCGCAGTATTTGTGCACACCGCTTCAGTAGTTTAATGGATAAATCATCTGCCCAGAGAGTCAGATCCGTTGCGCAATCGCTTGCTCGAAGACAGTACATGGCAACCTTTTCCATCTCAGTAAAAGAGGAACTGGTGGGCACAACGTTGGTAAAGTAAGTGCAGGGGTGATGCTAAGATCAAAATTGAACAATATATTTAAGTTGCGGAAGTGAGATCAGACACTTCGTATTTACTTATTATAAGAAGCGGACGTAATATCCTGACATTCTAGTCAATGGGTGCCTGCCAACTTATAACTGTCTGGCATTTGCGTTTGACTTTATCTGATCATGATATCCTTATTGGAGAGATGTTATATCTGCGTGGATGATATACAATATGAACATTGCTTTTGAGGCAAAATGATATAGACCAAAATGATCATATATTATAACAAAATCTGGTTTATTCACGGTATACATAGTATGAAAGATATGTGATGAAAAAGACTAAGTTTTCAAAATTTAAAACATACAAAGTACAGGGAACTTTTTTAGACTGTTAACGCTTGTTAAACAATATTAAATAAACCTGGAGATGTCATAAGAAACAACACTTACATTTGATCAGCCACATATTAGAAATATATATAATATATTATCAGTAATGATACGGGCTTAATGAAATTCTATGATGAACTAGTTAAGAGTGATACTACAAGTCATTAGCATATTGGAACACCGTCTTTCAGCATGAGCTTGAATGGAAATATGTATTTAGCGTCAGAGAGTTTTCTACCCACATTCAGAGAGCGCAGTACGTCAGAGTCTTGTCTACACTCGACACACATTCGAAGAGCGCAGTATTTCAGAGAGCTTTTAACCCACATTCGTTGAGCGCAGTACGTCAGAGTCTTGTCTACCCACATTCAGAGAGCGCAGTACGTCAGAGTCTTGTCTACCCACATTCAGAGAGCGCAGTACGTCAGAGTCTTGTCTACCCACATTCGTAGAGCGCAGTACGTCAGAGTCTTGTCTACCCACATTCAGAGAGCGCAGTACGTCAGAGAGCTTTTAACCCACATTCAGACAGTGCATCACAGCAGAAGTTAATGCGTGCAGAACACTACAGTTCTGCTCTTCTCAGCACACAGCTCCTTAACTCGGTGCAGCGGTCTTTCAGAGACCATGCCATTGAGAATGTGCTGATATGATATGGCAATTCGCTTGGTTGACGCTCATTTCTGTACAGTACAGAATCGTCAACGAAACTCACATTGAGGTTGTGTCCAACATCATTGGCACGGTTACGAACACTGTGGGATGCCTTGTTCTCAGTAGTAGTTGTAGTCGCACAGCTTGATCACCAGACAAGTAAATATGCACAAAGAACTTAGTTAAGTATCCCCTGACATATCCCACAATTGAAAGAGCCCAGATCTTAACCCTTAGGAAACTATCTGGGACGTGATTGGTCGTCGTGTGCAACAAAGGGATCCTCCTGTACAGAACCAATTGGAAGCAGCTATACACGAGGAATGGCGAAGACTGCCCCTACAGAGGATCAGGAGGCTGACGGGTTATGAGGAAGAGAGTGCTGGCTGTCATACAGTCACATGGAGGTTACACTCGGTATTGTCCTTGAATCGTGTAAGACACGCAAAATGACATTTTGAATGTTCACATTCACCAATAAAATCAAATTGAACATTCCAGGGCCATACTTGCAAGGACATGGTTTTGTATGAAAATCAGTGGTTTTTATTTTGGTAAAATGAGCAATTATCATCATAACATCAACATGGATTCCAAACATTTTGACGAGTCAAAGGATCATACGGGTTAGAAAAACTCTGTTTTTCCATCGTGGTCAGTGGCGGATCCGGGTTGGGGGTGGGGGTGGTTTCGACAAAAGTGCACTGTTAAGCCCTACTGTAATCATAGCCACGCCCTCGAGCGAGGGTGTTACCAATATTGTCAGATATGATTCTTTGTTTGAGGGGTCTCTACACTCTGATTCGCACCAGCTTAATCGTCGGCAGTAGTAGACAAATTCAAAGTGCATTTTAAACATGACTGCTGCTTATTTGATTGCATGCTTGTTTACACACGAGAGTGAAGTCCTAGATATCGAATGTGAAATGGTTTTCCTGGTCGTCTTGATTACCGCCATTGTGCAGCAAAACACAGGATGCATCAATCCTTTACATGATATGGATTGGTTTGTCCTGAGAATGTACTGTTGTCACTATTGTCTCGTCGAGCATATTGCGGAATACCGACGACATCATCAGATCACCCTAGCTGTAAAATAGGACTCAAGTAGCAGAATCTACGGGTCGTTATTGTGCTTGAACCAGGTCTAAAAACACCAACACAGCCGTCGGCCAAACTCATTATTCATTTTGACTATTATTCATTTGACACAATTCAGGGAACTGTCAGCTGTTGCTAATAACTGTGTGTATGTGCTGTCGATGTTTGTATACCTACCTTACCAAGGTGACTTGGTGCCTATTATTGAACTAGGTTATATATAACCATTGACTTGTATGCGAGAAAAATAGTTACCTTAAAGGAAACCAAACATAACGTCTAATGCATTCGTGACCAACTCGTGTTATTCCGGGACAAGCCAAATACAGGTTACGGAAAGGGGCGAGTGGTGACGAATGCGTCTAATGGTGTAGTATTTCACGATGAGATAGTTGCAAATTTAAAACTATACAACTGTCTAGTAAGGTTTTACTATACTATCAACCACTTGTCTGACCAAGCCGCTGACATTTACAGGCAATATCGCCGACTCTGGCATGATGAGATACAGAATGAATCTTTACGCAGATTTAAGGGGTTACACCTCGTGTCCTCTAATATTTATAATCCGGGTTAGAATTGATCTTCATAAACCCATGCTTATCGTAAGAGGCGACTAACGGGATCGGGTGGTCAGACTCGCTGACTTGGTTGACACATGCCATCGTATCCCAATTGCGTAGATCGATGCACATGCTGTTGATCACTGGATTGTCTGGTCCAGATCCGATTATTTAGTGAGTTTAGTTTTACGCCGCACTCAGCAATATTCCAGCAATATGGCGGCGACAATCCAGTGATCAGCAGCATGAACATCGATCTACACAATTGGGATACGATGACACGTGTCAACCAAGTCAGTGAGCCTGACCACCCGATGCCGTTTGTCGCCTCTTACCAAAAGCATGGGTTACTGAAGATCAATTCTAAACCGGTTCTTCACGGGTCAGCAGTGTATGAACATGAAATCACAAGTACGTTTGCCAAGCAACTATTATATTTTATGTACATCCTCAGTAGCATTGGCCACTTTCCCTCAAACTTTGCGTTACAACTGTTCTTTCTTGTTTTTAAGACTGGAGTGTGTACTATTCTCTGGCTCGACTTCACAAAGAGCACATCTTGTATGTAGGGGCGGTTGGGTGCCAAGTGATTAAAATGTTCGCTCGTCACGCCGTACTCGTCTCTCTATTTTATTTGGTTTCCCTTTCAAAAGGGTGAAGAAGGACGTAGAAGATATGTACTAAGGTTGACAGTGCGAAAGTTTTTATTACAGTTATTAGAACTATCAGAATGAGAATTCTTTTTCTCTAATTTCCCAAGATATTGATGATGGTTTCAATCAAACCGAAACATGAGTCTCATTAACCAATTCAGACCATGACCTACTTTTCAGCCGATCCGAATTTTCTCGTGTGAAAGTGAAAAGAGACACTACAAACAACTATAGTTACACTAAATTCCAATTCACGTTTACATAAGAAAATGGTATTTACAAATTAATTCTAATTTTAAAATTTTATAAAATCGTACTTCTATATTTTATGTGAAGGTTTAGGCAGCATGTCGTTAACTAAGGCGTCACAAACTGCTCCTGCTTGAAGAGGTCGTACAATGATTCACAATTCGTTTGGCTGACTGGTTACACCTGTTTTGTGTTTTTGTGCGCATATTAGGTGTATTTTCGTAACGTACAACGTGATTGATATAATATTAAGTCCGTACCAGACCGCCAAACATTTCTAGCGGCCGTACCTCGTTGTGAGATTTCCACGATTTCCATTTGTCAGAGGACGATGTACGACAGAGCATGCTGCTCGACCGACGTGTTTGCAAGGATTAGAAGGAATATACAAGTGATTAGATATATCAAATAATGATGATTAATATTTATATATCCAGTTGAATGAGTTGTTCTCAATTCTGGACTGGTTATTGTACTAAGTTGCGCAATTGGACGGAAGCCAGTCAGCAGGAAACGAGACTGTTGTGTAATCAATGTTTTGACTTGCTTTTCCTTGTGTTGATAAACTTCAAAGTATCTTATTGTTCATTACGAACATCAAAACTTCTTTTTGAGTTCAGAAAGTTCCGTTAACAGCTTATCATCGATATTTTGTAGAATACTACATAATGACCCTTCTAAGTCGATTATATATATTTTTATAAGTTTAACACTCCTACTACTTTATCTTTTTAAAGTTAGAACTATAAGATATCGATTTACCTCTAAGTTTCATCAACAGGGTATCCAAGAACAGACAGTTACTAATATTCAACTTCAGCATCACTTCAACAGTACTCAATATATTTACATATGTGTGGGACAAGAGAATACTACACGGGGTCTCATTACATACGGATTATACCAAACGAGTGTCCTTCATGTGGTATGTGACCGAGCGAAAGCGTTTCGTATTCTTTCTATTTAGACTGAGTGTGGTATTTTAATTATTACTCATTGTATTTCTTACCTGCATACAATATTGACAAAATATTGTTATTTGAAAGGATGATAAAATTGTTCCGCAACCTCTAGCTCTTCATGAAACCGGTTTCGGTTTGATAGCATAACCATGTTATAAAACTTACTTTAAGTTTTCAAGTCTAGCTGGAAAATTACTGAGTGCGGCGTAAACTCACTCACTCACCCTCATCGTTAAGATTGGGGAGGAAGTGGTGGTGCGTGCGGAAGCCTTATTCAATAATCGGTGCCCAGTCTTTGGTGGAACAACATGATGGTTGAGGTGATGTGGCATGAGTTGATAGTTCGGTATTAATCTATAATGAGTAATGTTTGTGTTTGCTGCTATCAAAATTTTAGAGCGTTTCCACATGTTTTGTCTTCCTTATTAAGTAAAACAGATAAGAACTATATTCAGCTGCGCATATTCAGGAATATCAAAAGAAGTGCAAAGTTTAGTCCTCAATAAAATTCTTTTTATGAAACCGTTTTCGGTTTGAACGCTAGTTTTGTCAATTTTATGCAGGTAATACGTGGGTAATGAATAAATTACCACAGTCGGTCTCACTACGAATTATAATGCTTGAAATCATGCTGTAATTCGTTCTGTCTCTGTCTGGGGTGTAGAAATGTCAGTACAATACTGGATGTCCCGTGATTATATATTATTTGTGCACGTGTGTGTGATTATTTGTTACAGTGTCCAGACATACTTTGTATTGCTATAGTTTGATGTTGGTTCGCTGTTGGTTGTTATAAAAAACAGAATGATTTATCAAGTCGTAGTTTACGCTTTCCGCGTCACCTGCTGTCTTCTCAGGTGTGGATTTCAGGAAAACATCAGAGGTTGTCCCCAGTTCAGGATATTGCTTGTTGAACGAGTTGTATGTGTTCACCAGCTAGAGCGTTGTTACATAACTCTTTACGACAGAGTGGAGTCGAGGGGATATATCACACGGGGTTCCACTGTTTCAAGCGGCTGATGATGTCAGTGTTCTTGAGCCGCACGAGACAACGTCAACTCTCAGCTGCTGGCTACTGACCACCCCCATTGTCCCAAGGCTTGTTGCCCTGATTGGTCCAACTGCCAAGTATAAAACAAAGATGCCTCGCCAGCTTCGTCGCGTTTATCGTTCACTTGTGTCCATATCGCATCATATCCTCACGCTTATATTATTACTTTCATTCAGATTCTCCCTCTCTGCCAGCATGAACAGGTTTCTTCAAGGTTTGGGCCTGTTGTCAGGCGTCCCTCCAGCTCCACAGGCCGGACCGCAAGTCCCCCAAGCAGGACCTTCGAGCCAGGTGACAAAAGGTACCCCTGTCGCCAACCAGAGACCTTCGTCAACCACCTCGACTCCATATTCTACCCCGATGACGTCCACACCGTACTGTACGCCAGGACAGGGGACTGGGGCAACTGGCGGATTGGCAGCTCAGTTGGATGTGAGTAAACATCATACTTTTGCACAGTCTTTGTACCGATACTACTTTATACCACTAAATCTACTACTAAATCTACTCTATCACGTACAACTTGGCATGCCTGCTGATTGTATCCATATGCCTTTTGTCTGTGTTGTTGTCGGTTGAATTGTACAACCTAACATTATGTTTGCAAGCCTAGACTTTCCAGAGAGGATTTACGTTGTTATAACTATTTCTAAGATGTGAAAAGAAATCAAGCAGCCATAACAATGTATCGCCTACGGCAGTTTAATCCAATACGTAATTGACGTTATATTACTGACATTATACTACAAAATTAGTGAGGGCGGTATTAATCCAAACTCACTCACTACTGAAGCGGTTGCAAAGTATGACGACATTAATACATTATGCCATTATAGTAAAGTGGTTCGTCCATCAGGAAATCAGTAAGGCGGTACACAAAAGTGTATCAAGTACTATGATGTTATTGACATGCATGTATCTGACCTGTCTGACATGTCTTTCGTCACAGGCTAACGATGCAGCCGAGCTAAGAAGACTCCGTGAGGAAAACAGAAGGCTCAAAGATGAAATCAGGCGTCTAAAGGGAATGGTAAGTCAAATGATTTTACTGAGTACAATGTATAGACGTGACACGGCGTTTAACAGTATTTACGTTACGTGATCTTCTTGCCCGAAGCGTTGAACATGTCGATAATCAAACCCAGGCCTTCAAAGTGATAAGCGATGAGCTCCTCACACAACCCCTTGATCGTAGGACTTGTATATATTGTTGTATTAACCTACTGTCAGTGGTGGACTATGTAAATTGACAGAACGTGAACCTTGTAATTTGGGAATACCTTCGGAATATACATCAATTTTAAGTACAGCTCCACGGATACATTACACAGGAACCTGTTATCACTATGTAGGTTAAACATAGACCATAGATCTACACGCACTTCATATATAAATAGAGTATATATATGACGTGCGTGTAGATCTATGAACTATGTTTTACCTACATAGCGATAACGGGTTCCTGTGAAACCTTATGAACACTATTATCCTTACCAATGATACACTGTTGCATTTGAATAATTAGTATACAAGTGCCGCTACTGAAAAGAAGACAAGTAATCGCCGGTAGTTTGTCAAAACATTTACTAACACTTCAGTATTTGGATACAGGCATTGCAAGGTGAGGCATGACAAGGCACGCTGCCAACAACACGGACAGCACGTGGTTACATCAAAAAGTACAACAAAAAACACACAGAAATCGGGTGCTACAATTCGGGTGCATGTAATTGTTGAACTGGCACCGAAATGACAGGCGGATAAGCGAAATTACACCCATGGAATGTACTCAGTGGCGATGTGTTCTGCAGTGTGACAGTTGTAGCCTGTCTTGTATCATACCCTAACAGTTATAATATAGTTGAAAATATGGTAAACCTACATGTTCCTGATCCAAACTCATATCAATTTGTTTCTCTCTCCTATTGCTCGAAACGTAGTGGAAACGTCTGTGTTCATGCTCCCAAGAACATTGAAAATATGGTAAACATATATCTGGTTCATATAAGTTGTAATATCATCGAAAATAAAACAACTTTAGTACCAGTCCTTAACAGTAGCAGTGCCATTGATTATATGTACAGTGATGGTTGTGTAATATCATTGAAAGTGCAAATCTAGTATTATTTATAATGGTTGTAAAGCTCATTGAAAATACAACATCTGGTATTAACTCACTCACTCATATTGTATCATAGGATTGAATGGGGGTGCATAAATGCGCTCTATATTGGCACGTACGTCAGTCACTCAACACATTTACGTTTGTTTTGTTTGTGCAGCGGGACACAACACCAACGGCAGCTCCGGCAGCAGCTCCATTGGCAGCATCGACAGCAGCTCATTCGGCAGCAGCTCCGACAGCAGGTCCATCAGCAGCTCCTACAGTAGCCTTAGCAGCAGCTCCTACAGTAGCCTCAGCAGCAGCTCCTACAGTAGCCTCAGCAGCAGCTCCTACAGTAGCCTCAGCAGCAGCTCCTACAGTAGCCTCAGCAGCAGCTCAATCGACAACTCCTTCAGCAGCTCCATCGGCAGCAGCTCTACCAGCAGCTCCATTAGCACCACCACCAGCAGCTCCATTAGCACCACCAGCAGCAGCTCCATTGGCCACAGCAACAACCTCAGCAGCACCGGTGACCATGAATGTGGCGACACAAACCCTTACAGCAGTGAGTATGCTATTGGAGCTCATCACTGGGAGTTTGGTTTTCACTCACATTGAGAGGCATGCATCCTCGATAGCTGGATTAGTCTTTGACTTCGCCTGACACGGCTTTGTCGTCTCTGTCCCTCCATCCATACTTCCATCCGTCCATTATTATTCCGAGTTCTACTTCTGTGTCAGAGTAGGTTCCCAGTAGCAAATTGTTTTCCACACTGTCAAATATATCTGAAGCATATTAGCAGCTGTTTACGATTTATGTGGGTATTTTCGCTCCGAAGTATTTGATGACTATGTTCTAACTGATCAAGGCGACCTCCGGAGCGTGTACTGCATTTGATATTCTAATGAAACCACTCTACATTGCTTTTTTCTTCTCAAAGAATTCTGAACCCGTTTCACATTGGTACATTGATGCAGTTCTACATTATTGCATTTCATAACTTTAACAACCTGTTAACGAGTCCTTTTCATGCTCTTTGTTTTATTCAGGCTCGGGCAGCAGATGAAGCGAGGCAGAGGCGTGATGCTAGATACAGGCAAAGAGCAGTAAGAAAGCAACAACATCAAAGGCATCAGCAGCAGCAACAGCAACGACGATTCCAACTACAGCAACAGCGCCGTCAGCAGCAACAGCCCCGACAGCAGCGGCTGCCCCGTCTACAGCTGCAGCAGCAGCACCAACAGCCACATCCCCGACAGCAGCAGCACCATCCCCGTCTACATGTGCAGCAGCAACAGCACCGTCTACAGCGGCAGCAGCACCGACAGCAACAGCCCCGTCAGCAGCAGCAGCAGCTCCGACGGCAGCAGCACCGACAGCAGCAGCACAACCACCACCGACAGCAGCAAGAAACACCATACGAGGAGCTGCTACGTCATTTCGATGAGGAGAAGAGGACTTCGGTGAGATATCGTACCTGACTTTTGAGAATGATGATTGCGGGGTTTTTAACATTCCCAAACAGCCAATGTTGATTGTAAGAGCCCAGACGGCCATTTTGTTAGAGTACCTCGAGGGTACAGGTCGCTGCTCATCCTATCAATCTCAGAATTCCCCCAAAAGGACCTTGTTGACTTCAGTTAAGGGACAAAATGTTCTTTGTGTTAAACGCAGATCAACAAATACAAGGCATTCGTTTATCCTCAGTCTGACACCCCCGATGAAACTACCATATGTTAAGTAGATCCAACGGGTAAAAGTTACCGTGCCCCATGGACTGGAAATAATGACTAAGTATTGTTTGTTTCCTTGTAGACAAGGGCCGAATACGGAAGCCAGCCGGCGTCATCCAGGTTGCATTGGGAGGAGGAGTGACCAGTAAGTTGAACGCCATGTGTCTCTAAACTTTATCGCATTGGCATTGAGTATATACCATATGAAGTAACACCTATGATGGTGACTATGATGTTTTCATCTTTGTCTTTCCATATGTGAATGAAACCTTTCTTTCTTCAGATGTCATTACCGCACAACAACGGGTATTCATTAGACAAAGACGAGGATAGATGTCTCGGTCATCAGGTTCGCCTATGTCACCATCCTCAGTTGTCATCCTTAGCTGTCATCGACACCCAGCCCCCGAAGTTGGCATTCTTAGTCGATAATCCCAGTGATCAACCTTAATGCTGCCATTAGACTCTCCATGACCGTCCAACTACAACGCCATCCTTCTGCTATCTCTCCAGGTATACAGTTGTGATAATCAAACCACTTAAAACATCATTTAAATCATTTCCTGAGTGCTGATGATTTCACAATTTACCATGCCCCCTGTCTTGAACTATTTTTTTCTTCGCGTTCGAAAAATCCTCTAGCCGTCCAATATCAAAACTATGTATTTGGGAACATACAAGTTAATTCATCATCTTTAACAAAGACTTTTCGGTGATTCTGAGCCTAGCGAACATTATCTATTTCACCTCAGGTGTGCTCAGTCAAGACTTCCTTCATTATCAAAACATAAGTTATATCATTGAGAATAGGACGTATATAGTATTGGTCCACAACAGCTGTAATGTCATTGATTATGTGTATAGTAATGGTTGTGTAAACATCATTGAAAGTGCAAATCTAGTATAATTTACTGACGATTGTAAAGATCATTGAAACTACAACACGTCTGGTAGTGATTCGTCATATTGTTTCATAGTGTTGAATCGAGCGTGTGCGAATGTTCACTATATTGAAACGTACGTAAATCACTTTATTTTCTTTTTCCAGCCTGAAACAACACCGACCACAGCTGTAACAGCTTAAACGACAACTCTTATAGCAGCACCATGACAACCGTAACGGGTATGGTCACAGCTACGACCTCAGCAGCACCGGTGAATATGGATGTGGTGACTCAACCTCTTTCAGCAGTGAGTATGCTATTGCAGTTGATCATAGATCACTGGCAGCTTGGTTTTCAATAACATTGAGACGCATGCATTCTCGATAGCTGCATTAGTCTTCAGCTTCACACTCACACACGGCTGAGATCCTAGTGCACATTCTCAATTAGCCCCAGAGTACAATGGTGATATTTCTTACCTGACAACTCGTATTTTTTCGTGTACCACGATTGTGGAGATCGTTGCTGAATCTGAGAATCCAAGTGGACCCAGTGGGTAAATGTACAGTACTACTTGGATCGAAGAAAGGGTCTAAGTATTGCTTGTTTCTTTGCAGGAGAGGGAAAGAGTACAGAAGCCGGCCAGTGTCGTCCAGGTGGGAGGAGGAGTGACCAGTAAGTTGAACGCCATCTGTTTCTAAACTTGAAATTAATGGGTTCTTGCATTCTCATTGGGAATGTGACATATGACGTAACAATGGTTACATGTTTGTCCTTCCGCATTTAAACCGAACCTTTCTTTCTTCAGATGGCATCACACAACAGAAATAGACAAAGTTATGTGTCTCGGTCAATCATCAATCACCATCCTTAGCAGTCTTCCACCGTCAACCACCTAACTTGTCATCCTCAGTTGGCATCCATCACCCGGTAATCCCAGTGATCAACCACACGCTGCCATCAGTCCTCCATGACTGCAAGAGACCACCCTCCTCCTACCTGTCCAGGTATACAGTTATGATAATCAAACCACTCCAAAGTTTTGAGAATCATTTCCTGAGTGCAGATGATTTTATTTAACTTGACAGAAGCCTTGCAATTATTTCCCTCTGAATATCAAAACCATCATAAGCAGTTAATTCATCATCTTTAACAAGATCTTTTCAATTTCTCTGATCTTAAGAAAATACAATTTTTTTCTCCTCAGGTGTGTTGAGAGTCCAGAGCTTCTTCATTACCTCTACCATTTATACCGCACATGTGCAGGAATCCATACCACTTCATACATATAATCATTCCCACGATATAATCATTCCCACAATCATGCTATCCGATTAGGATGCGAAAGTACTCTCCACCTCTTTTTTAACATGACCACGAGGGCTCTTTAGGATTGCTTGTTTGGCCAAATCGCCCAACTCGTTGTTGGTGTATCGTGTACCTACTGATAACCGGGCAGCTTTGAGATGTTGAGGGGTGTTTCATGTTTCATGGCTCACACTCCTACATGAAACACCCGCTAACACCTTCTAGTTGAACGATGACTCGGTGGTATTCGTAAGCATCGTCTCAGTTAGCTGTATTTGGTGAGCATTTTTAAAGACAACTGCCAACATTCAATACCATTGCAACGAGAATGTCATATTGATATTTTGTTTACATGTTCAACTGTATCATGTTGTTCGGTTTATCGTAGTAGTCTACTGATCCTTGATATTGGGAGTAGAGGATGGAGTATGTTCCTAATCATGTGCGGTCATATGGTTGGTATCACGAAGTGCTTTGCTCATCTTACCCGTGTTATCGGATCCACATCTGTCAAATACTGCCTCGTCGGATGCAATATGCGGAACAGTCTCCAGTCTACCAACATGGACAAAGTCTAGGGCATCCACCAGAGATGGTAAAAATCAGGATCTTAGCCAACCACTTTGATAGACTTCCCGATGTCTGCCAACCACTAATATCTACGTCCAGATCTCTGTCGACAACAAACATGGACCTAGTCATGTGACTCATCCAGATGATGTCAAACTTCAGATGTCAAGCATGGATGACTCCAGAAGGTGAGTTTCAAACTATACATGAAATAATGAATTACGGAATTGTAGTTTCTATATATGCCTTTTCTGTGTACGTATTTGTTCCCAAATGCATAATTATTTTTATCCTGACTCATGATATTTTACTTAAAAAATTACATCTTTCCATCATCTTATCTAAAAAACCTGTCAGATGGCCTATACACTTCCACTGGAAAAGTGGTATTTGAAACAGCCTCAGGTGTTTCATATTTCCAATCATGTGTATATATTCATAAACCTATCCCAAACTTTGTGACAGGAAGGATGGCTTCAACTTTCAAATAGCCAACTTCCCCCTTATATCGAGCACTATCCAAGCATTGTCTGCCTTTGATACATAGATTACACAAATTTGTAGCTAACGCCACGCATACATGCTCTTCATAGCAATAATTTAGATACCCGCAGAATCTGTTTGTTCGGCTCTTCGTACATTTTATATCATAAGGAATATACACTGTAATTCATGTTTTACTCACTGTTTGCATGCTTGTTTGTCGGCCCAGGTATATGTGATTCTGATCCCAGTCTGTACTTGTACAGGTACCATTGCTACAGCAGTAGATCACACCTGTCTCCCACCTGTCACCTGTCAGCAAACTCACTTGTCTCACTATCAGCATCTGCATGGGCTCTACGGTAAGTCTTTAAAACTTAGATCCGAGCAATTAATTTGCATTGTTTAAATAAAACACACATGCACATGCACTAGCTATCTTCCACCCGAACATCCACCAGGCAGCAAAAATAGATTGTGTACTCAGATTTAAGAAAGCATTTGAAGGAAGACCTATCGTAGCCACTTCGTGATGAGGTCGGCATCGTTTTTCTTTCATACTTTCATAGCAGGGGCAACGTGAGGCATAGGTATCCAGCACTCTGCTGGGGTGTGAGGTCGTTTATTTCAGTTGGATATAGGTAGTGAGATCGATAAACGACACACTGCAACATTAAATATAATAATATAATATACATCACACATAATTCATATAAGATACATATAATTCCATACACGGGTTAATGGATATGGATGGTATGGATAATTACCAATAATACCGTAGTTACTCAAAGCATGAATAACATTACTCATTACACATATGGAGTGCGAATTATGAAATTACATCATTACGCATAACGTAATAATACATACATACAATGCAATGCACACATAAAAGGTAATAATACACCATTACGCATTAGTCGTAATGATACCATAGTCCATACACATGATTCATCACCGCACGTTACATGATGGTGCTATATACAGTACATGGATATAATATATACATATACACATACCCTGTGGGTGGTACAAGGACGTACACCAATCACGCACAGCACCAGTCATATGGACGGGGTCTTATCCGTTACAAATAATATTAAATAATAAATAACATGCAAGGTAATGTGGAGTAGATTTAGGGCAACATCCATGAACACAAAATTACTTCTACACATTGATAATTACACTCAACATAGTTATCATAGTTAAAACATAGCAACTTATATCAAAACACATTCCCTCATGTCACACATTCAGTGAAAAGATAGTAAAGATAAGAATATATTAGTGATGCTTATTTATGTTTATAGCTTAGGATTGGACAGCTAACATAATTGCATATAGCACACGTACATGCTATTGAATATAATACCTATTTCAATGATAGTAATTAAATAGATATACTTTTATTATAAAGATACTGCAAGGATTAAATGCAATATATCTTTAATTAAATAATACTAACCTTAATTTGTGTCTGTCCATCGTGGCAAAGAAGCAGCGCAGAATGAGTCAAATTGTGCATGAAGTTAGTCAGACCAGTCAGCGGAGTTAAAGCGTCATGGCTTGGGCAATTGGTCGGAGTAGCCTACCTCTAAAGTTTAACCCTTAAAGTGCCTAATAATAATATAGCTAAAAGGATAGAATAATAAGAACATTATAATAATATATATACACTAAAATACACCTGCCACACTTTTCCAACAGGTTTTACATGCCAATGAATACAGAAATCGCCATGCCTACATTTATAATGCATTCGTCAATGTTATAGATTTTAAAGCCATGTATCTTTATCCAACAGACATCATGAAGCACCTGACTGACACCGTGGCCGTCTTCCCTCCAGAAGGATGTGCAGGATCTCTCCAGGTCCTACATGATACAGAACACTGACCGGGGTGTCTTTAAAGAACTGTCACTCATCAGTACATTAATTGATCTCAGTGTAACTTTCTCTGTCATTTCAAAGCGACAGCGTCCCTGGTATATGAAACCATTACAGTTGAGCAATACCCTAAAGCAGACTTTCTTGAATACAATGGGGTAAACGTGTTAGAACTGTATCAGGACTGTTTCAGAGCTACATTACCAAATAATATGACCTCATTGTCAGGTAAATGCATGTAGGTTTACTGTTACTGGTGCTAAGCACTTCCTCTCTTTAGGCCTGTCAGGAGGGTGGATATATACAGGCGTGGTTGAGCCATGCTACCCTGGATGTATTCAGCCGAGTGACATTCTAAAATGACACTACATATTTTGTCAGGTATGAATTTCAAATGCACATAAGTTTTGGTGTATCTAGATGTTTGGTAAATGGTCTACATTTGAGAAATTGAGTTTGCCTGTCAGGAGGATGGAGTGACATTCTAAATAACATTATATATATATCATATATAATTGGTCAGGTTTGGAATTCAAGTGTATGTTTTGGTGTATTTAGATGTTTGAGAAAGCGTCTCCATGTGAGATAGGAATTGATTTTGGCTGTCAGGAGGATGGATATATACAGACGTAGTTGAGCCATGCTGCTCTGGATGTATACATTCTACTGACAATATAAGGAAGTACATGCACAAAACGCGCACAGCATGACATACGTGGACTAAGCCAGGCAACTAGGCATACATACTTGTCATATGTGGGATGTATGCACATTTCGGACGAAAGTTTAAAACCTGTACCAGCACCGGACGTTGTTTAGCCAGGAACATTGTGAAGCAAGTACTGAGATGTGCTGTGTACACAAGAATGTACAAGATGTACAAAACTGTTTCTAATTCTTTTTCCATGTTCCATGTTCCGTTGTGTTGATTTCCGTCCCCGCCCTTTCCCTACCTCGAATAATATCATTGTATTTTCAATATCTGTAATTTGACAGCGCCACCTGATTGTGTACATAGTCATTGCTGTTTTTCATTCTCTGTTGTGTTTAATCTGAGTTTAAATAAATATTTCACTATATACGAGATTGTGTTGTCAATTTTTAAAAAAATGGAAATCTGAAATGCAGTTAATTTGCTGAATTGTTTCTTAATCGTACCAGGATCCGCTGATCGTTGGTTTAAGACTGGAGTTTCATGCCAGTGCTGTTCAGTTTCACAGCAGTTTGTAGATAAATAAACCCTAATATTTTCCCGATTTATATCACATGGACATTAAGCACATCAAGCTTGGGTTTTTCTAAATGTCCCATCATTATGGGTACAATCTTTCTACCAAGAAGTTGTTGCATAATTCAAATCACGGAGGGTATAGTCGGAAAATTGGCTCTGATTCAGCAGAGATTTCATATGAAAAATATAACGTCTTCACTGGTTTCTACCTATATGTACGTGTCAAACACTACAAACTTTCCACAGTGGGTTAAGGTGCTACAACATATTTAAGACTGATAATGACTGACGAGACAGCAAGTTGACAAAAAACAGCTTTCATTCCAAACTCAACACGTACCATAGTTGTATTTATCTGGCCAGTGGTTGTAATAGCATTACCTTGTTACAGCTGTAGTGAGTGAGTTCAGTTTTACGCCGCTTTTAGCAATATTCCAGCAATATCGGCGGTGGACACCAGAAATGGGCTTCACACATTCTACCCATGTGGGGAATCGTACCTGTGTCTTCGGCGTGACGAGCGAACGCTTTAACCACTAGGCTACCTTGCCGCCCCTACAACTCACGAAAATAATGCTGACTGATTTTAACCAATATATAAATCCTATCATGAATATGCAAACAAACATCTGCCATTACCCAACAATTATGATAATCACCTATACGACTATAAATCATGAATAAGTTTGATGTTTATTTATATTTGTAACTGAATCTATCAAAGGAACACACACACACACACATATATATATATATGTCATTGTTCAGCTACAGTTAAATGTGCCTGAAGAGTTAATGGAACAGAGGATGATGTGCGGCTATGAAATGAACACATGTTTATCTAATTGTTCAGCTACAGTTAAGTGTGCCTGAAGCAACGAATGCGTTTGATGTTTATTTATATCTGTATCTGAATCTATCGAAAGAACACACACACACACACTCACTCTCTCTCTCTCTCTCTCTCTCTCTCTCTCTCTCTCTCTCTCTCTCTCTCTCTCTCTCTCTCTCTCTCTCTCTCTCTCTCACATATATAGTGTATATATAATTGTTCAGCTACAGTTAGGTGTGCCTGAAGAGTTAGTGGAACGAGGATGAGTTAATGGAACAGAGGATGATATGCGGCAATGAAATGAACGTATGTTTATCTAATTGTTCAGCTACAGTTAGGTGTGCCTGAACAGTTAATGGAACAGAGGATTATGTGCAGATATGAAATGAACACATATATATATATATATAAAATTGTTCAGCTACAGTTAGGTGTGCATGTTAATGAAGAGATTAATGGAACATGATCAATTGGATGATGAAGAGTTAGTGGAACAGAGGATGATGTGCAGATGAAATGAACACATATTTATATAATTGTTCAGCTACAGTTAGGTGTGCACGAAGAGTTAATGGAACAGAGGATGATGTTCGGGTATGAAATGAACGTATGTTTATCTAAATGTTCAGCTACAGTTAGGTGTGCCTGAAGAGTTAATGGAACAGAGGATGATGTGCAGATTAATTGCTAATATGTTTTCTTGCAGACATTTAAGTCTCTTTTGCTATTGAAAGTTTCCACGCTTTGTGTTCTTCTGATAAAATTTAAAATTATAGATTATTTCCAGAATTTTCATATTTTCAGAAGTGCTCAAATATCCGTATCAATTCATAATGATTTTTAGATTTTAGCCATGGGAATAAAATATATGTTTCTTCTTATCTTTGTATACTTCACACTTGTGAAGAAATAGTGTAAAGCGTTTTGTGACATCCTCAGGAACAGTTCGGCCGCTCCGATACATGTCTGTTATGAACTCACGCAAAGTAATTCGTTTAACCTCAAATCAGTCCTATATGGAAATATTGAGGCATCAGAAACTGAAAATTTAGAACTGGTTAAAACTGTTCACCGTTTTATTGAAATATCTTGTCGATTTAAGCTTTAGAAGTAATGCAATGCAATATTTAACTGTAAACCTATTGAAAAAGAACTTATTATTGATCAAATTCATTGTCATTTTATTATTTCTGTGTGTTCCTGTTGATATGTCATATATATGTATACAATCAATGCTTTTGTATTGGAGCGGCATTAAGATGAGCCTTTGGCTTGTTTGCTAATCCTGTTCATTATTTATATGAATAAATTTGTTTAGCCATGTCTGTTATACATATCAGCGTTAAGGTCACCATAACCGTGCCTTAGGCCCATTGTATGTTTTGATAAAACGACATCCGAAATTTAGATTCAAATGTATGTCATTGTCTAAGCTAAATCTACATCGACACGTCGCTCTATGCAATAAATAAGAAGTTGTCATCCATAAAGCTGAATGTTTCATTTTTGAGTCACCAACTACTAGAAAGATGATCAAACAATTAGCATGAGCATCGATCTGCACAATTGGGAACCGATGACATGTGTCAACCAAGTCAGCGAGCCTGACCATCCGATCCCGTTAGTCGCCTCTTACGACAAGCATAGTCGCCTTTTGTGGACATTTAGAAGATTGTATGATCATCGTCTTATCATTTGCTTGATAACGGCGTTAGTATCTACACTGAAAAAGAAACGTCACATCTATTGCACTAACAAAGTTGTTTATCCATAAAAGGGGTTCCTCGTCTAATGTTGTTTGTCTGTAGTAAAACTGATAATAGATTAGGGATTAGCAATCTACACAAGTAAGACGTGTGTTTACTTGATCTTTTATGAATTACGAACATCGACGATTTACATTCGACTTTGAAGTTCAGCTCGCCTTGAGTGAAAACAAAGCAGTTTCTCACCCCGCTCTTTGTTGAATGCAAAGGGCAGAGTGTACCATGCACTGGCTCTACCGTGAGATGTTTTAGTCAGATTTTTCAAATGTTGTTACAAGACCTTCTGTCTTGTATGTTGTTACGGATGTTATCAACAGGTGTGTTACTGTAATCTGTACACAGTAGAGGTCTCGGAGTGTTACCTCATTGTTGTGCTACTCCTCTTAATTGTACAAGCCTTTGTTTCCGCGTGAAATCACAACCTCCATTCAAGTAAATATAAGCAGCCGAGTTCATGATCGATATAAAGTCCCCATTTACATCTGGTCGAGATAACACTTCGATTCCCATGCTTTATACTTCTACATATTCTTTCCATATTAATATAAGTTGAGCAGAGATCTATCAGTTATACCTTCGATTTCATACGGAGTCTCGTCTACTCAGCTTTACAGGATAATCTCCGTAACTGAATTAGAATAACTGTCGCTGTAAAATGTCCGAATCCGCTAGTGTGTGTTCGTGGGTGAAGTTCCGCCGGGCCGAGCAGCACTTCTGGGATGCCTGTGATGAGATACGGCGTATTGACCAGCGGGATGAAGACCTGCAGAAACGTCTTGATATTGCGTCGAGAAACGGCGCCAAACATATGATCTTCAACCTCACTCTCCGCCAGGGGGCGCTCCAGGATGTGAGGACCATGTTCATCGAGTTTGCAAATAAGATGGCTGATCGGGCGGAAGTGCTAAGGAAGACGATTCTGGAAGAGGAGAGTCTCAGAGTGACTGGGGAGGCTTTGATCATGACTCGTGAACATTATGACGATGGTGACCACGTGGATGGTACACGGTGATTGAGCCAGAGGTTCACCCATGCTGTTTGGGTTTTGAACTATTATTTTGTTTCAAGTATAAAGAAAGAAAACAGGGAGCGATTGTTGAAAAAGAGAGGTGAACAAATTAAGGCTGGTCGTATGTGATACCATCAGCGACCACCCTGTGCTACACGAGACAGAGACATAGGTGAACAGTCGGCGGAATAATAGCCATACCACCCAGAACCATCCTCTATCCAGAGACTGCAATGTGTTTCCACTGATGGTGGTAGGGTAGGATAAAAATGTCCCTGCATGTTTTCGGTCAGAAACAAATCCAGCATGCTTGCAGCCAACTAAACTACACATATCCTATATTCATTCATATGCTCTCAAGTTTTGTTATTAAGTATATGCAATCTTCATAGCTAGCAGATGTGTGGCAAAACAGTGTAACCAATATATGTTTTGAAATAAAACATGTACACGATAATATGGTGCGGCTTTTGTTTATATCTCTGTTGCAAAGCTTCGAAGACACATAAATTGACCTTCAAACTACGCACGCCGAAACATTCATGTTGCCATTTAAAGGTTTGGGGTATTTCGTTTGCGTTCGCTCGTCATTCGGATTACCCTCTGATGGTCCAATACACGGGGCCAACTCTTACGTCGACGTAATCGTGGAACACTGCAGAAAGGACCGTCGAACCACAGTGCAGTTTAAGGCCTTTTCAGTTATCCAATGTAGCTTCTTTCCAGTATGGAAAATGTAAAGTAAACGCTCTCTCTCTCAATACCGGGGTGCAAAGGGCTCACAAAAATACTGAAAACCTAATCACGTTGCATTTGAGTGAAATCCTTTATTTTGCCATATTAGGCTGCTTAAAACCAACGGGAATTCAACAAGAATTGAAAACTTTTGAAAATATAACAAGCTAACAAGATAGGTACATTGAAAATCCTGAAACTGAAATGTTCGTTATAACAAGGGATAACCACCTAAAACTAGACAAAATTCACCCGGACAAAATCCACCCCAAAATTGCCACCCCGGACAAAATCCACCCTTCTCAAATTGCTATTGTTAAAAGTTTTAGTGTGTCCTGATCTTTGATCAAGTTGTTTTTCTCAAGCATTGCAAGCATTGTTTTGATAGCATGTACGTTTTCCTAATTGGCTGTTGTTCCTAGATGGTGTTTCAAACATTAAAGGTTTCTCCACTTGTCACATTTTGATCACTACTTAATCCTTAATCCTCTTTCATGTATCATTAAGTAGTCTCACACTTTGATCATTACGTAATCACCTTAAAGAATTAAGATGTTTTGCAAGCCTGATTGGAGCCCTTTATACGCATGTTTTGATAGAACATACTTTTTTAATGAGTTTGAGATTATCCTGTTTATTTTAAATGAGTTTGAGATCATCTACTTAAGATAAAGGCTTCTATAGTATATATATAGTTTGTGTCAAAAATGCAACTTCACCATACATCATGGAAGTGATACGGAACAACAAGGGTGGTTCGGAGTTGCTTTATCATAAAGAAGAAAGAGAGCAAGTCAACAATTAGGTGGGAGTGTTCCCAACGGAAACCGCTGTCTTGCAAGGGTCCAGTGACCACAGACATGGAAGTGAAGAATGAAGTACAGACAACCGACCACTGCCACACCCCAGACCCGAGCGTTACCATGGCCCTCAACATGCGGTCAGAGATGAAGCAGAAGGCCAGTACATCCCGAGAGACACCGAACCAGGTTCTTCTAGACTCTGCTACTTCCCATCCAGTAGAAGTTAGTGCAGCTTTAGGTGAAAGTGATTCCATAAAACGTGATCTCCGACGTCACAGAGCCAAGCAGTTTCCTGCTAATCCTACAACACTTGCAGACTTGAAAATTGAAGGTGAGTTATACTTTTTATATTGTATATCATAATGTATGTAAAATTAAATGCTTCTCCCCAAAATCACACTACTCGGTATATACATATCCTCCTCATCTTAAATCTCATTTTTAATTTATAAAATTTAAATTTTATTTTAATCCTTTTCATTTTAGGTGACTGTGGCATCCGTGTCTGACGATACAGACGAGCCGTTCCTGATATATGACAACAAACAAGATCCCAACTGTGTCATCGTCTTCGCCTCCGACACCACCCTGCAACACCTGGCATCAGCAGACACCTGGTTTATTGACGGTACCTTCGATGCTGCTCCCAACCTCTTCACTCAACTGTATGTGATCCGTGCTCCCCTTGGGGATAGTGCTGTTAGTTGTGTGTATGCCCTCCTGTGTGCAAAATGTGTTTACATATGTATTTTGGTTGTTTTTGTTATCGATTATGAATGACTGATATGAATAAAATTCATTTCTGTGACTAAACATGTCATTAGTTTGTTTTTTCTTAGGGTGGAATTTATTAGGGGTGGATTTTGTCCGGGATGGATTTTTTCCTAGGTTGCAATTTTGGGGTGGATTTTGTCCGGGTGGATTTTGTCCTGGATTCAAAGCAGTCATGGCCCTTATTACCAAGCCTGGGAGTACATGTTTCCTTAACATGGTAACTGTGTTCTTGTTAGGTAGACTACCTAATCCCCAGCAAGTACAGTGCAGGATAAAGCATATTGAACTTGCAAACATTGACCAAACTGTGTGAAAGCAAACTTTAGGAATGTAGGATGCACCTGAAACACATTGCTTTGAAGTATTTTCAAATCCTCTGAAAGTTCAATCATAAACCATATGTGTCGTCTATTTAAGGAATAAACATGGTTTAATAGTTTTCCAACCACTAGATATAAACCACAATATAAGTAACGAACATTTCAGGCAACGTCATGTCTTCAGAAACACTGTCTTGTCCTCAGATAGACTTATAAACTGGGCAGATTTCAATATATTTCAACTGAAAACAGTCATATAAAGATTTCATTAGCATGTTTGGGATCTATTTTTTGCAACTTTTTTTTGACATTATCTCAATACTTTTCATACATCTTAACAGTCTATATGCAGAAAACGCATAATCTATTCTCAAATCTACTTATTATTATTCAATCTTTTGGGGGATATGAATTTCAAACAATGATTCTGTAATTATTTAACCTGAGACAAGCAAAAAAATCTGGAAATAATAGGACTGTAGGTCAATTTTAATCCAATAGAAGCGACAGAAATATCCGTTACTGGGATGAAATATTCCTTGTGGTTGTTATCGATGTTATGGCAATGTTTCTATTGCCCAATTGTATGTCTGTCTTATCAAATACAGAGTGACATTACTTTGTAAACTCCGATGCGTGACTAATAACTAAACAGTAAGTGGTGGTGTCAATTTTTTATTTGGAAATGAAATGTTCGTTACATCGTTACTTCCTTTTCTGACGACTCTCAATTTTTAGAAAGTGTAATTCCAAATATAACATATGTCTCAATTTTAAGTCTATGGTGATAGTATAGATCCTCTTTGACTTCCCAGATGGGATAGCAGTCACGTGATGTTTGCAAAATAGTATCAGAACTTCACAAGCAATATGGTTCGAAGATCCTAGTAACGAACATTTCAGTAACGGTGATTTCATATTCTGGCAAATCAAGCAGTAAGTTACCATTAACCACACACAAGCTTTGAATATTGTTTTTTATTTCCATCTGGCATACTTTGTGTTCTAAATGTAACTTAAACTATGTGAAAAAAAGCACAATTCCCCAGTTTGGCGGTGGTAAAGGACATTTCAATCTTATTTCTTGGCATGGAATATTTTCTATGTATTGAGATATACTATGCAGAGAGATATTCTGAGCCCCAAATAATGACAAGTACCATTAACGTAAACATAAATTGTATTCATTCAAAGTGAATGGGTGAGATTATGCGTTGTTCTAAACATGTACATGTCAAGCTGAAAATTAGTCACGGACATTTCCTCAAAACTGGCAACATGGTATTAGAACACATTCATTTGTCTAAAAAGAATGCATTGGCTTAACAGTTTGCAGAAAATGAAACTTTTGACCAACATGAAGGTCCTAATGTACTAATACCCAGGTATTTGTATACCAAACTGCATTAAGTTTAACTGCAAAGTAAGGTTTTGTTACCGGCGACAGTAACGGACACGTCAAATTGACCTATTACCTAGCTGCAACAAATATACTTTTGGGGTTATTGGGCTGTTTGTTTATGCATGATGGATGTTGGCCAGGGTGGTACCATTATCCAACCATACTGATAATAACATTTGCTAATGAAGTTTAAGAGAAGCATGGCGGCGACAGCATTTGCACCCCGTTATTGAGAATGAGTGAAAGTGGACAATATGCGTTATTCGACGGCGCGGTTACAAATATATCAGGTCCGGATAAACCAGTGTTTGATAGAATGAGCACGAGTTATTAATACACTCACTCCGTCACTGTCTAACCCCATCTTAAGTTGATATGATAACTACGATATCTGATAATTTACGGAATGTCACATTAAATAATGATCGACTTGAACAGTCTGTTTATGAAGAGCGAGAGCGAGTACGAGTGCGAGTATGGTTTTACGCTGCGTTTAGCAATATTCCAGCAATATCACAACGGGGGACACTAGAAATGGGCTTCACACATTGTACCCTTGTGGGGAATCGAACCCGGGTCTTCGGTGTGACGAGCGAACGCTTTAACCACTAGACTACCCCACCGCCCCATATTAAGACCGAGTACGGATCGAACACGACCCAGAGGCGTGGTGTTTCTGCTGTACAAATTCCCTTGCAGACAGTTTCCCGAATGGGTATGCGAGCTGCTGCTACGCCATGGGAACCCACGATTTTGATTTGCCGGCGGAAACCACTGCCTCGTATGTTGGAGTGGTAAAACCTACAGTGAGTCCTGTGTGTTGGAGTGGTAAAACCTACAGTGAGTCGTGTTGTAAAACCTACAGTGAGTCGTATGTTGGAGTGGTAAAACCTACAGTGAGTCCTGTGTGTTGGTTGGTTTGTTGTTTAACGCCGCACTCAGCAATATTCCAGTTATATGGCGGATGTCAGTAAATACTCAAGTCTTGACCAGACTATCCAGTGATCAACAACATGAGCATCGATCTACGCAATTGGGAGACGATAACATGTGTCAACCAAGTCAGCGAGTCTAAACACCCGATCCCATTAGTCGCCTCTTATGACAAGCATGCCTTGGGTTTGCTGAAGACAAATTCTAACCCTGCTCTAACCCTGACCTTCACGGGTCCCGTGTGTCAAGGGTAATGGCGATCAGTTTTGAGAGCCGACCATTTTTACCCATTTCACGGGTCACGTGTGTGGTATCAAGTGTAATTGCGATCAGTTTCGAGAGCCGACCATTCTTTCCCATTTCTGTTGACTTATTGCGAAAACCTATTCGCCTTGTTACAGTAGCAAGCGAGTCTCTAGCTGAAACCACAAAGCACCTGAAAGGTAGTTTGGGCTCTGAATACGCTCTGGACTTCAAAACTATAAAAAGATGACAGAAAACACAGTCCACGTAAGAATGTTGGGGAGAAGTTAATAATAAACCCACCTTCGGTGTTTTATAAGAATGCTTGTGACTATTGATTCTCAATCAATGTAAACATGCCGTACTCTTACGTCCTTGTCAGAACACCGGGTTAGAATTGATCTTCAGTAACCAATGCTTGTCGTAAGAGGCGACTAACGGAATCGGGTGGTCAGGCTCGTTGGCTTGGTTGACACAAGTCATCGTATCCCAATTGCGTAGATCGATGCTCATGATGTTGATCACTGGATTGTCTGGTCCAGACTCTATTATTTACAGACCGCCGCCATATAGCTGCAATATTGCTATTCACAGGTAAATGTTCCATGAAGCACATACAAATCTTCTACCCAATGCCCTGAATGTGTTGTGGAAAAATATTGTGTTGCTGGTAAAAATAAGTGTTACGTACTTCCTATCAGTAAAACGAAAGCACGTATGTTTTGCGTTGACAAACAAACCTGTTGTCACAAACAAACATTCCAGCATCATACGGTACTTGATGAGAGGAACAGTTATGTTCTGGCCTGGTAAATTAAGGTCCTTTCCGAGATATATTCAGATTACATGTATATCATTAGGTAACATCTTGTTGTTAAGCAAATATTCACCATCAAACCCATTCGAACATTTATGTTTTCGGAACAATACTTACACGTGGATAAGGGGCGGTGGGGTAGCCTAGTGGTTAAAGCGGTCGCTCGTCACGCGGGAGACCGGGTTCGATTCCCCATATGGGTACAATATGTGAAGGCCATTTCTCGTGTCCCCCTCCGTGATATTGCTGGAATATTGTTAAAAGCGGTGTAAAACCATACTCGCTCACTCACTCACACACTACATGCTGATAACACTTGTAGATGCATCAATTACATGCAGATACATTTCACACACTTATACAATATTCCAGTTCTCATTCTGGTTTAAATGAGGCCAGTTACTTCATTGTACACATTACTACCAACCGCTGCTGCTGCTGATGTTAATACTGCTACCTGTCAATACAAAGTAATAGCATCTGGCCTCAATAACACTCCGGGGCAGTGGGGTAGCTTAGTGGTTAAAGCGGTCACTCGTCACGACCTGGTTCGATTGCTCACATGGTACAATATGTGATGCAGATTTCTGATGTCCCCTGCGTGATATTGCTGGAATATTGCAAAAAGCGGCTTTAAACCCAACTCAGTCGGTTAGTCAGTTAATAACCTCAGTCACACTCCCGCGTCTCATATATGGTATTACAGATAATATCATGGCGTCTTCATCTGTGGTACCATTACTCATTCCATGTCAAAAGAAGTGCAGAGGTTAGTCCTCAACAAAATCCTTTTAATGAAACCTGTTTTCGGTTTGAAACCATAAAAAATGACAAAGCACGCTATTTTTGTCAATTTTATGCAGGTAAGATGTGGCAATAAATAACATACCAGTCGGTCTCATTACATACAAATTATAATACTTGCATTCATACCGTGATTCGATCTGTGAGTGTCTCTATTTGGTGTGTGTACAATCTATACAATACTAGATTCTATATTGTTTGTGCACGCGTGTGATTATTTGTTACAGCGCCCACACATATTTTCTATTGCTAAATCTTTATGTTGGATCGTAGTTGGCTGTTTTAAAGAACAGAATGATATGGGTGGTAGTTTACGCTTTCCATGTCACCTGCTGCTGTTGATTTCAGTAAGAAACATCAGACTTTGTCCCCAATTCTGGATATTGCTTGTTGAACGAGTTGTATGTGTTCGCTAGCTAGAGCGTTGTTACATAACTCTTTGCGACAGAGTGGGGTCGAGGCGATATTTCAGTCTGGGTTCCATTGTTTCAAGCCGCTGATGATGTCAGTGTTCTTGAGCCGCACGAGACAACGTCAACTCTCAGCTGCTGGCTACTGACCACCCCCATTGTCCCAGGGCTTGTTGCCCTGATTGGTCCAACTGCCGAGTATAAAGCAAAGATGCCTTGACATCTACGTCGCGTTTATCGTTCACTTGTGTCCATATCGCATCATATCCTCACGCTTATATCATTACTTATATTATAACTTTCATTCAGATTATCCATCTCTGCCAGCATGAACAGGTTTCTGCAAGGTTTGGGCCTGGTGTCAGGCGTCCCTCCAGCTCCACAGGCCGGACCGCAAGTCCCCCAAGCAGGACCATCGAGCCAGGTGACAAGAAGTACCCCTGTCGCCAACCAGAGACCTTCGTCAACCACCTCGACTCCATTTTCTACCCCGATGACGTCCACACCGTATGGTACACCAGGACAGGGGACTGGGGCAACTGGCGGAGTGGCGGCTCAGTTGGATGTGAGTAAACATAATACTGTTGTATAGTCTTTGTACCGATACTACTTTATACCACTAAATCTACCATTAAATCTACTCTATCACGTTCAACTTGGCATGCCTGCTGATTGTATCCATATGCCTTTTATCTGTGTTGTTGTCGGTTGAATTTTACAACCTAACATTATGTTTGCAAGCCTAGACTTTCCAGAAAGGTTTTACGTTGTTATAACTATTTCTAAGATGTGAAAAGAAAGAAAGCAGCCATAACAAAGTATCGCCTACGGCAGTTTAATCCAATACGTAATTTACGTTATTTTACTGACATTATACTACAAAAATTAGTGAAGGCGGTATGAAACCAAACTCACCCACTACTGATGCCGTTGCAAAGTATGATGATATTAATACATTATACCATTATAGTAAAGTGGTTCGTCCATCAGGAAATCAGTAAGGCGGTACACAAAAGTGTATCAAAAAGTATGATGTTATTGACATGCATGTATCTGACCTGTCTGACATGTCTTTCGTCACAGGCTAACGATGCAGCCGAGCTGAGAAGACTCCGTGAGGAAAACAGAAGGCTGAAAGATGAAATCAGGCGTCTAAAGGGAATGGTAAGTCAAATGATTTTACTGAGTATAGACGTGACACGGCGTTTAACAGTATTTACGTTACATGACGTGATCTTCTTGCGGGGAGGCGTTGAACATGTCGATAATCAAACCCGGGCCTTCAACGTGATGAGCGATGAGCTCCTCACACCACCCTTTGATCGTAGGACTTGTAGATATTGTTGTATCAACCTACTGTCAGTGGTGAAATATTTAAATTGACAGAAGGTAAACCTTGTGATTTGGGAATACCTTCGGAATATACATCAATTTTAAGTACAGCTGCACGGAAACATTATGAACATTATTATCCTTACCAATGACACAATGTTGCATTTGAAACCAAACTTGGAGTAATCGAAACACCAGTATACCAGTGCCGCTACTGAAAGGAAGACAAGTAATCGCCGGTAGTTTGTCAAAACATTTACTAACACTTCAGTATTTGCATACAGGCATTGCAAGGTGAGGCATGACAAGGCCCGCTGCCAACAACACGGACAGCACGTGGTTACATCAAAAAGTACAACAAAACACACGGAAATCGGGTGCTACAATTCGGGTGCATGTAATTGTTGAACTGGCACCGAAATGGCAGGCGGATAAGCGAAATTACACCCATGGAATGTACTCAGTGGCGATGTGTTGTCTTGTATCATACCCTAACAGTTATATATCATTGAAAATATGGTAAACCTACATGTTCCTTATCCAAACTCATATTAATTTGCTTCTCTCTCCTATTGCTCGAAACGTAGTTGAAACCTCTGTGTTCATGCTCCCAAGAACTTTGAAAAAATGTGGTAAACATATATATCTGGTTGATACAAGTTGTAATATCATCAAAATAAGACAGCTATAGGACCAGTCCATAACAATAGCAATGCCATTGATTATATGTACAGTGATGGTTGTGTAATATCATTGAAAGTGCAAATCTAGTATAATTCATAATGGTTGTAAAGCTCATTGAAAATACAACATCTGGTATTAACTCACTCACTCATATTGTTTCATTGGATTGAATGGTGGTGCGTGAATGCGCTCTATATTGGCACGTACGTCAGTCACTCAACACATTTACGTTTGTTTTGTTTGTGCAGCTGGACACAACACCAACAGCAGCTCCATCGGCAGCACCATCGGCAGGTCCATCTTCAGCTCCGACAGCAGCCCCGACGGCAGCATCGACAGCAGCTCCATCGGCAGACCCTTCAGCATCACCATCTTCAGCTCCGACAGCAGCTCCATCGGCAACCCCTTCAGCAGCACCATCTTCAGCTCCGACAGCAGCTCCATCGGCAGCACCGACAGCAGCTCCATTAGCACCACCAGCAGCTGTTCCATTGGCCGCAGCAGCACCACTGGCCACAGCAACAACCTCATCAGCACCGGTGACCATGACTGTGGCGACGCAAACCCTTACAGCAGTGAGTATGCTATTGGAGTTCATTACTGGGAGTTCGGTTTTCACTCACATTGAGAGGCATGCATCCTCGATAGCTGGATTAGTCTTTGGCTTCGCCTGACACGGCTTTGTCGTCTCTGTCCATCCATCCGTCCGTCCATTATTATTCCGAGTTCTACTTCCGTGTCAGAGTAGGTTCCCAGTAGCGAATTGTTTTCCATACTGTCAAATATATATGAAGCATATTAGCAGCTGTTTACGATTTATGTGGGTTGATTTCGCTCCGGAGTATTTAAGGACTATGTTCTAACTGAAGGCGACCTCCGGAGCGTGTACTGCATTTGATATTCTAATGAAACCGCTCTACATTACTTTCTTGTTCTCAAAAAATTCTGAACCCATTTCACATTGTTACATCAAAGCAGTTCTACATTGTTACATTTCATAACTTTAACAACCTTTTCATGTTCTTTGATTTCATCCAGGCTCAGGCAGCTTATGAAGCGAAGCAGAGGCGGGATGCTAGGTACAGACAAAGGGAAATAAGACAGCAGCAGCATCAAAGGCATCAGCAGCAGCAACGGCAACGACGATTTCGTCTTCAACAACAGCACCGTCAGCAACAGCCCCGACAGCAGCAACAACCTCAGCAACAACCTCATCAGCAACAGCGACAGCAGCAACAGCCCCGACAGCTGCAGCATCCCCGGCAGCAGCAGCAGCCCAACAGCATCCCCGACAGCAGCAGCTCCGACAGCATCAGCACCGTCAGCAGCAGCTCCAACAGCAGCACCAGCACCGACAGCAGCACCAGCACCGACAGCAGCCAGAAACCCCATACGAGGAGCTGCTACGTCTTTTCGATGAGGAGAAGAGGACTTCGGTGAGTCATCTTACATAACTTTTGAGAACGATGGCTCGGGTTTTTAACGTTCCCAAACTGCCAGTGCTGGTTGTCAGAGCCCATACGGCCATTTTGTTGGTGTACCATGTTTTCACGGTTGGGCCTTAACTGTTCTCAGTTGAGCGACAAAATGTTCCTTGTGTTAGACACAGATCAACAAAGACAAGGCATTCATTTATCCTCAGTCTGACACCCCCGATGAAACTTCCAACAGGTAAAAGTTACTGTGACCCATGGACTCGAGATAATGACTAAGTATTGTTTGTTTCCTTGTAGACAAGGGGCCGAATACGGAAGCCAGCCGGTGTCGTCCAGGTGGCTTTGGGAGGAGGAGTGACCAGTAAGTTGAATGCCATGTGTTTCTAAACTTTATCGCATTTGCATTATGTATATACCATATGAAGTAACACCTATGATGGTGACTATGATGTTTTCATCTTTGTCTCTCCATATGTGAATGAAACCTTTTTTTCTTCAGATGTCATTACCGTACAACAGCGGGTATTCATTAGACAAAGACAAGGATAGATGTCTCGGTCATCAGGTTCGCCTATGTCACCATCCTCAGTTGTCACCCTTTCCTGTCATCGACACCAAGCCTCTTCAGCCAGTCCCCGAAGCTGCATTCTCAGTCGTTATGCATTCTCAGTCGGTAATTCCAGTGTTCAACCTTAACGCTGCCATCAGTCCCTCCATGACTATTGACTACAATGCCGTCCTTCTGCTATCTCTCCAGGTATACAGTTGTGATAATCAAACCACTTAAAACTTTTAAGAACCATTTCCTGAGTGCAGATGATTTCATCTTTTACCATGGCCCCTGCATTGAACTATTTTGGGTTCATATTCTAAATGCTCAAACTGTCCAATATAAACACTATTTATATGGGAACATAAAACTTAATTCATCATCTTGAACAAGGACCTTTGAGTGATTCTGAACCTAAGAAACATTATCTATTTCACCTCCGGTGTGCTCAGTCAAGACTTCCTTCATCATCAAAACATAAGTTATATCATTGAGAATAGGACGTATATAGTATTGGTCCACAACAGCTGTAATGTCATTGATTATGTGTATAGTAATGGTTGTGTAAACATCATTGAAAGTGCAAATCTAGTATGATTTATAAACGGTTGTAAAAATCATTGAAAATACAACACGTCTGGTATTGATTCGTCATATTGTTTCATTGTGATGAATTGAGCGTGTGCGAATGTTCACTATATTGAAAAGTACGTAAGTCACCCTATGCATTACGTATATTTTCTTTTTCCAGACTGAAAAACCACCAATCACAGCTGTGACAGCTTGAATGGCAACTCGTATAGCAGCACCATGACAACCGTAATGGGTATGGTCACAGCAACGACCTCAGCAGCAGAACCGGTGAATGTGGATGTGGTGACTCAACCTCTTTCAGCAGTGAGGATGTTATTTATTGCAGTTGATCATAGATCACTGGCAGCTTGGTTTTCAATAACATTGAGACGCATGCATTCTCGGTAGTTGGGTTAGTCTTCAGCTTCACATTCAGACACGGCTGAGATCCTGGTGCACATTCTCAATTAGTCCCAGAGTACTTTGGTGAGATTTCTTACCTGACTTCCGAGAATGTTTCTGCCAATGTTTCTCGTAGCAACCCCATACGACCACTCGTATTTTGTTCATGTACCACGAGTGTGAAGGTCGTGGCTGAATCTATGAATAGTACCGTACTATTTGGATCGGAGAAAGGGTGTAAGTATTGTTTGTTTCCTTGCAGGAGAGGAAAGAGTACAGAAGCCATCCGGTGTCGTCCTGGTAGCGTTGGTAGGAGGAGTGACGTGTAAGTTGAACGCCATGTGTTTGTAAACTTGAAATTGTTGGGTTCTTGCATTCGTATTGGGTATATGACATATGCAGTAACAACTATAATGTTGACTATGACGTAACAATGCTTACATGTATGTCCTTCCACATTTGAACTGAAACTTTCTTTCTTCAGATGTCATTACCACACAACGGGCCTTCCTCAGAAATAGACAACGTCAATCCTCAATCACCATCCTTAGCAGTCTTCCACCGTCAACCACCTAACTTGTCATCCTCAGTTGGCATCCATCACCCTGGTAATCCCAGTGATCAACCACACGCTGCAATCAGTCCTCCATGACTGCAAGAGACCACCTTCCTCCTACCTGTCCAGGTATACAGTTATGATAATCAAACCACTCAAAACATTTAAGGATAATTTCCTGAGTGCAGATCATTTTATTTTACTTGGCAGCTGCCTTGCTACTGTTTTTGGTTGGCTTTTACAAAACTATTCCCCCCCCATCATTAAGGAACAGTACAAGTTAATTCATCGTCTTTAACAAGATCTTTTCAATTATTCTGATCCTAAGAAAATGTTATCTTTCCTGTTTCAGGTGTGTTGAGAGTCCAGAGATTCTTTACCTGTACCATTTACACCGCACATGTCGAGGAATATTACCACTTCATATATATAATCATTCCCACGGTCATACTATCCAGTTAGGATGCGAATTTATTGGAGTAATCCCCGCTTCATTTCACATGACCACCTCGTTGATGGTGTATCGTGTACCTACTGATAACCGGACAGCTTTGAGGTGTTGAGGGGTGTTTCATGCTTCATGGCTCGCACTCCTACATGAAACACCCGCTAACACCTTCTAGTTGAACGATGACTCGGTAGTATTCGTAAGCATTGTTTAGTTTGGTTGTATTTTGGGAGCATTTTAAAAGGGAAAAAAAGGTTCAAAATCATTGCAACAATAATGTCAGATCATATTGATTTTGTTTACATGTTGAGCTGTATCATGTTGTTCAGTTTAACGTAGTATTTTACATATAAAGAATGCATAGGGATAATTTGTTCCTAATCATGTGCGGTCATATGGTTGGTATTATGAAGTGCTTTGTCCATCTTCAAATGCTGCCTCGTCGGATACAATATGCGTAAGCCCAGACCTCGGCCTATCAAAATGGACAATGTCTATAACCTCGGCCAGAGATGCCTCACTCATCACGTGATGAAAATCCAGATCTTGGCCAACCACTGAGACATACTTCCCGATCTCTGCCAAAGGCTAAGGTGTACGTGCAGACCGTAGTCGACCACAAACATGGACATAGTCCTGTAACCCAGCCAGATGCTGTCATACATCAGGTTTTAAGCATTGATGTCTGACTCCAAAAGGTGAGCATTCCTCCCATCATCGAATCTGGAAATAACCCTGCCAAATGGCCTATACCCTACCACCGAAAAAGCAATCACTGAAACAGACTCAGATATTTCATATTTGATTCGTGTATATATATTCAAAAACCTATCCCAGAGGGTATGCAAGAAGGATGGCTTCAGTTTTTCAATAGTCAGCCGAATATCAAAAAGTTAATTCATCATCTTTAACAAGAGCTTTATAATCATTCTAGTCCTAACAAAAACTTATCGTTTTCTCCCCAGGTTTGTTGAGAGTCCAGAGCTTCTTTACCTCTACCATTTACACCGCACCATGTGCAGGAATCCATACCACTTCATACACTATATAACAATTCCCACGATCATAATATCCGATAAAGATGCGAAATCAAATCTCCACGACTATTTACATGTTCACGAGGGCTCTTGAGAATTACTTTTGGGGGCCAAATCGCCAAGCTCGTTGATGGTGTATCGTGTACCTACTGATAACCGGGCAGCTTTGAGGTGTTGAGGGGTGTTTCATGCTTCATGGCTCACGCTCCTACATGAAACACCCGCTGACACCTTCTAGTTGAACGATGACTCGGTGGTTATATTTGGTGAGCATTTATTAAAGGCAACTGTCTACAGGAGATTCAATACCATTGTCACGAGAATGTCAGATCATACTATTACTTCGTTTACAGGCTGAACCGTATTATGTTGTTCGGTTTATCGTAGCAGTTTACTTATCCTTGATATTGGGAGCAGAGGATGGAGTATGTTCCTAATCATGTGCGGTCATATGGTTGGTATAATGAAGTGCTTTGGTCATCTTACCCGTGTTATGGGATCCACATCTGTCAAATACTGCCTCGTCGGATGCAATATGCGGAACACTGTCTCAGGGTACCAAAATGAACAAAGTCTAGGGCATCCACCAGAGATGGTTCAAATCCAGATCTTGGCCAACCACTTTGATAGACTTCCCGATGTCTTCCAACCACTTAGATCTACGTCCAGATATCAGTCGACAACAAGCATGGACCTAGTCTTGTGACTCAGCCAGATGCTATCAAACATCAGATCTCGAGCATGGATGTCTCCAGAAGGTGAGTTTCAAACTATCCATGCAATAATGAGTTTCGGAATTGTAGTTTCCATCTTATCTAAAAAAACGATCAAATGGCCTCTACCTTACCACTGGAAAAGATATCTTTGAAACAATCTCAAGTGCTTCATATTTCGAATTGTGTATATATTCATAAACCTATCCCAAACTTTGTGACAAGAGTAGCTTCAACTTTCCATTCGTCAGCTTTCACATTATATCGAGCACTATCCAATCATCTTCTGCCTTTGGTACATAGATTGCGGACATTTGCAGGTAAAGCTACGCATACATGCTCTTCATGAAATACCCGCAGAATCTGTTTGGTATCTGAATCTGAATCGGCGCTACAGTACAATTCATATAATAAGGAATATACACTGTCATTCATGTTTTACTCACTGTCTGCATGATTGTTTGTCGGCCCAGGTATATGTGTTTCTGATCCCAGTCTGTACTTGTACAGGTACCATTGCTACAGCAGTAGAGCACACCTGTCTCCTACCTGCTGCACCTGTCATCAAACTCACCTGTCTCACTATCAGTATCTGCATGTTGTCTACGGTAAGTATTTAAAACTTAGATCTGAGCAATTTATTTGTATATTTTAAATATATCACAGATGCACATGCACTAAAGTACTGTCAGAAATTTACACAACTGCAAACAGCATATGTCGAAAACCCCACATCGGCCTAACTGGGTGTTCAGTGGGATGCGTAACAGGATATCCAGAAAAGCATGTTTACTCGTAAAATCGGACTAAACTTAGGAAAATACGAATAGTTGCTGAAAACAACAGATCAGACTATAGATGGCAACTAGGTCGCTCAGCCAGGTATGACGACAGCCGACAGCCCGTCGACTTTCCTGGGATGAAAAGCATATGCTGCCTACAGGCACAAGGTCATCTCAAAGATATTTTATGCTTTTTCATGTGTGTTGAATATGTTTCATCTATTGATTAACATCTTACGTGTCTTTATTCAGTCAGTTTATGTTGAGATATGTAAAAGAGTATGATACCCATAGAAAAGCTTAAATCAGCCATCGTATTAAATGTCTCAAAATATATAGTTGGTATGACCACCCGAAGATCGACAGGACTGGATATTATTTGTAAATTGTTAAGACATGCCGTTTACTTCCCCAGTTTAATTCCTTTAAAGGATTATCTTTTCTTATCTTCATGATGATAACAGCATCGTATTTCTTTCATACTTTTTACAACAGGTTTTACGTGTAAATGAATACAGTAATCGCCATGCCTACATTTATCATTCATTCGTCAATGTTATAGATTTTAAACTCATCTATCTTTATCCAACAGACATCATGAAGCACCTGACTGACACCGTGACCGTCTTCCTTCCAGAAGGATGTGCAGGATCTCTCCAGGTCCTACATGCTACAGAACACTGACCGGGGGTGTCTTTAAAGAACTATCAATCATCACTACATTAATTGATCTCAGTTTAACTTTCTCTGTCATTTCAAAGCGACACCGTCCCTGGTATATGAAAACCATTACAGTTGAGCAATACCCTAAAGCAGACTTTCTTGAATACAATGGGGTAAACGTGTTAGAACTGTATCATGACTGTTTCAGAGCTACATTACCAAATAATATGACCTCATTGTCAGGTAAATGCATGTAGGTTTACTGTTACTGGTGCTTAGCACTTCCTCTCTTTAGGCCTGTCAGGAGGGTGGATATATACAGGTGTGGTTGAGCCATGCTACCCTGGATGTATTCAGCCGAGTGACATTCTAAAATGACACTACATCTTTTGTCAGGTATGAATTTCAAATGCACGTAAGTTTTGGTGTATGTAGATGTTTCGTAAATGGTCTACATTTGAGAAATTGAGTTTGCCTGTCAGGAGGATGAAGTGACATTCTAAATAACATTATATATATATCATATATAATTGGTCAGGTTTGGAATTCAAGTATATGTTTTGGTGTATTTAGATGTCTGAGAAAGCGTCTCCATGTGAGATAGGAATTGATTTTGTCTGTCAGGAGGATGGATATATACAGACGTAGTTGAGCCATGCTGCTCTGGATGTATACATTCTACTGACAATATAAGGAAGTACATGCACAAAACGCGCACAGCATGACATACATGGGTTAAGCAAAACAACTAGGCATGCATACTTGTCATATGTGGGATGTATGCAAATTTTGAACGAATGTTTAAAACCTGAACCAGCACCGATCGTTTTTAGCCAGGAGTGAGTGAGTGAGTGTGTGAGTTTGGTTTTACGCCGCAATATTCCAGCAATATCACGGCGGGGGACACCAGAAATGGGCTTCACACATTGTACCCATGTGAGGAATCGAACCTGGGTCTTCAGCGTCACGAGCGAACGCTTTAACCAGTAGGCTACCCCACCGCCCCTGTTTAGCCAGGAACATTGTAGAGCAAGCACAAGAGATGTGCTGAGACGCCCCAAACGATGTGTACACAGGAATGTACAAAATGTACAAAAGTGTTTCTAATTTATTTTCCCATGTTCCGTTGTGTTGATTTCAGTCCCCGCCCTTGCTCCACCCCACCCCCGAATAGTAGCATTGTAATTTCAATATCTGTAATTTGACAGCGTCACCTGATTGTGTACATAGTACATTGCTGTTTTTGTCATTTTCTGTTGTGTTTAATCTTATATTAATAAATATTTCACTATATACGACATTTTGTTGTCAATTTAAGAAAATGGAAATATTAAATGCTGTCAAGTACACTACAGTTAATTTGCTGAATTGTCTCTTAATCGTACCAGGATCCGTACCAGGTTTAAGACTGGAGATTCATGCCAGTGCTGTTCAGTTTCACAGCATATTTTCCGGGTTTATATTACATTGGGCACACCAAGCTTGGGTTTCAAAATTCCCCAACAGCATGGGTACAATCTTTCTACCAAGAGTTCAAAGCATATTACGACTTTTCCTCATAAGTTGTTGCCAAATTCAAATCACGGATGGTAGTCTGAAACTTGATTCAGCAGAGATTTCATATGAAAACATAACGTCTTCACGGGTTTCTACTTATATGACCGAAGTGTCAAACACCACAAACTTTCCCCTGTGGGTTAAGGTGCTACAATTTATATATTTAAGACTGATGATGACCGACGAGAGAGCAAGTTGACAAAACCCAGTGGACCAGTGGTTGTTCTAGCATCACTTTGTTACAGCTGTACTAACGCTGACTGATGTTAACCAATATATAAATCCTATCATGGATATCCAAACAAACATCTGCAATTACCTAACAGTTATGACAATCACCTATGTTATTGTAAATCATAGTCACGTTGGGCATATTCCACTTTTGAGTGATATTATTTTGGAACCAAGATGCATGATATTAAAAGAATTTCGGGCATGCGTTTTTTTTATTATGTGCGTGGGAACATGGTCGGGATACAATTGGACATTTACAGTGGAACGTGTCAGTGTGTTGCTGCCCATCTAAATGATAACAGACTGATAATTGTTGTGGCGCAATGGGACTCATTCATGGAGTTGCGGCTCTTGCCCGCTAGGAGTGCTGCGGTAGTTGCTGGGCAACCTCAGCCGTCACAATCTGATATTAGAAGTAGCAGTCGACATTAAACCAACTTCTTTTTCTGTAATTCTTATATCACGAAATACGGAACCTGGAAGGTGTCCAAAGTGAAGACTCAAAGCACGAACTAGTGTGCCTGGACGAAAATAAAGAGCGGTATAACACACCCACATTGCTGGAGGTCTGAAACATCAGATAGTGGAAGTTAGAATGAAACAGTTAGGGTTAACAGGTACATCGTACTATGTACTGAGTCGGTTAGATTTGAATACAATTTTTTCAGGTATATTATTCTCGCATGTGTGAAAAGGTCAGTTATTTCATAACTTTGCAATGGGCTCATATTGTGATGTGTACACGTTTATGAGCAAAGTTTTCATTTTTATATTGAAAATAGGATTATTAAGCTTTTGAATGGTAGTCTAAATGGTACAGTTGAAATACTGGAATATTTTTGGATAATTCTCATGCGTCAATATCATCAGCCTAAAAACATCATCAAAGACAGGATTGCAATTTCAGTCCTTAATGCTGAACACATTATATTCTCTATGTGTGGACATTCACGAACAGACATAAGTACAGTCAGAACAAAAACTTGAAGTTATTTTCCTTTTGAAGGTCAGGAAAACATATTACACATTGCACATATTACTTCAGACTAGAACATATTGGGTCTGAAGTAGCGTTCAAGTGAAAGGTCGAAGTAAAGCATAGCGCCCAGCGTATTCATTCTCGTGTCATAATTACCTCATTAAAAGAAGGCATATTCACAAAAACACAGGCACGAATACTTGTAGAACTAGAATGACACAACATGTTGGTGACTGTGCAGTTGTGAAGACGTCCACAATCTAGATCGATGGACGTAGGTTATGTGAACGATGTGGAATAATTACGCACGTATGTCAACAAGAACTGTTAACAGTGTATTACTTAAAATGTATCGTTTGAAATATATATAACACCCAGTTATTGCAGTGACACGGGTGAAATTAGACTCGTGTAGCAAATTTAACATCTTTGTTATAATAATACTGATTGCTTGTACTTTCTAAAGATCGTCATCACCTAGATTCAGCAATTCATTATCCACGTGGTCAACGTATGGGCGGTTGCATACTAATCTCTTATTACCCACATGGTCAACGTATGGGTAGTTGCATGCTAATATCTTATTACCCACGTGGTCAACGTATGGGTAGTTGCATACTAATCTCTTACCCACATGGTCAACGTATGGGTAGTTGCATACTAATGTCTTATTACCCAAATGGTCAACGTATGGGTAGTTGCATACTAATATCTTATTACCCACATGGTCAACGTATGGGTAGTTGCATGCTAATATCTTATTACCCACGTGGTCAACGTATGGGTAGTTGCATACTAATATCGTATTACCCACGTGGTCAACGTATGGGTAGTTGCATACTAATATCTTATTACCCACGTGGTCAACGTATGGGTAGTTGCATACTAATATCTTATTACCCACGTGGTCAACGTATGGGTAATTGCATATTAATATCGTATTACCCACATGGTCAACATATGGGCGGTTGCATTCTAATCTCTTATTACCCACATGGTCGACGTATGGGTAGCATTGCTCTTATTACTAGTTGCATAGGGTAGTTGCATACTCATCTCTTATTACCCATGTGGTCAACGTATGGGTAGTTGCATACTAATCTATTATTTCCCACGTGGTCAACGTATGGGTGGTTGCATACTAACCTCATACATCACATGAGTGCCGTAACGACTTGACCTGACATTCTAACGATTTGATTAGATAACCGATAACCCCTCAATTAGGTCACGTTGTGACGGAACTATTTTCTCATTCATAACAAACACGTGAATTCATTCATTCTACAACTTATAATGCACGTTATAATAGTTTAGGGCAAACGTGTACTTTATTGCACTTTACATGGGGGTAGAGCGAACTGTATTTCTTTTCTAAGATGCCAAATGTAATATTTAACGATGATAAATCTAAGGCAGAAAACAAGGAGAAAAGCGACGGTACTGTATCACAGGCCCTGGTGTCTTTGAGAGGATTAAAGATTAAAAACATATTTTTTTAGATGACCCCCAACTCGAAATGCTTCACAGTACAATAGGTATCCCCCATTACGCAGACAGGCAGTTCGCAGACGCCTTAAAATAACTGCATTTACGCTTCAGTGAACAGATTAGCTACTACCTGTTACCTACACATTATAATAAAATAGTCCAAATAAAGGCACAAGAAAAAACAACTGAAGCTATGTTATTTACTTTGAAAGATGGCATAAATTAAAGACATTAATTTGAATTTTGATTGCTGCAGTATGAAAACAGTTGATTTTCATAAACATTTGGGTTTAACCTTCTCGTCTAACGGCAGTTGGCATCCAGGGTTAAACAGGTTTCTGTCCTCAAACAGCAACAATAACCATTTATTATACTACATTTATATTAAATTCCAAATCTCTATTTCTCTTTACCTATTTCGTACTTTTTACCTTTCTAATTCGGCCTCCTTACCGCCATATAGCTGGAATATTGCTGAGTGCGGCGTAAAAATTAACTCACTTACTCTAGTTCGGCCTCCCATTTAACATTTCCTTAATACTCAGGGTATTTTTATTTTATTTTATTTTATTTTATTTTATTTTATTTTATTTTATTTTATTTTATTTTATTTTATTTTATTTTATTTTATTTTATTTTTTTTTTTTTTTTTTTATTTGAGGGGGGAGGGTCGAAGTAACACCAATATTCCAAGATTTCTATTTTTTGTTCCCCCTTATTTCGTAATAAGTGTCGCCGAAATACCTTAGTTGTGCGTGCGACGCTAAATAAAGCAAGTAACTAACTGCCTGCTTTGCCTATCGCTACGCTACCATTGCATAAAACTTAATGTAAACATAATCATACTAGAAAAGAAGGACGTGAGACACCCAGAACGAATAAAAGTGTGAGGCCTACAACAGCCGTTTGTCCAGAAGAGTGTGATTTGTCTGTAGTAAAACTGATAATAGATTAGGGATTAGCAATTTACACAAGTAAGACGTGTGTTTACTTGATTATTAATGAATTACAAAAGTCATCTATTTACGTTCGACTTTGAAGTTCAGCTCCCCTTGATTGAAAACAGTTTCTCATCCCGCTCTTTGTTGAATGCAAAGGGCACAGTGCACCTTGCAGTGACTCAACCCTGAGATGTTTTAGTCCGATTTTTTCAAATGTTGTTACAAGACCTTCTGTGTTGTGCTCTGGATGTTGTTACGGATATTATCAACAGGTATGTTACTGTAATCTGTACACAGTAGAGATCTCGGAGTGTTACCTCATTGTTATGCTACTCCTCTTAATTGTACAAGCCTTTGTTTCCGCGTGAAATCACAACCTCCATTCAAGTGAATATAAGCAGCCGAGTTCATGATCGATATATAGTCCCCCATTTACATCTTGCATTGATAACGTTCAAATTCCCGTGCTTTATACTTCCCTTGACTATTTCGTTATTAATATAAGCTAAGTACCTTCGATTTCATACAGAGTCTTGACTAATCAGATTTACAGGACAATCTGTAGCTGAACTAGAATAACTGTCGCTGTAAAATGTCCGAATCCGCTAGTGTGTGTTCGTGGGTGAAGTTCCGCCGGGCCGAGCAGCACTTCTGGGATGCCTGTGATGAGATACGGCGTATTGACCAGCGGGATGAAGACCTTCAGAAACGTTTTGATATTGCGTCTAGAAACGGCGCCAAACATATGATCTTCAACCTCACTCTCCGCCAGGAAGCTCTTCAGGATGTGAGGACCATGTTCATCGAGTTTGCAAATAAGATGGCTGATCGGGCGGAAGTGCTAAGGAAGAAGATTCTGGAAGAGGAGAGTCTCAGAGTGACTGGGGAGGCTTTGATCATAACCCAGGAACATTATGACGATGGTGACCACGTGGATGGTACACGGTGATTGAGCCAGAGATTCAAACTTGCTGTTTGGGTTTTAAAGTAAGAAAGACAACAGTAAACGGTGCTGAAAAAGAGGTGAACAAATTAAAGATGGTCGTTTGTGTTACTGCATCGTTGGTTGGGACCCTGACACCATCAACGACAACGCTGTGTTAAACCACACAAAGACACAGTTGAACGGTTGGCCAAATAGCCCTACCACCCACAACCATCCTCTATCCAGAGACCGCAATGTTTTTCTACTCATGATGGTAGGGTAGGATAAAAATGTCCCTGCATGTTTTCGATCAGAAACAAATCCACCTTGCTTGTAGACACCTAAACTACACATACATTATTTTCATTCATATGCTCTCAGGTTTTGTTAAGTATATGCAGTCTTCATACGAAGCAGATTTGTGGTGATTCACTGAAACTTTTATATGTTTTGAAATAAAACATGTACACGATAATATGGTGCGGCTTTTGTTTATATCGGTGTGGCAACTCTCTTGCAAAGAGTCTAACACATAAATTGACCCTCAAACTAGAGGTGTTTGGAAAAAGTCCTCGGAAAAAAGTATCGGTTAAAAAGTCCTCCGGAAAAGAGACCTACTTTTATTTTTTTATAACAAATGTTAAGAAAAAACTTAGATAATCGGGTTTTTAATACTTTATTCACATACAACAATGTAATTTTTTTAATAACAAATGTTAAGAAAAAACTTAGATAATCGGATTTTTAATGCTTTATTCACATAGGCACTTTCACATGCAACAATGTAAATTGATAAAGATTTGCATCTGCACTGATACATTTGCAGGACACTAATTTTTTAATACTTTATTCACAAGGCACTTTCACACTGCACTGTAAATTGACAATTTGCAAGACTTTGCTGACATTTACTGAGGTTTATGCAGTCTAATATTGGTGGTCACACCAAGGAGAAACTCTGGGATTGATTTCCTCCCTGAAACAATGTCGGTTCACAGTCTCTGCAGACGTTTCTGCATCTTGATGAAGACAGTTTTGGTTTTTACACAGGCATATTGCCGATGGTGTCCTGAGCACATACAGTCCTCACTGTTGTTTGCTCCTTCTGGAACCATTCGATGGTTCGCCACACAGATGGGTGATGGTGACAAACCAACTTAAAGAACTTGGTGTTCCATCCCTCACATACATTGTTGGTTCTTGGATCACCTGCTAGAGTCACATTTAATTTGACCAACAGAATTCAAACAGCACTCCACAAGCCAGTTTGTTAAAATAATCTTGTTGTGAACACTAATTATTCTTTGATTCAAGCAGCTAAAATCACATTTTGATAAACAGAACTCAAGCTAAATCCTGGATTAGATCTGCCCGGGTTAAAATATCATTTTTCTTGGTTAACTCAGTATTTAATCCATGTCTTTTATACACAATCACTTTATGTTTTCTCTACAATAACTTTGATGTCAACGTCCATTTAATCTGTTTTCACAATAATAGGACCTTTTTTTCCGGAGGACTTTTTTCCGGTACTTTTTTACCGAGGACTTTTTCCTCACCCCATCGTAAGTTGAATCGGCTCTTATGATGGGTGTGGTGAGCTGAGTATCAAAGTATCCTGATCTTATCTACCACCGGATATTTTAGGTATTGTCACATTTTATGTGACTGTTATTTATTAGTATACAAATAACGATTGTCTTGAACAGTCAGTATATTAAGTGCGAGTGCGAGTGCTTATCTACCATTTGATAATTTAGGCAATGCCACATTTTATGTGACTGTTATTTATAAGTATACAAATAACGATTGTCTTGAACAGTCAGTATATTAAGTGCGAGTGCGAGTGCTTATCTACCACCTGATAATTTAGGCAATGCCACATGTTATGTGATTGAAGTAGATGTTGTTTATAGGTGTGCAAATGACGATGGTCTTGAACAGTCAGTATATTAAGTGCGAGTGCACCACCTGATAATTTAGGCAATGACACATGTTATGTGATTGAAGTAGATGTTGTTTATAGGTGTACAAATGACGATGGTCTTGAACAGTCAGTATATTAAGTGCGAGTGCACCACCTGATAATTTAGGCAATGACACATGTTATGTGATAGAAGTAGATGTTGTTTATAGGTGTCCAAATGACGATGATCTTGAACAGTCAGTATATTAAGTGCGAGTGCGAGTGCTTGTCTACCACCTGATAATTTAGGCAATGACACATGTTATGTGATTGAAGTAGATGTTGTTTATAGGTGTGCAAATGACGATGGTCTTGAACAGTCAGTATATTAAGTGCGAGTGCACCACCTGATAATTTAGGCAATGACACATGTTATGTGATAGAAGTAGATGTTGTTTATAGGTGTACAAATGACGATGATCTTGAACAGTCAGTATATTAAGTGCGAGTGCGAGTGCTTGTCTACCACCTGATAATTTAGGCAATGACACATGTTATGTGATAGAAGTAGATGTTGTTTATAGGTGTCCAAATAACGATTGTCTTGAACAGTCAGTATATTAAGTGCGAGTGCGAGTGCTTATCTACCACCTGATAATTTAGGCAATGACACATGTTATGTGATTGAAGTAGATGTTGTTTATAGGTGTGCAAATGACGATGGTCTTGAACAGTCAGTATATTATTAAGTGCGGTGCACCACCTGATAATTTAGGCAATGACACATGTTATGTGATTGAAGTAGATGTTGTTTATAGGTGTACAAATGACGATGGTCTTGAACAGTCAGTATATTAAGTGCGAGTGCACCACCTGATAATTTAGGCAATGACACATGTTATGTGATTGAAGTAGATGTTGTTTATAGGTGTACAAATGACGATGATCTTGAACAGTCAGTATATTAAGTGCGAGTGCGAGTGCTTGTCTACCACCTGATAATTTAGGCAATGACACATGTTATGTGATTGAAGTAGATGTTGTTTATAGGTGTGCAAATGACGATGGTCTTGAACAGTCAGTATATTAAGTGCGAGTGCACCACCTGATAATTTAGGCAATGACATATGTTATGTGATTGAAGTAGATGTTGTTTATAGGTGTGCAAATGACGATGGTCTTGAACAGTCAGTATATTAAGTGCGAGTGCACCACCTGATAATTTAGGCAATGACACATGTTATGTGATTGAAGTAGATGTTGTTTATAGGTGTGCAAATGACGATGGTCTTGAACAGTCAGTATATTAAGTGCGAGTGCACCACCTGATAATTTAGGCAATGACACATGTTATGTGACTGAAGTAGATGTTGTTTATAGGTGTGCAAATGACGATGGTCTTGAACAGTCAGTATATTAAGTGCGAGTGCACCACCTGATAATTTAGGCAATGACACATGTTATGTGACTGAAGTAGATGTTGTTTATAGGTGTACAAATGACGATGGTCTTGAACAGTCAGTATATTAAGTGCGAGTGCACCACCTGATAATTTAGGCAATGACACATGTTATGTGACTGAAGTAGATGTTGTTTATAGGTGTCCAAATGACGATGATCTTGAACAGTCAGTTTGTTAAGAGCGAATACGGATCGAGATGGTGTTTCGACGGGACAAATTCCTTTGCTGACAGTTTCCGGAATGGGGTATGAGAACTCCAGCTTCGTCATGAAATATGTTTTGAGATGCCGACGGAACTGGAGTGGCAACACCCACAGTGAGTTCCATGTGCAATATTCCAGGGCCCCCATTCACGAAGCAATGTTTACTAAGGTTAACCTTAACTCCAATTCTTTAATATTGCACTAAGGTTACCTTAGAGACTTACGATCACCTTAGTGCTTTGTGAAAGGAGGCCCAGGAGTCCGTTGTACAAAGCAATCTAAGCGTCTAAGGTGATCGTAACTCCATACCTTAACATAGACTTAAGGTAGTCATAGCACTAAGGTTGTTTTGTACAACGGCACCTTGGTCTGTAAGTAATCCAGTGATCAACAAGATGAGCATTAATCTACGCAATTGGAAAACGATGACATGTGTCAGTCAAATCAGCGAGGCTGACCATCTGATCTCGTTACCAATTCTAACCCGGATCTTCACGGGTACTATGTGTGGCATCAAGTGAAATGATGGTCAGTTTCGAAAGCTGACCATTCTTTTTTCCTATTTTTGTTGACTTTTTGCGAAAAACTATTCGCCTCGCTACACCACGATGCGAATCTGTAGCTGAAACCACAAAGCTCCTGAATCGTAGTTCAGTCTCTGAAAGATCTCTGCACAAATCTATAACACGGTGACAGAAAACACAAAGTCCACGCAAGAATGCTGTAAGTTGATAATACATTCACCATCTGTGTTTTATTAGATTGCTTGTGACTATTGATTCCCAAACGATGTAAACATGACGTACTGTTACGTCCTTTCTTGTCCGAACAATGTCTGATAATGCATATTCACAGGTAAATGTTCCATGAAGCTCACACAAATCTTCTTTCTTATGCCCCGAAGGTGTTTTGGAAAAACAATGTGTTGCTGGCACAAATTAATGTACATTACTTCCCATCAGTGCAAAGAAAGCTTGTATGTTTTGTCCTGACAAACAAACCTGTTGCCTCCAACAAATATTCCAGCATCATTAGGATTTGCGAATCTATACCTGTATTCAGGCGTATCAATCTGAGAGAAACAGTTATGTTCTGGTCTGGTAAACGATTATAGTCCTTTCCAAAATATATTCAGATTCGGCAACATCTTGTTGTCAAGCAAATATTTACCATCAAACCCATTCGAAGATATCTGTTTTCGGAACAACACTTGCATGTGGATAAGGGGTGCTCGGGTAACCTAGTGGGTATTGCTTGAATATTGCTATAAGCGACGTAAAATCATACTTGTAGATGCATCAATTACATGTTGATACAATTCACACACTTACAGAATATTCCAGAGCACATTCTCAGGGGCGGATACAGCTTTTTGAGAAGGGGGTGGGACTCTTGAGAAAAAAGGGGGTTTTGCACACTTCATTTTCACCCGTTCTCAATGGTCACTTAATAAATTTTCAGGACGAAAGGAAGGGTGCGCACCCCTGCAACCCCCCTCTGGATCCGCCTATAATTCTGGTTTAAAGGAGGCCAGTGACTCAATTGCAGATATTACAACCAGTAGTTGCTGATGCTGCTACCGTATGATGATGTTAATGCTGCTACCGTATGATGATGTTAATGCTGCTACCGTATGATGATGTTAATGCTGCTACCGTATGATGATGTTAATGCTGCTACCGTATAATGATGTTGATGCTGCTACCGTATGATGATGTTAATGCTGCTACCGTATGATGATGTTAATGCTGCTACCGTATAATGATGTTAATGCTGCTACCGTATGATGATGTTATTGCTGCTACCGTATAATGATGTTAATGCTGCTACCGTATGATGATGTTAATTCTGCCACCGTATGATGATGTTAATGCTGCTACCGTATGATGATGTTAATGCTGCTACCGTATAATGATGTTAATGCTGCTACCGTATGATGATGTTAATGCTCCTACCGTATGATGATGTTAATGCTGCTACCGTATAATGATGTTAATGCTGCTACCGTATGATAATGTTAATGCTGCTACCGTATAATGATGTTAATGCTGCTACCGTATGATGTTAATGCTGCTACCCTATAATGATGTTAATGCTGCTACCGTATGATGATGTTAATGCTGCTACCATATGATGATGTTACTGCCGCTACCGTATGATGATGTTAATGCTGCTACCGTATGATGATGTTAATGCTGCTACCGTATAATGATGTTAATGCTGCTACCGTATGATGATGTTAATGCTGCTACCCTATAATGATGGTAATGCTGCAACCGCATGATGATGTTAATGCTGCTACCGTATGATGATGTTAATGCTGCTACCGTATGATGATGTTAATGCTGCTTCCCTATAATGATGTTAATGCTGCTAAAGTGAGATGATGTTCATGACACACCATCAGAGCATTCCTCAACTTGGACACCACTAGCTGGACACTCTTAAAAAGATTTAAAAAGATAAATTTATGTATTCTGCCATGTGTATTTTGCATGAAAATTGTTCATTCTTTGAAAAAAATGTATCTTTATGAACTTTTCACCCTTGGTATTCAAGCCATATACTGTGGCTTTAGAGTAGGTTATAACTAAGAAATCTTCGCTTAAGCAACAGCAATTCCATTGACGTTCACCTTTTTTCTGAGGGTTAATGCCAACGGGTACAATCACCTCTATATCTTTTAAATGAAGCCAAGTCAAATTAAATCACTATGTGTTTAAGTTCTCCTCTGGAAAACAGCGACACTGAAGGGAGCGGAGGGCATGACTAACCTATTTCTCATCGTTCTTCGGGACTGATAAAGAAGATTTATGCCAGGAGGGGCCCTTCTCACAGTGGCCCCTGAGTTTTCACGCCTTGTTAACGACCCTTCCCAGAGTTTCCCCTGAACACTTAAGTGTTCCCACACTGAAGCAAAACAGTAAAACAGTATACTGGTACCAAAGACTTGTACCTATGCCTTGGAAGCACTTTTCTTATGCCTATCGATGGCATAAAACGGCCTTCCCATTTCCGCCTCAGCGCGAAAGAAATCATACACTTTAATTATCAACTTTTTTGCCTGTACAGTGAACTTCATTTCTTCATCAGCACTCAGCAGTTATCACGAAATGCCCGTGCATCAGATGTACCTGTCTATTCCCGTTGCTGCCGTGCGCCCCTCCGGGCCAACTGTCAAAAATCATGTTTCCAATGATGATAGTTTGTAGGACAACTTTTTCTGTGATGCATGGCAATTTCTAATAGATGAAAAGGTGTTTGGGTATAGGTTATTCATGAACATCTTGCCTCGTAATATCTATTAACTACCTTTCTACACTGATATATTAAGCAATTCATGGGGACACTTTCTAGTCACCCGTGAAGGTCCGGGTTAGAATATTGACCTTCAGCAACAGATGCTTGTCGTAAAAGGCGACTAACGGGATCGGGTGGTCAGGCTCGCTAACTAGTTTGACACATGTCATCGGTTCCCAATTGCGCAGATCGATGCCCATGCTGTTGATCACTGGATTGTCTGGTCCAGACTCGATTATTTATTGACTGCCGCCATATAGCTAGAATATTGCTGAGTGCGGCGTAAAACTAAACTCACTCACTCACTTTCCAGTCTAACAGATTGTATGTACTTTCTTTTCCAAAGGCAGAGAGTCCGTGTTATTAATTTTGAATCAATATCGTAATTGAATTGCATTCTCTTGTGTTAAGATACAGCAGAGGGCAGGAGCGGACTAGTTGCTAATCTGGAAGTTTAAACGGAACTGGAAACTTGTTGAACAGCAGGAACAGGGCAGAGACATCTTATAGAATATGGAGAAAAGTTGCTTCTGTTCTCTCGCATTAAGTCTCACTATCATCCCAGATTTGGGGCGGTGGGATAGCCTAGTGGTTAAAGCATCCGCTCGTCACCAGGGTTCCAGTCCCCACATGGAAACAATAGTGTGAAGCCCATTTTTGGTGTCCCTCGTCACGATACTGCTGGAATATTGCTAAAAACTGCGTAAAACTAAACTCACTCACTCACTCACTCATCTCAGATTTCCGACAAAGACCCACTTGGGAAGACTGCCCGTTGTTGCAGCTTGGTGAATATTGTCATTATTGTAACATTATTGCTTTTATATAATATATTACCACTGTAATCATGCTGCCATTCAAAATTGTACTGCCACTGTCATTCTCTTGCAGAAATTTGTATTGATTTGTAAACGCGGTTAACTGGGTAATTTAAGAATTCAATGCCTGATCTAGAATTATTTTAATTTGTGAACTTGGTCAATTTTAGAACTGAATAACAGTTCTTTGTTGTTTGGACATATTTCTGGTTAACGACACATGACATTATAGACATTGAGTGCAGTAATGTCGTCATAAATAATGAAATAGTTCCCATGACGACCACCAAACAGAATGACAATTAACAAGAATATTTCAATTAGGACATAAACTTATTGAGTGTGCTTATAGCCATCTAATAAATCTGGAACAGAAAACACATAAGTGTAACACCAAAATCACATTAGTACGATTATGTAAGAGTTTTAACGTTTAGAACCAGTTACATATATACTAGCCACATAACGAAACTGTGCATTGTCAAGATATTATCCCAGTTGATAAGTACGATAACAATGTCAAAGGTACATATAAACTTTAATGGAGGGATAATGAGACCATAACAAGTCGGGAGAATTTCAATTGAAAAGTCAATCACAATGACGTCACGAGTCCACAAGCGGGACAGGGGTCAAACGACCATGTCACAAGCTCTATAACGGGTATGTCCACCATCGGCATTGAGAACAGCAGTGCATCGACGACGCATAGAGCCTATCAAACGTGCAAGGAAGGCTTTTGAGATGTCACGCCACATTCTCTTAAGTTCTGTTGCAAGGTCAAGGGCGTTATCTGGCGGATGAGGAAGACGGCGTAGACGTTGATCCATCTCGTCCCAAACATGCTCTAACGGGGAGAGATCCGGTGAATTCGCAGGCCAAGGCAGTAAGTCAACGTTGTGGTGTTGCAAGAAATCCATAGCAACCCATGCCGTATGAGGGCGGGCATTGTCCAGTTGGAATGTTAACCCAGGGCCATGACGTTGCAGAAAAGGAATTGCCACAGGTCGAAGAATCTGATCCCTGTAGCCCACACCAGTTAAGTTGCCCTGAACAATCACCAAAGGAGTTCTTTGGCGTGCTGTTATTCCACCCCAAATCACCACGGAACCACCACCAAAGCGATTCCTCTCCAAGACACATGCCTGTGCATAACGTTCTCCCACGCGTCTATAGGCACGTTGACGTCCATCACTATGGGAAATGTTAAACCTGCACCACATTCGGCGAGCTTGTCGATGACGTTGTGTCAGGATAGGCCGTATGGCGGGACGTCGTGGTCTGATCCCGTGATGACGTAAACGTTGTCGAACTGTGTTGGGGTGGATACGGCGAAGTCCTGGGATGGTTCGGGCAGTCATCACTGCAGTCTGAAACCTGTGGCGACGATGGGTCACCCTTATCCATATGTCCTGTCTTGGCGTTGTTACACGTAGACGTCCAGAACGTGGCCGATCGATGACGTCATTTGTGTTCTGGTACCGTCTCACCAGTGCAGAAATGGTGTTCCGGTAGCAGTGGAAATGTGCAGCCACTTGTCGTTGAGACATTCCCCCACGGACCATCCCAATGGCCTCATGACGTTGTGCAGACGTGAGCCTTGGCATGCTATGCGTTTCAATAGCCGTTTAATTTTTTGAAAGATCGCAAGGGCAGGGGTTGAGCTTTCCAAAGTGACAGTGTTGTGTGGCATTCATTTGCTCTGTTTCTCTTTCCCGGTATGCACGTGCAACAACGTATTGCACGTCTCAAGGACGAACCCACTGACGTCACGGAACATGGCACATGTCACAAATCTCTGAGTTGTCTACACAGGTTTGATCAATTTATATTTTAAAATTTTGTATGCACAGTTTCTTTATGTGCCTAGTATATAATACAGATACATATTGTACATGTATCTGGTTCTAAACGTAAACATTCTTACATAATCGTAAAACATATTCCTGTCATGAGTTTTCTGAACAAAATCATAAAAGAATCGTATATAATGAGTCGTCATCATCATCACCATCATCGTCGTCGTCGTCGTCGTCGTCATCATCATCATACTCTTAATCAGTCATCACCATCAGTAATAAACAGTCATCGTTGTCATCATCGCCATCATCATCGTCATCACCTCCATCATCAGTCATCGTTGTCTGCATCGTGGTCGTCGTCGTCGTTATGATCATTATCATCATCACTTAATGTGAAAGGAAACCTCGAAGTGATGCAGGTGTTAGACGTTTCATAATATCTATCATATAAGGATATAACGCTTACTCCCACAGATTCATGGCTGATGGTAGATTGAAGTGGCTGGTCGGGGTTGGGTAATTGGGCGTGTTGAAGAGCTCCGGGTTAGCAGTCACGAATTACTAGGTGTCCTAGAGAAATGTCCCTACCGGAACTGAAAGCTGGTAATATTTGGCGTCGCTCATTATCCTCAGTATGCCTATGAGAATTTGATTGGAGTGTTCTGAAATGGCGAAGCCTATAGACACGGACCGATCAACTGATACCTTATCAGTACTGAGTGGCAATAATTATTCGGAAAACATTTCACAGCTTTTTACATTTGCCTTCAGACTGTATCGTCTCAGTCTGTGATCATTCTCTTCAACTTCTTGACGAGCAAAGACCCACGTAAACAGCCACTTACACATGCAAAGGTAGTTTGCATTTAATGATTATTACCGAGCCGACCATTTCGTAGTGAGTACTTACCGTCGTATGCGGCGAACACTACTCGTTAGAAGATGCACTTCCATGTCCACGTTAGAAGCATTGCGTACAAAACAGATTTTTAGTACACTTAAGCCCTCTGTAAGTTTAAAAACTCGACAGATATCCACAAATCACAGGATGGTTCCGCATGACCGAGAAAGGATGTCAAGCGTTGAATATCAGTCACTCCCTTCCCTTATGATCTTCCATGGAAAGTGGCGGTGGGGTAACTTAGTGGTTAAAGCGTTCGCTCGTCACGCCAAAGGCCCGGGTTCGATTCCCCACATGGGCACAATGTGGTGATATTGCTGGAATATTGCTAAAAGCATCGTAAAACCCAACTCACTCACTCACTCTTCCGGGGAAGGTGCTGAACGTCTACACCTTATTCCCCTGCATCACATCATCATTTCGTCGCTTCATGATATCATCGTATCACCACATCATCGTATTATCGTATCATCTCTTCAAGTCTTTGTTTAATCGAGTCGTACCATTGGTGCCCCCTCATCTCACTGCATCACATTATCGTATTATTGCTTCCTTCCTTTGTGTAATGAATTCCTCTCATCATTGTCTCCTTATGTAACAGCATCACACCACTGTATCAACGCTTCGTGCAATGTAGGATCGAGTCGTACCATTATTGTCCCCTCATCGCCCATTTCCTGCATCACATCATCGTTTCATCGGTTCCCGCCTTTGTATAATCGAATCGTATCATTATTGCACCCTTATTTCACTGCTTCGCACGTTCGTACCATTAGATCGAGACTTTGAATCAGTGTATTGTACTTTAGTGGGACCCTTTAGTGCCATCCTTGTGTGATGGCCTCGTAACGCCATTGCATAATCCCTATACACCTCTAAAAATTAACTCACTCACACTTAATGCTGAGTGAATCACTCCATTGTATTCTTCAAAAAGATATTGATTTGACATATTATCTCACACATAACACGCTTATTTCTTCAGCATTCCGGTTGGGCACGTTTAAACACTGTAGCCGTGTAAAAACAAGCAGTGATTCCATACTTGGGAATTGGTATTGATTTCATTCCAGTAAACATCTGAAATATTTAGAAACATATGTGAGGTGAAATTGGGTTTAACGTAGTGCTTGAGAATATTTCGGTCATATGACGACGTGCATGCTTGTGTATGTGTATGAATGGTTTTATAGTGCTGGCCCACTGAGATACCATGCCGCAGTGAAGCGGTCAGAAACATATGTAGTTGTTTCATTTAGGACATAGTTCTTTTTTCAACCTTAGGAAGCCATTGTCATGAAATAGATCCGGTTTTGTCAGTTTTGTATTTTCTCGGTATGATGAGGATTCTCTTGTATTCCTGTTTAAGATCAATTCTCTCGGTATTAAAAACAACCTATAAATACTGAATTTGGCTTTGTTGTTGACGAGAGTAAGGAGGCAATACCTTACAGAATAAATACAGTTGGATAATAAACTAACGGGCCAAAGAAGAGATACCAAGTCAAAATCACTGATATTACAAAACGACAAACCACCATTGTGAAAAAGGAAAGTGAATTTTAATAACAGGTGTATGGGCATATAGGGATATCTGAACAGGTACAGAGACTAACACACGAAAGGTCAAAATTGTGCAATGTCCGGCCTATTGAGAATGGAGAGTACCATGTGTCCATACTCTTATATCGTACATTTATGTGTGGACATTCAATGCATAGAATAACTGTTTATGTCCTCATAGTCTACAGGATGCGATTGAGTACCTGTATTTAGATCGTATGAAAATATATGACCTTTTGATTTATTTCCGACACAAACATGGATGTATCGCTGTAGTTATAATGAGACCTAAAACATGTACATGTGTCAGGTGTTGATCAGAGGCAACATAACAATGTCATGGACAAATTGGAACATGTACGTAACAGCTCGACTTACATATACATATTGGTCACCGAAACGTCTCCAAGAAAACATGCAGAATGCAAGTAAGGGGAAAGGCATGCGGTATCGATCATTATATAAAGGCAAACGTTGCGGTTAATTTTGGCATTTGTTTTTGCCTAGAAAAAGAGGAAATCATGCCACGACTGAGTGCCGCCAATCGAAACATCGCCATAGGCCGCCTTGAAGCTGGGGAGTCGCAGGGTGCAGTTGCCCGACATTTCAACGCTCATCAGGGTACCATATCTCGCCTTTAGGATCACTTCATGCAAACCAATTCAACCCGAGAAGCGGCCGTCAAAGAGTTCCCACCCAAGCCCAGGACCGCTACATTGCATTCGACAGGTTGACAGATTCGGTGGAGACAGTGTCATGGTGTGTGATGCAATATACAGCACACAAAGATCTGATTTCAGATCAGAGAGAATTTGACAGCAAATCAGTTCATCAACGAAGTCCTTGCACATCACATGCTAACGATTATGGACCTATAGAGGGTGTTGTTCCAGCATGACAACTCTACTTCACATACAGAACGAGTCACGGTCCGCTACTTTGACAATTCTAACGTTAATGTCTTACCATGACCTTTCCGATCACCAGATCCAAACCCGATAGAACACCTATGGAATGAACTCGATCGACGTGTACGTCAACGTCAAACACGCCTCAGACACTTCCACAACTGGCCATCGCAATGCAGGAAGAGTGGGGGAAAATTCCGCAAGAGAGACTTCGTCAGTGCCCAGATGGTGCCGAGCAAAGTAATGACTTGTGGACGCAAGTAAACCGAAACACAGCAATAAAGGCTGTTTGTGTTGACAAGCGCTTTGTCTATTGACGTGTATATTTTCACCTTTGTACCATTGAAATTACATGAAGTAATTGCTCATAAACATAACGCAATGAATTCTTCTGAAAATTGCTTAAGCGTTTCTTTTTTTGAAATGTGTATACCCGGAATGTCCATCGTGAGGTCGAAATAAATGCTTTTAACATTCAGTTACACTGGATTTAGATTATATTTATGGATTTATGGTCCCTGTGTCTGACGGAATGAAAAGGTTGTTAAGCCCTTGTGTTCTTACAAATAACGGATGTCGTCTTTTTAAGATCATAAAGCCGTTCCGGCCTCGGTCCCTTCACGCGCATATCGATTATTCAGCAGTGAATCGGGATTTATCCTGAACGCAAACTCTGAGTCAGAATAGGCAGAACAGATAACGATGAACAAGGTATTTCTGTTGCTCATGCTGTGCAAGTGCGGAGTTGCTAGCATTACTTCTAAGTACTTTAAAAACCGCCCCGAATACAATGATATGAGTGTCAATGGTTTACTGGAGGAACCCAATGTGTTGAACAGAGTACATTGTGGGGTGCTCTGCTTAAAGGATCGATGCTTGGCGTTCATCTATAATCCCAATACAAGGGTGTGCCGCCGTAGTTCGTCCCTCCCACAAGCACACGAGGTAGACGTTCCTGAAACGGGTGCACGGTTCTACGAAACAGGTAAATACAACCAACAACGTCCTGTTTTCATATTCATAAGATTGTAATTCCAATTATACTAAACACGTGTTGTTATAAATCAGTATCAAATAGTGATGCTATCAAGTGTTCGCGAAAAGATGTGCGTATCCTGCCCGACAAACCGGTGGCACACGTACCAAACACACTGGCACTGATGTTTACCATAAAAACTTTTGAAGGCTTTGAATGTTGCAACCTTTATCAAACATCTTCATATCAAAGTCCTTTGGTAAAATGAGCATGACTGATTGTATCTAAAACTGTAGACACCAAAGACTACAGCTCCAGGCTAGCTATTTTCGATACGTTCGTAGCCCTACGAACTTCTTAAGCCCATTCTTATTAACACATTGGCTACGATCAAAGTTAAGAACTCTTAGGGCTACGAACGTTTCAAGAATAAGGGCGCAGATTGCTGAATACAAAGGCACCGGGCCCCGTTGCACAACGCGATCGTGCTACAACTGTCGTAAGTCTGTGTTAAAGTATGGGAGTTACGGTCGTCTTAGGCTTACGATCTCTTTGAGGAACTGGTACCTGGTGAATATTGGCACACTCAAGCCACCGTTCTTGCTGACGGTTTGCGCGTACGTGAGAGTAGGACGAACATGATAAGAGCTGTCGATCCCACGTCTATCACAACTACAAAATGACTGATTTTTTTAAAAAGAATGGTATATGCACTATTTGGGATTGTTTGCGGATATATTCGTCAAGTGTGTGAAGTGCGTGAGTAAAACATTATACGATTTTGAGTCTTTGTAGCCAAAAATCAGATGACCTTTAAGTCAGGAGTAAGTACCCATTCAACTATGGAAGAACCCATTCTTGCAGTCGAAAAGAGACTTTCAGACAAGATTAATGTTTGAAATCCTGAATTAAAGGGGGCAATTTTGGAATTGAAAAATGAAATCAGCCACGTGTCCAAACGGATGGATGGCGTGGAAAACATGGCCGCCGTGCATGATGCTGAGGTAAAGGACCTTCGCACAGAAGTTAAAGAACTCGAATCCAAATTATCCGAACAAACAAAAAAAACATGGGAAAAACAATGCTTGCCAAAGAAATGTACGATCGAAAAACTAACCTTTTTTATGGGACTAAGGAATAAGCTAGCGAACATTCTGAAAAAGTTCTCAGAAATATCTTTGTGGATAGCCTTAATCTGAGTGACAAGGATTAGGACAACATTTACTTTAAGCGGTACATAAGCTCCTCAGGAAACCATTCCCTAATCACCCAAACCCAGAAGCCCACGCCTGTACAACCCAAATATGTAAAATAAAGACAATATGTAAAAACTAACGCAATATGTAAAAACTTTACACAATATGTAACAAATTAACGCAATGCGTAAAAAATGTCTTTAACGCAAAAAAGTACAACACCTAACGCAAAATGTAAATACAATTTTAACTTAATATGTAAAAAATTAACGCAACATGTAAAATCCAGTTTTAGGTTTGAATATTAGGGGTGGCAATCGAAATCCATTATTTTCACAAACTTGGCAAAAATTAACTGTATTTTCAAAAATTAAGATATCGCAATGTTTCTGACAAAATGAATTTCATATTACTTTTTTTACAAAATTGTATCTCCTTGTTCAGTATACATGAAACTATAATCGATAAACATATAATTTACTTGTATAAAGAGATATTTGAATCGATCTTATAGTCTATTTTCGAAAGTATTAAAGGAATAATTTTATTCTTCAAACTCTGATTACATAAATGGCATTTTTAGGTATATTTATCATGTCTTATTCAAGAAGGGTTTACCTTTTGGGTCGGACTCCTTGAAACTGTCCATTCCGCTGCTGATAATCTGTGATTACCGAATTGGGTTTTTAAAGAAACCACTTATTGGCCCTTCTTAATCAGTTTGAAATAACATACATGTTGTAGCAATATTTCCAGTTTTAACTCATTGTGTATGGTGGTTCGAATTAATTGCAATTGGTACTTGGCATCGAGAAGACCATTTATCTTCGGACCTAGCAACTGATGTAGGAGAGAGCGCCAATAGTTATGATTTGACGAGTATGTATATGAAACAACGATGGGTGGGAATATTGGAATGGTTCCTAAATGCGTGCATCTTGATCCGCCGAAGCTTCAATTGCGGATTGTAAACAAATTCAAATAAACGAACTGAGAATATAAAAGAAGATATTCAAATGTTTACTTTTATGAAATGCCGCTTCAATGATATAAATGTATGAAAAAGGACATCTGGTTAAAAAATACTATAAAGAAAAATGAACTAATAACATAGTATGGCTGCTCTCCCTCTCCCTCTCCCTCTGCCCATTATACCTGTTCTTCTATTAAATTTATCAGTTGGATTTAGATTCATGTAGTGCTCTCCTTCATTTTCATGAAAGTAGCTAAGATATATTAGGTAGAATCTCTTTGGGGAGAACTTGTGTGACTGTTCCGTTTACATCAAAGATTTTGACCTCAACCCCAAAGATCAACATCGGGAACCAATTCCAAATGTGAATTGATTGAAGGAAATCAGATATGATTGGAATGGAAATACCCGAATCCCTGTGATGCATCTTACATGTCCGTTATACCTAAAACTGCAAGATGGATTTACCATTTCTAAATCAAAGATATTTGTGTTCAGCGACACATTTATACATATGCAGTAATTTTCACATTTTGGAGTATTATAGTATATGAAAATACATAATGATAAATTTGATATGTTCTCTAACATTCATTCAAAGTGTTTCTGAAACAACTTTTTAAGTCTCTCGTAATTCCTATGCGAAGACTTTTTATCAGCATTTCATTTGTGTATTTTGAGGTGAGATTACAAAAACACACTATTTATCTGTCTACCAGGAAAAATAACTAATACATTAATTCCATAAAGGAAAATAATTTGCTATTAATTCACCACTAAACAGGAAACCTCTGAAAAAACTGGTCTCTCAACAAAAACAATGAAAAGAAGAAAAAAAATACTAAAAACTGATATCTGCAGAACTTCAGTTTGAACCTTGGTTACCGTACCAAATATCATTAATAATTGATAAACCACTTGTTGAGATATAGCGCAACCCAGGTGTTTGGACGGAGAGACTGACGGACGGAGAGTAATTTTATATTCCCAAACGTATCGCTACATGCGCGTTGTGGGATAAAAAAGGCTAAAAAGTAAAACCTTCTTGAATAGGAGATAATGAATACAACCCATATGACCATTTACGTAAAAATACTATGACGAATAAAATGATTTCCTTGGATACTGTCTAACATAGATCATGATATCAAGTATCGCTATACATATATATTATACAATTTTAGGCTTTATTTTGATGCTTTATGACTCTGTTGACCAGATTTCAATTAAGTTAGAAACGAGGTTAATTCCTTAGTTATTTTGAAAAACAATAAAGTAAAGTTTCTAAAAAAATGAATTTCAGTCGCCAAGATTTATAAACAACCAAAAAAAGCAGGATTTTACATATTCCGTCCATCTTTTAAAAATTGCGTGAACAATTATTTTTACATTTTGCGTTAGGTGTTAACGTACTGCGTTAAAGACATGTTTTACATTTTGCGTTAATTTTTTACATATTGCGTTACTTTTTACGTTTAGCGTAACGTTTTTACACATTGCGTTATTTTTTTACCTATTGTCTTGATTTTACACATTGGGGTTGTACAACGCCTCGATCATCGCGAGGTTCCTTAATATGGAGGATAGGGACAAGGTGTTGAAATCAGCGAAGTTTCTTAGAGGCACAAGGATGTCTATTCGCACATACCTCCCCGCGAAACTCAAAAAGCAGAGAGCAATATTATATCGCAAGTGGCTGGACATATGCTTTAAGGAGAAGGTGCAGTCCTGTGTAAGGCAAGTGGGGGTAGACCATGTACTGGAAACTCGAGTGCGCACTTCTCCCCATTGAGTTTTGTCTGTGACAGAGACTGCTTGTCACAATCAACATATTTTTCTCTGTTTCCATAGACATGTATTAAAACATTCCAGTTTCAAGCTGAGCACTTTTTAACAATGAAATTAGTATTTCTAATGCTACACTTTCTTGAAAACTTGGTTTGCAAATCTGCAGCAAGTATGGGACCAGTGTATTTTTATTACTGTAGACCAAAGATGCTTGTAATCACAAGAAACATCTTTTGTTCTCCAACTTCGACCACAGCGATAATCCTTGCACGCATCACTTGCTGTGTCTTTACGAGTCACCTTCCCGGTTCAAGCCGCGCGAACCTAATCATTGCGCATGCGCTATGGGCGCAGCGCAGTACAGTTGGGGTGTTAAGTGAATCGTTTGAACTACGATTAGTTATCATCGCGTTATTTTTCAACTTTATAAGTTGAATTTGCATTTTTGATAATTTGTTACTGTAAGTCCATACCGAAAGGTATCAGAATCTGCAAAGTTGTGTTTTGCCTTGCATGTGACCTTTGTTGCATGTGACCTTTAACGGAGGACTTCGCCAGGGCCGATTGGTCATTATATGAAGCTTTGTGTGTCGACCACTTAAGACATGAAGTATTTGCGAACAGCGAAGACCCTATATAATTGTTTTCTGATATCCTCAATGACATTGCTGATCAAACTATACCCAAGTCCTCTGCAATTCCACATCTTCGTAAACCATGGTTTACTAATGACTGTTAACAGGCCAGAAAGAATAGGAAGAAAGCTGAAAAGTATTTTCGGCGACATCCTACAATCATAATTTAGATAAAGTGAAAATTTTAAATGCTAAGGCTCGACGCACTTTTAAAACAGACTAAGCGTCAGTCTTGGAGGAACTATGTTTCCAAAATTAATTCCCGTACACCTAGGTCAAAGGTGTGGAATATGATACAAAGAATTAAGGGCAAAGGTTCCAAATCTACCGTTCACCATCTGATGGATGGTGATACTTTATTAACTGATAAGTCTGATATTGCCAGTAAGATTGGTGAAACTCTCGCCAAACATTCTTCTTCGTCAAATTACGTTCCGGAATTTCAACAATACCAGAAACAACAGGAGAAGAGAAGAGAATAAATTTTAACTCCGACAATGGCGAAGACTATAATGAATTATTTTCATTACATGAGGCTACACACTGCCCTTGAGCAAGCTCATGATACAGCAACAGGAGCTGATAACATACACTATCAGCTCTTGGAAGCATTTACCGGAATCTTGTTTGGAAACTCTTGCAAATATTTTTGATACAATATGGACTTCAGGGGAATTTCCCAACGTCGTGGCGTAATGCCATTGTAGTCCCTATTCCAAAGCCTGGCCGGGATCATACTGATCCGTCTAATTACAGACCAATCTCTTTCACGAGTTGTGTTAAAAAACCATCGAACGAATGGTAAACAATAGATTAACATGGTATCTTGAAACCAATAACCTTATTTCAAATATTCAATGTGGTTTCAGGAAAAATCGTAGTAGATTATTTGGTACGTTTAAAATCCTTTGTTAAAAATGCTGAAGTAAATAAACAACATGCTGTATCGATATTCTTTGATCTCGAGAAAGCATACAATACCACCTGGAAGCATGGCATTTTAGAGGATTTACATTATTTTTGGTTTAAGGGGTCGTTTACCTCTTTTTATATCACAGTTTTTATCAGGCAGGCACTTTCAAGTCCGAGTGGGTTCAACCCTGTCTGACCATTACAATCAGGATCGATCAGGGTGTCCAACAAGGAAGTATTTTGTCTGTCACTTTATTTAGCGTAAAGATCAACAGTTTATCCAAGGTTTTAAACGATTCAATTGATGGATCACTTTTGTGGATGATTATAATATTTCTTGTCGCGGTAAGAATATGCATACTATTGAACGGCAACTTCAGTTGTGTTTAAAACAAGATAAGATAATGGTGTCTTGAAAACGGCTTTAAATTTTCTAAATCAAAACTAATTGTATACATCTCTGCCGTAAATACAAACCGCATAAAGACCCTGAACTATCTCTAAATGGCACACCCATCAAAGTTGTGAAGGAGGCCAAATTCTAGGATTATTATGTTTGACTCGCACTTAACGTTTCTACCACATATCAAATCCCTTAAAACTAAATGCCTGAAGGCACTCGATTTATTGAAAGTCGTGTCTAATTCAAGGTGGGCAGGGGGATCAAGCTACGCTCCTACACCTTTACAGATCACTTGTCCGCTCGAAGCTTGATTATGACTCCACCGTATATGGTGGAGCCTGCAAAGGCAACCTAAAACTACTTAATTCTGTCCACCACCAAGGCCTAAGACTTTGTCTTGGGTCTTTTAGAACCTCTCTCTATTGATAGTCTCTATGTTGAGGCTGATGAGCCATCCCTTACCCAACGTCGTATCAAACTATCTTTACAGTATATAACAAAACTCTATTCTAACGAGTCTAATCCTGCGTTTAACTGTGTTTTCAATCCTTCTTATGAGGAGTTGTACAACAAAAGCCTTCTCTTGTTCCGCCTCTTGGTTTAAGATTAAACCATTTCTTTCTGCTGCCGGCATTGAGCTGGAAAATATATCTCCTTCCCGTCTTCTTTCTTCTCCTCCTTGGCAACTGGTGAGGCCTGAAGTTGACCTAACTCTGACAAAGTTTAAGAAATCTGAAACTAATGAATTACAGTATAAACAAGAATATAATCAATTAAAAATCAAATATAATACATACAAATCCTTATTTACAGGTGGGTCCAAGGACGGTGGCGCAGTGGCATGTGCCACTGTCATTGGAGTCCAGAACAATTTCTTCTAGAATACCTGATAACAGTTCTATATTTACAGCAGAAGCAAACGCCATCTTAACAGCTCTTAAATATATTCAAAGACATCCCAAACATAAACAATATATAATATTTTCAGACTCTCTTTCTTGCCTTCAGGCTATTAAAAATCTCTCTTGCAAACATCCACTTTTAATTGAAATAATCGAATTATATAATGATCTTGCTACTGGCCAATGCGACATCGTCTTCTGTTGGTTACCCAGCCATGTTGGCATTTCTGGGAATACAATGGCCGATCTTGCTGCCAAGGCAGCACTCAACAAATCTGTGACACCACTTCTTATTCCCTTACTCTGATTACAAAGCTTGCATTCGAACTTACATCCGTGATCTAATGCAGAAGAAGTGGGACACCCAAGTAGGTATCAATAAATTACATGAAATACAACCCTATGTCGGTTACACTTACTTGGGTTGTCAGTCCAGATTTGAAGAGGTCATCATACGACGAAGTCGTATTGGCCCACACAAGATATACTGATGAATACCTATTGAAGGTGAGGATCCTCCATTTTGTATCCCTTGTGATGAAAGAATCACGGTCAAGCATGTCTTGCTTGACTGTGTTGAATATTCCATCACAAGGGATAAATATTTTAAATCACGAACTATGAAGGATCTTTTTAATAGTATCAGTTCTCATTTAATTATTGCATTTTTAAAAGAATTAGATTTGTTCAATGATTTGTAAATACATAAATATTTTAAGATTGGAAGTTTGAATTAGTAACTAAGATTGTTAGTGGCTGTATCCTCGAGGGGGGTTAAAGTACTGTAAAATTATTGTCCTCCTGAGAGGGTATGTAAGTCCCAAAACATTCGAAGTAAATTAAAACGTTCCACTTTTTTAATCGTAGAATACCTGTTCTTTTAATGTATGGCTAGATTTGCTAAATTGCTAACGGCTGAAGGGATGGTGTAAATCCAGCTAGGGTCCATGCAGGAAGCAAATGTACTGTAAGTCCCCATGGTCCCTAGTATGGTGATCTACCTTCAGTTGTTGGCAATCTATAGCCGGTTTTATATTGTATTGTCATTTAAAAGTAACATATTTTAGATTTAATTACTAGTTTTACATACATATCTGTGATATTCTAGTTGTTTTACTGTCCTTCGTCGGCAGGTTTTATAATATACATATATTTCATTTCAATATCGAATGTTCTCGTCACGATATGGCTGAAATATTGCCGATGTGACGTTAAATATTAACTCACTCACTCACTTTAACGGAGGATATGAACCCGCCTTACGAAATCTAACTGTGGAGCTCATCCTTGATCTTAACAGTATGCCATGATATGCTTTGACAATGATGTTTCGAGATCACTATCGCATACTGCGTACTGTTTCTACTGGTGTTATGCATATTTGATATGTTTTAAAGCATTTGCAAGTCTGCATAAGATTTACAGACATAATCAGAGACAGTACTATATAAACAGGTTTATAACACATATTTATACGTTTTCTGAGATCTACATCAATGATGCTATTATCAATATGCTATTAGTACACTATGACAAGGCACGTCTCACAACGTCTATGAAGTATACTTGGTATATTAGTATACTATTACAATGCTCGATTCAAAACGTTATGAGGTATATTTGGTTTATTAGCATACTATGCCAAGGCACGTGTCACAACATTTATAAAGTACATTTGATATATTAGTATAACGGGGATGGCTCTTTCACAACGACACAACTCCGTTGAGGCTGCAATTTCCTTTTTATTACTGTAGTTTGTATAAATAATACAAGTCTGAAACAATGTATATGAATATATAACACTTCATCAAAATACCTATTTTATCACATTCATTTCATTGCACATTGTTCAGATAATTAACAAACTATATATATCCGTTTGTGAAAATAATCCGATGTTGGAAGAATCTTCTATAAAAACTTGTCAAGACAACTAGGAACACATTCGCTACTGACTAGTGCGCATGCGCGTCTCTCTCACGTGAACCCTAAGGAGTCAGTGAGTGATATGGAATTAACAATCATAGCACTACCACTGAACATATAAAAATAACTCAAAACAAATTGACATCACAAAATCAATGGTTCAGTTTCATATTAAGATCCTTAGGAATTATGGAACACATTTGGCATCTTCAAAACAATGAAACATCAACGTGTCTTATCATCTATGGGACAACTTGTCTCAAACTGGCCACATGTTGTGAGGCACCAACAAAACACCAAGGACCTAAAATATGTATGTTTTAATTAGCATAGCAATGCTAATTCTCACGAGTAAAGTAAACGTACAAACTGTTTGGACTCAAACATTAATCTGAATCAATTGTAAGTAAAATTATTGACACCAACAATTTCTAACCATAGGTCAAAATATACCTCCACCAAATGCATAAATTCAGTTACAATAAATACTGAATTAACCTTTCAACAATTAAACATATTTTTGTAGTTTATTCCTTTTATATAAAACCAAGTGTAACTAACCTGTAATTCACCAAAGTCAAAATCCTCCATCCATGACTTTCAAACCACCTTGCCAGGTTGGGAGAAAGACAGCAAGTGAACAAACTTCACACTTTCCAAATGCAACTAAATTCAACATCCAATCAAGATGCTGCACATCTTCAGCCAATACAAACCAAGGACAAGACAGCAGACCTGACCTCATTAAGACTTGGCTAATTTGCATAGGAACTACTTTTGACCCATGACCCAGTGGTGACTATAAATAAATCATGGACTTGTGAAAGTGTAAACCTTTTCACTGACAATTGTATTATTGTTTAGGGTGTTATGAACTGATTCCAAACAGGAACATAAGACAAGACATATTAAAATAGATTGCTTTTCCAGAACATTTTACTATTTGTATATTTTGTACCTGTTACATACTTGTATTTGTTACACACTTGTTTTGTACTTGTTACATTAGTATACTATGACAATGCACCATTCACAACGTCTATGAAGGATATTCGGTAAATTATATAAAATTTAGTATATTGACAATCTATGGAAATGCATGTTTTCACATTGGAGCATCTGGTATGAAATCGATTTCATGCATACAAACACAATTTTACATTTTGCTGCAAATCACTCATTTATGGTTGCGAATGGAAAGTGACCAATCTGAGCTGCAAACAGAAAGCCTTCTTTTTCACTATTCAGACCAGCCGAATTCATGCTTGCAAGCGAAGGTTTGCGTTTCTTCTCAATACACTGTATATGAATCTTTCTTGAAAAGTTGAGCCTGTGCTGATTTGATATGGCGACCTTGCTGGGATGGCACCCATTTCTGTACCGTCTAGAAGTACTGAACCATCCCCAAGGCCTTGTAACACAACCGAGGATCAAGGTACATATTGTTACTACCGGGGTCTTAGAACCATATAAAAGGAAAGGGATGTAACGAGGTCAACAGACTAAGTTCGTTCCTGGAAGAATTGAAGAATTCTCTCTCTAAATGCCCATATAAAACTATACACACATTTCAAGCCAATACATTCAGCTACGAACTGACACATAGATGACACAAATCGAAAACGCTGTTTGCGAGCTAAGGTCTTCGAAACCTAAACAAATCGTGATTTTTCGATTCCGAGTCAAACTCCCTGCTCAAAACTTGTACATCTAACCTGCACGCACCAAAACATCCTGAATCAAAGGCACGTGTCAGCGCGTTATTCGCCATTCTTTCCGAGACACTTAAATGTTACTGCCAAAATCAGTTTTCCTACATTTATTCATCGCAATCGAGAATGTGTCGTGCCCGTTCGCCATGGATGCCATTGGCCTCGACATACTCCGCACTGAATAGAGCCAGTGATCTGATTGGCTATTTTTATGTTTATATTAGAGATTGAGCGTTATCTGAAACATCGGGATTTTTTGAAAATAAATACGCCAGGGAGATGAATGAGGTACAACTCGACTGACAGACATTGTTAACTGTATTCCTGCAGCCTAGCGCCTGTCACGTTAACCTCTTGGTTTCTTGTACGTTTCTATTACGTGTCATACATGTAAATCAGTTCATGTTTCGGGTATATCAGCGACTTGCCCATGTTCTTGGTTTTACCAAAATGGTAAACGTGTAAGACTTGCATCAGTTGGGCTTTTCTCCATCAGTTTCTCCATCACCAAGCTGCCACGCCGTGATATAACTTAAACTTTGTTTAAGAGGCATTACAATAAATGTACACAGATGTGTCTGTTTTGTGGCTATCCTTTTTCACGTTTCTACGACAACCTACCTCTGTGAAAACATAACGTAAACATGCCGATAATTGCAGGTTATCACAACCAAACTCCCCGCTAGCTCAAAACAAACCTCCGCCACATACGATAGCATATGTCCCAACTCTCGCAAGAAATCGTGATTCACGAAAACTTGACTCGGGGCCAGCGGAAAACGGATTCTGCTGTTTTCACTTACGTCAACCACTAGCCAGAGGGTTTATCTTGATCGTGATTTAACGCTGTTTGTGTTGAACAGTACGTTGCGTAAAAGTGCGTGGCTCTCTAACTCACGTCTGGAGAAATTGCATTGTACTTTGTTTTGTTTTTCTTTCATTTCACAATCCCACTTAAAATAACGCTTAAAATGATGAGCACAGTTTTTGACTCTTTTGTTGAAAAGGTTAATTTCATGTGTTTGTGTTCTTAACCCGCTTCATATTTATACAGATTATGTTTGTGTCTGTCAGGAACTCAACACATAATAAATTTATATCTCATGTCACGTCGAGTCACGCGAATTTTAAAAGCACGTTCTGATTTTTGAGAATTCCTGCTGAAAATGTGTGCGGAAGTATGCATAGTATGTGTGCATAAATATTTATAAATATGTAAATCAGGTGATGCATCACACTCTGTGGGATACATGGAAATTATTGAACGATTGGGACTGACAATATTCCAGAAATGATCCAGCAATAATCCAGCAACAATAATAGTCCAGCAATATTCCAGCAATCTGTTAGCAACATTCCAGAAGAGGTTCCAACAAGAACACTGTGTCCGTGTTGAGACATAAGCCAGGGCCTAGATTTTCGAAGCTCTCTTAGCACTAAGACAGTCGTAAGTGCCATACATTAACATTAACTTACGACTATCGAAAATCTAGGCCCTGAGCGTTAACTAAGCTATACTAGTGAATGAAAGCTTTTTGGGTGAACAACAGTTCTTTATTCAGGTGATGCTACAGATTCTTGTGTCGTTGTCACCTGACTTGACTTAATATTTGGTGTTTATAAAGGTCGCCTTCGCCGTTGAGCATTTCGGCAGATGTAGTGAATCAGTTAGTAAACAGAGTTATGTATATACAGTATAACTAACAAAAACAACAAGAACATAATTGAGAACACAGAAGAATGTTGATATATTGTCTTAACTCCTGGAAATTTGTTTCCTATAATAACACCAATTATCCTTTATAATCCAAACAATTTGAGTACATGCTACAACATTCATATTTGCTCTGATCATGTTTTTATTCACGTTGCGCATGAACAGCACGTGCTGAAATATTCATGCACAAACTACTCATTGTTTTCACTGATGCAGAATCGATATAAATTATATGAATGTGCTAATTTTTCCAATATATACATTGTGTATGCATTTTCGTTATCGAAATCACAGGTATTTCGTGATTTCATTTTTTGTATTTATTTTATTCTCAAAAACAGTGACCTTAACATGTATTTCTAAATAAATGCTTTGCATATTTCAGTACGAATCTTGCATGTCAACTTGACGCATTAAGATAATTCAATGAGCTTTTATTTCCATACACTTATACAACTTCATACTGCACTTGAAATAGTTATGCTATGACTCCGAAGCTAAAGATAATATCTCAAAACTTCCGGGGCCTAACCAACGTTGTTAAAAGAAAACAAGTGTTTCAATATCTGTGTAAACAATGGTAACATTTACTGTCTGCAGGATGTTCCCTTTACATCAGACCAAGAACAACTAACCAAACAACAATGAGGATACAAACAATGCTATTTTAGTTGTTTAAGAAGTAGCGCCTGCCGGACAGCGATTTTGTTTAATAATAATTATTTTAAATTCAAACTTTTAGACACAAAGCCCACCATCAACCGTTACCAAGGATACTTCATTCCATCCGTTTATGATGCACTCCTCCACCAAGCCCATTCTATTGTGTAAGCACAATCTATTGTATATACATGTACATCTTCTTCTCTTTTGTAACTGCTCCTATATTTGTACATCTCTGGCTTCCAAACCCCTTGTTGTTTTCTTTGTTACATCCAGTATATATACATCTCCTTCTCTTCATGTATCATTCCTGTCTGACAACAGTACAAGAATCTGTATCGAAACGTCACACTCACGACATAGAGAAGTTGTTATCTATAAAGTTTGTTCAATATTGAACAAATGACTAGACTTAGCATATGTTTATGACGGGTGCCACCGGTGGGACAGGATCACTGGCATCATCACTGTTTCAGAGTGATTCATACAGACATGTTCTGTCATCGTATCGCATGGGGACAATCACTGGATTGTCTGATTCAGACACGATTTATTTACAAACAACATCAGCTGCAACACTGCTGAAACAGATATCTGCTCACGATATAGTCACAATTGTACAATCGACTCTGCTTTTGGCAGAGATTTCCTATGAATGTGGAAAGGGTTTTGTCGCTTCTATTTTATATTGATCTTGTCAGTATGGTTGACAACAAATATAAAAAGTCCAGAAGAAATGTTAGGGCAAAAATCTTAAAATGTGCACTTTCAGAAGAGGAATGGAGAGTATTTAATATGATAGTTCACACATGCACTAGTAGTACTGACTTAAAATGGCTGCAAAAAAGGGTTATTCATGATATTCTTCCTGCAAACTGCTTCTTATTCAGAATAAAGATATCGGACTGACCCCGAAGTTTGCCGGTTTTGTAATAAAGAATTAGAAACTTTAGAACACCTGTTTTGGTATTATTCAAAATTTGGAAAGGTTTAGAAAAAATGGTTAGCCACAACCCAAGTTTAAATTACATTCACAATTTCAAAGATAATGCTCGGAATCAAAGGAAGCAATAACAATCCTATTAACGCCATAAAGACATTATATTCAAGAACAGTCAAAAAATGAATATTCCAAATTTTGGGTATATACTAGGCCAAATTAAGCAGTACTACGACATTACAAAATATAGTTATTTAATTTCTGATGAAAACGGTATATTTGTTAAATTCTTGTCATCATTACATACTATATTGATATTATGTAACTTTACCTCATTGTCTGTACATCATTATAGGTCACTGTATGTACCTCATGTATGTCAAATTGTGTATATGTAGACTGTTGTCAATGACAAACAGAATTGTAAAATTATAGACATGAAAAATATGAAAGTAAAAAAAAGACCCCTTCTTGTCATACAGAATCGGTTACACTAAATCCTCTTCATCTTAACCATGCATCTTAATCTAAATGTGAACCAGATGAGGTGAACTCATGATCACAGACTCGTTTATTTCTACTACAGTTGGTAAATCAGTGGAAGAGAATTGACTGCTTATAATAATAGCAATGACTATCTATAAAGCGCCTGTTTGCACACACTTGTGCATGCTCAAGGCGCTAACACACCATTTCCCCGGATAACCCAAGATGCCTGTTGGGAGGTAAAAAGTAAACAGTCATATAACTTATCCCAAAGTGGTCTGGTCCAGACTCGATTATTTACAGACCGCCGCCATATAGCTGGAATATTGCTGAGTGCGGCGTAAAACTAAACTCACTCGCTCACTATCCCAACGTGTACAGATTCACTGCTGGGTGAACAGATGGTTGGACGGGTAAACAGATGGTTCGACGGGTGAACAGATGGTTGGACGGGTGAACAGATGGACGGGTGAACAGATGGTTGGATGGGTGAACATCCATGTTCAGCACAGCAATATTCATGTTACATTGTTTATGAAACGTTTGGTAAACCCTGTCGCCTTTGGTTGTTTATGTACATCGTCTTCTCTATAAAATATATCAGAATAAAGTGATGAAATTTCCAATTTACTCATTTTCATGCAATTAATGCTGTAATGTACATCCTCATTGTCTGTAATACTGTATCTGAGACATGTTGGCTGTGTTGATCGGGGTCCTTGTCATTGTTTGTTGACATTCTGTGGCTAGTTCCATATTAATTTCTGGAGGGTGGGAGGTTTCATACAAATTATTAGATAGCACTTTTACTGATGTCTTTGGTGCATTTGGCGCAGTACTATACTGCATGATCGTCAGAGTGTGACGAACTATTTTTGTGGCTGTAATTTATTGATAACTTTGACGTGCTCCCCTGGACCTGACTTACGTCTGTGTCTGGGCGTTAATAAATGTTCATAGCCAATAGATATGAGGGAAATGTTGGTGTAGATGGTCACATTACGAAAGATACACATGTCGAGTCGATGTTGAAATTATACGACTTTACCGTGTGTTAGTTACTTTTTTGTGGTTTGTGTATTATCAATTATATGGACCGTTAAGTGTGTGTTATACTGTTGACATATGGGCCGTTAAGTGTGTGTTATACTGTTGACATATGGGCCGTTAAGTGTATGTTATACTGTTGACATATGGGCCGTTAAGGTGTATGTTATACTGTTATGGGCCGTTACTGTTGACATATGGGCCGTTAAGTGTATGTTATACTGTTGACATATGGGCCGTTAAGTGTGTGTTATACTGTTGACATATGGGCCGTTAAGTGTATGTTATACTGTTGACATATGGGCCGTTAAGTGTATGTTATACTGTTGACATATGGGCCGTTAAGTGTATGTTATACTGTTGATACTGTTGACATATGGGCCGTTAAGTGTATGTTATACTGTTGACATATGGGCCGTTAAGTGTATGTTATACTGTTGACATATGGGCCGTTAAGTGTGTGTTATACTGTTGACATATGGGCCGTTAAGTGTATGTTATACTGTTGACATATGGGCCGTTAAGTGTATGTTATACTGTTGACATATGGGCCGTTAAGTGTATGTTATACTGTTGACATATGGGCCGTTAAGTGTATATGTTATACTGTTGACATATGGGCTTAATATGGGCCGTTATGTGTTATACTGTTGACATATGGGCCGTTAAGTGTGTGTTATACTGTTGACATATGGGCCGTTAAGTGTGTGTTATACTGTTGACATATGGGCCGTTAAGTGTGTGTTATACTGTTGACATATGGGCCGTTAAGTGTGTGTTATACTGTTGACATATGGGCCGTTAAGTGTGTGTTATACTGTTGACATATGGACCGTTAAATGTGTGTTATACTGTTGACATATGGACCGTTAAGTGTGTGTTAAACAGTTGACAAATGGACCGTGAAGAGTGAGTTATACTGTTGAGATTTTTCTTCTTCCTTACCTTATTATGCAATATCCAGAATTTCCCATTTTCATGTGCATCCGATCCTAATTGCCAACTCCTTTGTTAATATGACAATTTATTCTGGTCTATTTCTAGGAGTTTCTGCAGAAACACCTCCAGCAGCAAATCCCCACAATTGCTCCGACATGAAACAATGTCTTCCGGGCGCCACGGACGGTGAATACTGGATCTACTCACCTACCCTCGGCAATAAGAAGGTTCGAATCTACTGTCACAACATGACAGGTGTCCCCAGCGAGTATGTGACCTTGGTCCATGCTAACCAGGGCGACTACGTACCCCTCAAAGACCCTGAATGTGACGGAATCGAGGAACCGATGACCGGTGTCAGAGCTGGGGTTACAAGCTTCTCGAGGGTCAAGATCAACATTGAGGTACTTCGATGATATAAACTACATACAATGCATTATTTGAATGTCTTTAACACCACTTTATTCTTTGATGGCGTATTCGAAATAGTCGACTCTCGACCCGAAAATTCATTGAATGATACCCTTCAGACCGTTCTGGTCTCAAGCCAGCTTATGCTAGACGTAAGATAAAATTGATCGGGTGGCGGGCTAGGAGACTTGGTTAATGACGTTCCCTCATACCCAACAGCATAGATCGTCGCTTACATTATCGATCACAGGGTTGTGTGACCGGGATTCGGTTGTGTTCACGTCGCCTCAATATAGCTGCAATATTAGATATTAGTATATATTATAACATGACCCATTAAGATGCCTATATGCCCAGTCATCCCTAGGCAGACGTGTTAACTGGCTACAAAGAAAAAGTACATATGTCTACTCAGAAACGTTGTGTTCCTCAAACTAAAGAAATTGATATTCCTAAATTCTCGTCTTTAGGCGTATCACTTCTAAATGCCATTCAAAGACTCGATAATGATGACACTAAAGCCACTTAAATGGATCACACATATGATCAATAAGTCCAAAGCTCTAGGCAGGTAAGTTCCCTGGTCAAAGCTGATTGCTGGATGGAAACTCCTGATGTATATGACCTGTTTTAGTTTCCTTAAACGATAGTTGGTGGTAGTTTCCCACATGCCAGTTCTCTGTCTTGCCTTGGGAAGATGCTTCCATCCATGTTCCAGGGCAACTGCTCTGAACCCGAAGTTTTGATGTGCCTGTAGAACGTTCTTTGTTGATGCTTGTTGATACGTTCACCTGACAACTACCCAATGCATTTCTGTATTAAAGAGACCTTTAACATGTTTCATATTGTTTAAGAATATGACCGTAATAAAAAACGACTTCGAGTTTGCATCCTCAACGGGCAAACCCAACCAGTACGGGCTGGGCCGGGACTGCTACAGCCGCCATTCTGGAAATGTTCGGAATACGTGTGGACCCAAGGGGACATTCCTCATAGACACCAGAGGGACCGGACTGTTGATCAATAGAAATGTACGTATGTCTGTCACTTTTCTTATCCCGGCAAAATCCCTAGTGCAATATCTTCAACGCGACCTACAGGTATGTGCCTGTTTATCACCATCCCATGTTATGCAACCTCAACTCGACTTGTGCATTGTAATATTCTTAACTCGACACATTTACAACCAATGTTTGAGTCGAAATATGTCTAACACATTATAGTAACTCACACATGTTAATACATTTTTATCGAGTAATATAATATGACCAGAAATTATTGAGAATTTTAGGAATATGTTTAATTGGATTTCTAGTATAAACAACCTTGACCAGCTATCAAGTGCTTGGTTTCATTCAAGAGAGACAACTCTGTTAATCCTTTTTCATTAGTTTGTGAAGAGTTATGCCCCTTTGTTTACTTGCTAGCAGACGACATTTTCAGTGATCCTCAGTCTGGATGATTTAGAGAAGAGGAAGTTGATTTTAGAGTAAAATAACAAGAACATCAGATCAGCTAAAGTGATTTCAAGTAGAACAAGCATCCCTTTGTCCACTGTTTATCATGTTTTGAAAAATATTGCAAATGGATATGGCATTGAGCACCAGGGAGGCGTAGGTAGGCCCAGGAAATTGACTGTCGGTGACAGGAGGCGGCTTGGTATTCTTGTTTCTAAAAACAAACGAAGGTGTTTAGAAAACTTAAGGCTGGATATGATTGATAGAGGAACTGTGGCTGTCTGTAAGGAGACAATTAGAACTGAGCGTCATGCAATGGGCTGGCAGAAAAGTCGAAGAATTCCATCACCGATCATGAAATCTGAACAAAAGGAGCAAAGGTTGAACTGGTGCTTTAGAGCATAGAAATTTTAACTTGACTATGTGATTTTCTCAGATGAAAGTTCTGTGTGGCTGTTTCCTAATACACTGAAATTCTGGACCAAACAAACTGAAAAACCTTTGTATGAGCGCCCAAAATACAGTCCGAAATTTAACGTGTGGGGTGGCATATCTGTGTTAGGGGCAACGCCCCTCTGTGTATCTGAAGGGAATATGAACAGTGAGCGGTACACAGATATTCTCGAGGGATATTTACTTCCATCTGCTCACGTGTTCTATGGAAATGTTAGGATTTTCGAGCAGGACTACGACCCAAAACATCGTTCAAAGCATTCACAGGCCTTGTTTCGGACCCAAAATATGACATTATTAGATTGGCCAAGCTATAGCCCTGACCTAAATCCAATAGAAAAATGTTTGGGGACTTATGAAGGAAAGTGTCAATAAGAAAAATCTGACAAATATTGCTGAAATGAAATAAGAGGTGGTCCGATATTGGGACAGCATGGACCACGACTTTCTTAGTTCTTTGATCAGTAGTATGCCCCGCCGCATTGAAGCCTGCATTGCTGCCCATGGTGACTTGACAAAATACTTACTGTTCACCTGTCTTTGAATCTGGAGTTATGTTCTGCTAATATTCACATTTAATACGTGAATAATGAGTGAAAATTTTATAACATTTACAATCTTTAAATTCTCAATAATTTCTGGTTGTACTGTATCACTTTTTGAGTAAGTCAATAGTCTTCTGTTACAGATAGTGTGGAAATACATGAACGCTCAGTCTTGGGGAATGGTAGTACGTTCCCACAATGGAACCGTGATCGAGGTTCATGGAGGCGGGTTCTGCGGCGGATTCGAGCCAGCGACAGACCTACAACTCCAGATTAACACGGACGAAGGTACAAAATGATATGTCTAACACAGAGAATCCATGGCATAACTACCCGTCTTTGACAGCTATTTTTTTCTTATTTGTACATAATTTTCAGTAACAGACAATTTATCCCTTTATAGATGATGATCACGTCTAGACTCACGTGTTTAGAGTCACTTTCTACAGCATTGTATATGTGTATATTTATCCTATCTCACACGCGCATTTCTCTTCCATATTCCTAGACCGCCTCCGTGGTGTAGTGGTTAGAGCGTCCGCCCGGAGAGCGGAAGGTCGCGGGTTCGTTCCCCGATCGCGTCATACCAAAAGGCGTTAAAATATGATACTTGTTGGTGCCCTGCCTGGCGCTCGGCATTAATGGGTACAACAAGGACTGGTCTGCTCGGAGTCAGTATAATGTTTCTGAGTGGGGTATTCATGCTTCACTGCGGCATGGTATCTCAGTGGGCTAGCACTAGAAACCAGCTTAAGTCTGGGCTAGTACAAGCAGCCGCACATACATACACACACGCATGCACGTCGTCATATGAACGAAATATTCTCAAGCACGACGTTAAACCCAATTTCACCTCACCCCTCACCTCATATTCCTAAGTGGAAACCTGCCTGGATCTAGGTTTCCAGCTCCTAAATATAATTCACCCGAACAGCCTAGCATCATCGTCAATCTGGGCCAAGGGGCTTCTCGGGCCGTTGACCCACATACGTTTATCATCTGGGTTCCCCAGCCAACTCATTCTCTTTCAAGCCAGTTATAGAATAAGAAAATTATGTTGCGGGGCTGAACAGGTGGGTATGTACCGTGTGAGGATAAGAATATTACTTCACAATTTATTGTAAACTTTACACATTTTAAAAACGTATCTCACATCAACAAAATATGTCAGGGTTGAATGGTGGGGCGCATCTCCATAGTCTATAAACCGTAGGATATACACCAGGAAGCTGAAGATTAACAGTTATGCCAAACCAAATAAAGTTACAATTCTAGGTATCATAAGACAAAGTTCATGGATAGGAATGAAACGCTCCCGAAAAGCGTGAAAATCTTGGTCCTTGATCCACAAAACGGTCGCAGCCTTTGATAAACTATAGAGTCGCGACAGGTCGTAACGTTACGAACGCTTTGTGGAAGAAGACAGAAGAAGACACATGAAGTCGGATATAATAAGCGTAACTGTAAGTCCAAACCGTAAGAACAACTTATATTCGACATAGACTGTATCCGGATTTTCCAGTTTACAAGACGGGGTATTATTATAGGATATTTATATAGCGTACGTATCCACGCAATTAGTGCATGCTCAAGGCGCTTGTTTTTCCCTCGGCAAATCGTTTTATCAATCTCAACTCCCTGGGGTGTATACAATTCTTGCACCCACTGGGCACACCAAGTTATTGCGGCATTCCCATCCTTACGAGGTGCCCAGTTACAGCTGGGTGGACTGGGACACATAGTCACAGTACTTTGTCCAAGTTTACTGCACGTTAACCCGCAACTATGTGTTTGCACATATCTATGTGCCAACCATCTGGTCATTTACCAACGGATTCGTGGGTTCTTTTAAGCACACATGGTTGTGTACTGTACACTAAGGGTTGTGACAACACTGAAAGAGTCTGCACACAAAGTTGGCTCCAAGGTTTTTACACTCGGTCACAGGTGGGTATCGCTGTCCTAAGGACGATAGGACCGACCTGCTTGGCATATTCGCATCTTCATCCAATACACCCAATAAACCCAAGCTAGACGTACGTGGAATAGTGGATTGGGACACCGGGATCCGCTGCATGCCTAATGACGATTTCGTTAGATAAAGACGAGTGAATACATCCTCCGATTGGATACTCTGGGAAACATAAAATGTACAATAAACAAAACCAATCATGACTAGGTTTAATACATGGAGAGATGGACGTGATACAAGAGAAGCAGGGTTATTGTGTCAGGAAGACTTGTGCGAACTGGTGAAGGCCTTAGACACCCATCCCAGACATGGGATGTAAAGGCTGTATCTGACCTCAGGAAACATCCCTCCATAGTTGCAGTCAAGGAACAATTGCTGTGGAGAGCCAAAGTGGAGACTGAATCAGCTGATGTTAGACTGGTTTGGTTTTACGCCGCTTTCAGCAATATTCCAGCAACATCAAGGCGGGGGACACCAGAAATGGGCTTCACACATTGTGCCCATGTGGGGATTCGAACCCGGGTCTTCGGCGTGACGAGCCAACGCTTTAACCATTAGGCTACCCCACCGCCCCAGCTGATGTTAGATCACGAAGTATGATGTTACGATCCCAGGTCAAAAGTCGGAAACGCGATGACTAGTGTGAAAACTTGCAAGAGCGAGGTAACAATTATCCCTGGGATTGAGCTGATCGTGGGTGAAGGTGGTTAGCTTATTATCTTTCTTCTGTTCCTCTAGTTGGTTCTTCTGTAACCAAACAGATCAATCGTTACTTTAAGAGACGTATTCCTTTGAACTTCATGTGCAAGGTGGTGATAAAGATGGTTCTTGAAATGGTCACATCCAAAACAGTGTGATCCCAATAGTAGTTCCAATGCTCAAGCGAAGTTACAGTCTTCCTTTTCGGAATACCTTCTGATCGAAAGAACTGGACGTTTGAAAATGGCAGCCGATGAGGGTGATGAAGCAATAAAGGGATCTCTGACAGGTTTCGTACCCGTAAGAGTGTCTCCGCAGACCGAGATAACAATTTGCGAACATCCGAGAAGTGATCTGTTTGACTGGCATTTAGAAGTTGATGACTAATAAGAAAGTAAGAAAGTTTATGGATAACAACTGTCGTTATGGATAACAACTGTCGACTACACTAGTTGTTATCCATAAACTTTCTTACTTTCTTAACATCCGAGAAGGTAGCGACTTCGAACCTGGAAGCGTCTTCTGTCCTTCATCATCAAGCGAAAATATGGGCGGCGTAGAGTTCGTCGTGCCTTAAGACGGCCGATGGGGTAGATCGGTCACTCCGTCAATATAGTGGGGGGCGGTGTAGGGGTTTTTCGTCCATGATGAAAAACCAAAATCGTTCTCTAACAGAAATACAAAGGCTGGCAAAAAGAAGACTGCACGACAAAAGAATGCAAACAAAATCCGATTAGAGACAGGAGATGTAGATTGACAAAATTGTAATGGAAAAATATTTACAACAGGTCACCACGGAGTGGCGATTTCAAAGAGAATGAGTTGGCAAGGATAACCACATGAACAGCGCATGTTGGTCAACAGGCATAAGACGAGTGCTGGGAGGTGACCATGGTGACCATGGTGACCATGCTGATGCTAGGTATGAATGGGTGAATTAGTTTTAGAACCTGGATACCTTTGTCGAGGTACGTTTCAACTTAGGATCGAAATAAGAAAGAGAAATATCAATGTCAAAATGTCTCATGTTTCAGATCTGGATGCACTGAGTGCAACAAGCTGTTAGACTGGAGGAGGGAGTTAGAGTGAGTGAGTTAATATTTAACGTCACATCGGCAATATTTCAGCCATATCGTGACGAGAACATTTTACATTGTAATGGAATATGTATATATTATAAAACCTGTCATCGAAGGACAGTAAAACAACTAGATTATCACAGATATATATATGTAAAACTAGTAATTGAATCTAAAACATTTTAACCATAGGGGACAACACAATCTAAAATGGGCTATAGATCGCTAACAACTGAAGGTAGATCACCATACTAGGGACCATGGGGACTTACAGTACATTTGCTTCCTGCATGGGCCCTAGCTGGATTTATATCATCCCTTCAGCCGTTAGCAATTAAGACATATCTAGCCATACATTAAAATTACAAATATTCTACGATTAAAACGGAAAGTTGAAATTTACTTTGAATGTTTTGGGACTTACGTACCCTCTCAGGAGGACAATAATTTTACAGTACTTTAACCCCCTCGAGGATACAGCCACTAACAATCTATGTTACTAATTCAAACTTCCAATCATAAAATATTTAGCTATTTACAAATCTGTTAACAAATCTAATTCTTTTAAAAAGCAATAATTAAATGAGGACTTATATTAGTAAAAAGATCCTTCATAGTTTTGGATTTGAAATAGATATCCCTTGTGATGGAATATTCAACACAGTCAAGCAAGACATGCTTGACCGTGATTCTTTCATCACAAGGGATACAAAACGGAGGATCCTCACCTTTTAATAGGTACTCATGCGTATATCTAGTGTGGCCAATACGACATCGTCGCATAATGACCTCTTCAAATCTGGACTGACAACCCAAGTAAGTGTAACCGATATAGGGTTTTATTGCATGTAATTTATTGATACCTACTTGGGTGTCCCACTTCTTTTGCATCAGATCACGGATATAAGATCTTATAGCAGCTTTGTAATCAGAGTATGGGATCAGAAGTGGTGTCACAGATTTGTTGAGTGCTGCCTTAGCAGCAATATCAGCCATTGTGTTCCCAGAAATGCCAACGTGGCTGGGTAACCAACAAAAGACGATGTCGCATTGGCCAGTAGCAAGTTCATTGTACAATTCAATAATTTCTAATAAAAGTGGATGTTTGCAAGAAAGATTTTTAATAGCCTGAAGACACGAAAGAGAATCTGAAAAGATGATATATTGTTTATATTTACGGTGTTTATTAATATATTTAAGGGCTGTTAAGATGGCGTTTGCTTCTGCTGTGAATATAGAGCTGTTATCCGGTATTCGAGAAGATATTGTTCGGGATCCAATGACAGTGGCACATGCCACTGCGCCACCATCCTTGGACCCATCTGTAAATAAGGATTTATATGTATTATATTTATTTCTTAATTGACTAAATTCTTGTTTATACTGTAATTCATTTGTTTCTGATTTTTTAAATGTAGTTAATGTTAGATCAACTTGTGGCCTAACCAATTGCCAAGGCGGAGAAGAAAGAAGACGGGAAGGAGCTATATTTTCCAGCTCAATGCCGGCAGCAGAAATGAAGGGCGTAATTCTGTGCCCAAGAGGCGGAACAAGAGAAGGTTTTTTGTTGTATAAATCCTCGTAGAGGGGATTAAAGACACAGTTAAATGCAGGGTTAGACTCGCTAGAATATAGTTTAGTAATGTATTGTAAAGATAATTTTATACGACGTTGTGTTAGAGAGGGCTCATCTGCTTCAACATATAGACTATCAATAGGAGAGGTTCTAAAGGACCCAAGACAAAGTCTTAGGCCTTGGTGGTGGACAGAATCAAGTAGTTTTAGGTTGCTTTTGCAGGCTCCACCATATACGATGGAGCCATAATCAAGTTTCGAGCGGACCAATGATCGATATAGGTGGAGGAGGGTAGCTTGATCCCCTCCCCACTTTGAGTTGGAAACAACTTTCAACAAATCGAGTGCCTTCAGGCATTTGGCTTTAAGCGATTTAATATGTGGCAAAAAAGTTAAATGGGAGTCGAAAATTAGACCCAAGAATTTGGCCTCCTTAACAACTTTGATGGGAGTGCCATTTAAAGATAGTTCTGGATCTTTATGCGGCTTATATTTTCTACAAAAGTGTAGACAATTAGTTTTGGATTTGGAAAATTTAAAACCGTTTTCAAGACACCATTTATTTATTTTATTTAAACACAACTGCAATTGCCGTTCAATAGTATGCATATTTTTACCACGACAAGAAATATTAAAATCATCCACAAAAAGTGATCCATCGATGGAATCGTTTAAAACCTTGGATAAACTGTTGATCTTGATACTAAATAAAGTGACAGACAAAATACTGCCTTGAGGGACACCCTGATCCTGATTGTAATGATCAGACAGGGTTGAACCCACTCGGACTTGAAATTGTCTGTCTTTAAAACCGTGATATAAAAAGAGGCAAACGGCCTCTCAAACCAAAGTCATGTAAATCCCTCAAAATGCCATGCTTCCAGGTCGTATCATAAGCTTTCTCAAGATCAAAGAAAATTGATACAGCATGTTGTTTACTTACTATAGCATTCTTAACAAAGGATTCCAAGCGTACCAAATGATCAATGGTACTACGATTTTTCCTGAAACCACATTGAATATTGGTTATAAGGTTATTGGTTTCAAGATACCAAGTTAATCTATTATTCACCATACGTTCCATGGTTTTACAAACACAGCTAGTTAGAGAGATCGGTCTGTAATTAGACGGATCTGTATGATCCTTGCCAGGTTTTGGTATTGGGACTACAATGGCATTACGCCATGAAGGAGGAAATTCTCCAGACGTCCATATTTTGTCAAATATATCTAAAAGTGTCATCAGACATGGTTCCGGTAAGTGTTTCAGTAGCTGGTAATGTATATTGTCATCACCCGCCGCAGTGTCATGAGCTTGCTCAAGAGCAGTATGTAGCTCATGTAATGAAAACACTTCATTGTAATCTTCACCGTTATTTGATTCGAAATTAAGTTTTGTCTTTTCCTGTTGTTTCTGATATCTCTGAAACTCAGGGACATAATTTGCCGATGATGAATTTTTGGCAAGGGTTTCGCCAATTTTATTTGCAATGTCAGATTTATCAGTTATCAAGTTATCACCATCTTTAAGATGGTGTACAGCTGATTTTGAACCTTTGCCTTTTATTCGCTGAACCATGTTCCAAACCTTAGACATTGGCGTGCGCGAATTAATTTTGGAGACATAATTTCTCCAAGATTGTCGTTTGTTTTGTTTAAAGGTACGACGCGCCTTTGCATTGAGTATTTTAAATTTATTTAAGTTATGGACAGTTGGATGATGGCGGAAATAATGTTCTGCCTTTTCCTCGCTTTTCTGGCTTGTCTACAGTCTGTATTAAACCATGGTTTCCGTACATGTGGAATTCGTAGAGGACTTCGGTATACACTCATCAGCTATTTCATTTAAAACATCAGCAAAAATCTGAATGGGATCAGTTATATCACTGAAACAATCAGGTCGCAGTTTTGATTTACAGTTAGTTTGAAATGAAGACCAGTTAGCCTTCGAAAAGTTCCATCTTGTGTACGAGGGAGAATCAGATGGAGTTATTTCTGAAAGGATAGTTGGGAAGTGGTCACTTCCACAAAGGTCATTATGAACAGACCAATCAAATTCATTCAGGAGGTTAGAATCTGCAAGAGATAAATCCAAAGAAGAATAAGTGCCAGTTGCAGGATGCAGATAGGTGCTTGAATCATCATTAAATATGCACAGGTCATTATTGGAAATGAAGTCTTCAATTATTTTACCTTTAGTATTAATGGTAGAACTGCCCCAGAGTGGGTTGTGACCGTTTAGGTCACCCATGATAACACATGGTTTCGGGAGTTGATCATAGAGTGATTGAAGATCAGTCAGCTGAAGTGTCGATGAAGGTGGAATATACAGAGAGCACAACGTAAATGCTACACCCAGAGTAAGTCGCACTGCAACAGCTTGGAGATTAGTGTTAAGAGTAACAGGGCTGTGAATAACATTCTGTCGTATAAGGATAGTAGAACCTCCAGTAGCTCTATCACCTGGAGGGGAAAAATAATTATAGTCTTCAAACTGGCATAAGTTAAAATGATCTGTCTGTTTCAGATATGTCTCTTGCAGACAGAACGCTGATGGTGTTAAATCTTGGACAATTAGCTGTATTTCATTAAAATTTGTCCGGAGTCCCCTACAGTTCCACTGCACGATATTGGTAGATAGACCTATCTTTTAGGCGGATTAATTGGGGATCTACCCCGCACTGTTTTCGAGGGCGACAAGCTATGTGCCCTAGAATGGACGTTTTCGGACACGTCCATGTCCTCAAGTGATCCGTATTTGTTATATAACTGAATTCTATTTTCCGACCCTTTTGGGGCTCTGCCACTTTGTTTTTTGAAAGCATCAAGCTTCTGTTTATGTTTGCTTTTAGCAGTTTGCTGAGTATCAGATGACGATTGAGATTGTGAACGTGACTGAGTGAGTGACTTGTGATCTGAAGATGACTCTGCCTGCCTTTCAGATGTACTAGGAAGTGATTCCGTGGTTTGAGATGATATAGCAGGATATAAACACTGTGGACTGTCACTTTTGACCCAAGTCAAGTTTGTTTGACAGCTTGTGGATGATGTAGATACTTTAGGGCTTGATTCAGTTGGTGTTTTGGTTATTGAAGCATAACTTTCGGTAATTTCCGATCTCTTCACAAGTTTTTTTGGCGTCAGAAAAACTGATGTTTTGGCTAAATTTGATCTTGTTGATCTGCATTTGTTCTTTCCAAATCGGACACTCTTTTGAGAAAGATGAATGTTCTCCTGAACAGTTGGTGCATTTTTTAAAGGTACTTGTACAATCTTCAGTTGTGTGTGTCTTCTCACCACAGTGAGCACACACAACGGACAATGTACAAGTCTTTACACCATGGCCAAACTTCTGGCACTTAAAACATCTGAGCGGATTCGGAATATACAAGTCAACCTGGATGTTGCAGTAACCTGCCTTCAGTGATTTGGGAGCTGTCGGAGAAGAAAAGGAAAATAGATAAGTGTTGGTTGGAATAGTTTCATTGTTTTTACGGGTTGAAAAGCGTTTGACGTACAGCACACCTTGGTCTTTCATTTCAGTCACGATATCAAGTTCTGACATGTCAGCAAACAGGCGATCGCGGTCTCTGACGATACCTTTGCTTGTATTTAATGTTTTGTGAGCAGAGACAGTAACGGGAACGCCGACGAACGATTCGGTGCTCATCAGGTTGGCTGATTGATGTCGTTTAACACATTCAACCAGCAGCGCACCTGAGCGTAACTTTTTAATGTTCTTAACATCTCCGGCTATACCCTGAATACCCTTAGATATTGCGAAAGGGTTCAACTTTAACGGTGTCTTGTCAACAGTTTCAATCACTACAAAACGTGGCCAAAAGTCAATAGCTTTGGACGGTCTGAGGTCATCGTCAATAGGATCAGTGTCAAGAGGACGTTTGGTTTTCTTTGTTGGGGTTTCGTAAGCCATGTTTTAGTTTTGAAATTTCATCATCCGAGCTCCCCACCCACCACGGAGTATCACAAAGGACAATGCTAAAAACAAGTGGGCCTCCAACTTGCAGCACCAAGGATACTCGGATGATATACTCAAGCAGAAAAAAACTAAAATAATAATTTTTCCACCGGATTGGCCCATGAGCCACCGCCTTCTGCGCATAAGACTCTAGGCAAATTACAAAATAGAAGTGACTCATTTGGAATTTAAATACATATAACCATGCAGCCAAAACATATGATACATTTTTAAATAGTTTCCGAAATTTGTGCAGCACACTATACATACACAGGGCTTGGCATGACCAGCCGATTGGTTGAACCGGGCCCATTCAACCACCCGTCTAGGTGAAGTCAGGGCCAAAGTGGTGTGTTGGGCAAAGGAACACTGTTCCTGGAACCAGTGCCCTCAACCACCAGAATCCCTTCCTCCACCGACACAGGGGCGCAACCCACGGCAAACGGGTTGGTGGACCAAATATCCCCCCGGGTCCACAACGGGGGTTGAAGGGCGCTTAGCGTTACCCAGCACCCACCACGAGGAGGTGGCCCTTCATGGGTGTAAGTTTTTGACCTGTCTAATCCTTGAACGACAAGGGAAATAATCCAAATCGGCATTATTTAATTGTACCATTGGTTAAATATTACAGTACATGTTTTAGTTGAAGTAAGAATCCACAATCCTACTCTGCAGACAGGTATTTCTTTAATTGTTCATTGGTAAACAGGTAAATAGTTTTCCAATACATCTTCGTGTTGTTATAGGTCTATGTTGGTTCACCTTTAGTTTTGAAGACTCTTAGCATATTGTTTATTTATATAATACCTGTTAGCCACGTTAGGATGATTAGACCAGAAACAAGAACTCCAAGCTATCCAGTACGTGATCATTCTCTATAAAGTCCAATCATGAAGCCTTGTTTCTTGGCAGCTTGTATCTTCAGTCGTTATAGCACTGTTATAGATTTTACAAGCGTATAACTAAGATTCCGTAGCAGTCTTCTTGTAATTTAGAGTCACCTGCTTTGTTTACATTTGAGGTTTTGAAAACAATAATAAAGATGGCATTAATATCAGGAGATATCACGTTGTATTCCAATTCATTTTTTAGGACCTTCCAAGATTCTGTGGGCGAGTGATAAAGGTTTTGACGAAATGTTCTTAAAACATTTTCGTTATATTTACGCATGGACGTATTAACACATTTCCTGTAAACCTTTTTTTTGTGGCCAGTTTAATAAATTCTGTTTTAAATCATTAAAATTCCCTTTATGTCTTATTAAATCTTTTCGGGATTGTTTGCATTCTATTCCGAACCAACGTATATCTTTGTTTACACTGTCTATTTTATACACCTATTTCACGGAGCCCGATGTTGTCCGTGCAGCGCCAACATGCACATGTGCGATTTTCATTCGAGAGGTCGCATGACCTGTCCATGCTTCGTGTAGTCTTTAAGTGTCTTTAGTTTATCTGTTCAGTATATATATCTTAGAAGTGTTTACCAAATTTATCAAGGTTGTGACGATTACGATTGTTGCTGGCATTGATGTTGTTGCATGGATGGAATTTACGTGGACTACGTAAATAGGTACGGCGCTGAGTATAAAGGTAAGTTGACAATGCATGTCTGAGTATGTCGGCCATTACCGAAAACATGTATATTTTTGTACATTTTAATACGTTTAATGCCAAAGTTGTCTATTCTTGTTTCGTCATACGTAGCTCTCACGCGAGATACCGGATTAATTCTGATATCATTTAATCAAAGCCCTGTTCAAATTCTTTAGTTATATGTTCGTCAAATATTTGGTAATCACGTAAGTTATTTGTCTTAGGATTTAAGCCCCCAATAAGGGTGACATACTCATTTTGTGACATGATACTAATTATTGATTGCTTAATTTCATAGAACGTATTACTTAAAGTGTAATTTGATCATTCGGATGGGATATGAACAGTTTCTATGTATACACATGGAACTGAATGAAGCATCCTCCTATTTTTTCATATTGCCATGAAACTGAGCAACCATTACCATTAGTATGTATACTGGAAAGCTTAAACGCCTTTGTTTCCTGAAAGGTGACATTTTGGACTAAACAATAATAACAAAATCATGAAAATTTGCAATATTTTAATTTACAAAATGACATGAAAACGTCAACGATGTTTTGTCAATGTGAGAGGTGAGTGTCTCTCAGTCTGAAAATGTCCTCTGTCATCTTCAAACAACATATCACATGAAAATAGTTAATGTGAAAATGTTAATAGCGTACATATTCACCTTGTGCACGGATGACTGCTTTGATCCTCCTCCTCATGCTTGTCGTGAGTCTCCAGATTCGGTCCAGAGGCAGCGGATCCAGGGCTTGCACACGGCGTCCAAGAATGCCCCAGACTTGAAAAACTGCCACAAGTCGGGAACGATGTGGTCGGGCGTTGTCATCCATAAATACAGGGCGAGTGGATAATGGGTGGTTTATCAAAATGTCGCACAAGAGCAGGATCTAGAATGTCCCAGATGTCGCGGACGCCATTTAAATTTCCACTAACAGTTACCATGTCCAGTTTACAATCATAGAAGAGACAACCCCAGACCGTGACAGATCCACCACCGTAAGGAACTGATGCTCTTATGTTCTTAAGTTCATAGGCACTGTTCTTGGTCCTCCAGACTCGCTGGCGCCCGTCTGTGGCGTGCAATAAAAAGTGACTCACATCCGACCAATGCGCCTTTCTCCATGACGTCTAATGACGTCGGGATAGACAAACTCCAAATGAGCCCCTTTGTGAAGATTGGTAAGTACTGGACGCTTGATCACCCTCATCCCATGTGCCTTTATTCGGTTTCTTACAGTCCTAGTGCACAGACGTCTGTTGGAGAGCCATAGGTGCTTCAGGACGCCATTTGTAGTGAAAGGCTGACGTCTCACAAGGCTTGCTAAATCCCGATCCTCAACTTGACACGACGTCTTTCGGGGTTGATGTGGCCTTGGTCAGTCCTTAACCTTGTTGGTTTGACGATGTTTTTGAACATGTCGACTTAATACGGTGTGGTGAATGATAAGCTGTCGCCAAAAGCCTTGCATGACATCCCGGCGTCGTTCATTCCAATAATTTGCCATTTTCTTGCTTTTGGTAGTCTCCTTCGTGCCACTGTAACAGATACTGGTAAAATCATTAAAATGTTTTGGCGCTTTATACAGTTAGCCGCATTGAGTGTTTTTAGGCAATCGTGGGTAGTGTGCTTCAACTGCATATCGGGATGTGTTTTGACGATTGATTTAGCAAAACCCGTAAACAATATTGAAAGGGAATACAGTTCAAATACTAGTCATCATTACAATTCAAGATTTATCTTAAGGTAAGTCAGTGACGTAAAATATGTTAGGGGGTGCTTAATTAAGTTAAAATGTGTATATATAGATCCTGATCCGTGTTAAATAGAGTTTTGCACATGTCAGTCCAATGGACGGACTCGCATGTTCCGTAGCAAAAGAGGAAATTTGGTATATTGAACTCGACAAAACTATTGGTTTTCGTTTCTTGAAATCCAGTTAAGTCTCATAGTCAACCATAACGTCATTACGTTATCAGAATTATTAGTAAACTTAGAAACAGGACTTACAACATTTACGTTATAAGGGACAAATATGTTCTCCTTTGATTTACATGAAATGTTTGCATCAAGACCTCTGTTAATGTCATCTGGGGGTACCAGTAAGGTGATTCAAGGTACATATTATTGCATATGAGTAAAACTGTTTGCATCGTCAAAATCCCTTTCTTCAGCTGAGGTAACATGATTTTTCAAATATTATCTTACTTTTTGTGAACACCATATGTATTTTCATTTATCTTCGTGGGTGCATTTACCCCATACTCATAAATACCATTCATAAAACGTAGGGGATATTCCATTGTGCGAGCATACCACTAGCCAATACCAATGCCAATGCATATTAGAAATGGTAATATATATCCAACCAGATGAACATTTCCAAAGGAATGGAATGCATTGTCACATTTTCCCTTAATTTCTCTTCGTCATCTGTTTCCACCTGTAAATCCAATATCCCATACTTTTTTTAATGGTATATGTTGTATTTGGGATTGCACTTTCTCAGTAAAATACAAATTCTAGTATTTTGTCCCATCCTGAATTCGAACCCATACAGTCAGATACATTTAATCGCCAGCACAATAAATCAGCAATCGAACTGCCATATTTGACTACGTCTTTGACTTGCCATTGATACGTGGATTTTCAGGCCATCCTGTCGCTCTCCCACACTCAAGTAGTGTGGTTTAAGGTGGTTTGACCAAGATATTCTTGGTCGGGTTCTGTGCCTTCCCCTGGGGCAAGTCCCATTTCCAGTATGGTTGGTGTCACTACCGGAGAAAGGCTGACTGGGCTGCGGAAGTGAATTTAAACTCTCCTTTTGGCTGTCTGTAACCCTGGGTGATGCACGTTTAGTTCAGGGAATATAATTCCCCTATCTAGGCCCACCACGGAGAGGCTTACATCATCAGGCCCTTTTTACTTATTACTATTATTTATTTATTTATTTTTATCATGTTTTACAGATTAAAGATGAAAATGCATCAGAGAGGGTTCGGGTGATCCTGGCACAGTCAGGCTGGTAAGGCTCATCATCAGCTCAGGGCCCTTGCCCCCTCTACACGCAGCCAAGACAGCGAATGGGACTTCTCCCAGGAAACGCTGCCTAGTCGAACCCATCAAGAATTTTCCGGAGAATATGAAGGCTCCCCAACACTGCAGCCTGCATTACCGAGAGTGTCAGAAGGGCTGTACTCCCGGTGGAGAACCCGGACACTCTCCTGATCTGCGCCAAGAGATCAGGAGGTACCAAACCAAGGGCACCGAGAACAATGGGGAGCCTGACGACAGTGTACTTGGGATGCAAGCGAGGCATTTCAAAGGCGAGGTCCGCATATTTATCATGCTTTTCCTGAATATTGCCAATCACATTTGTGTCAAAAGGGACGGAAAATTCTATGATATAAATAAATTCATTGGCTTTATCAAAGAGGACAAGATCAGGTTTGTTAGCTGGAATTCTTCTGAGGCTGTATATGGGCCTATTCCACAGAAGTTTGAAAGCATCATTTTCCATGACGCCCTGGACATGTTCAGGGTCGTACCATGGATGGACCTCGGAGACAAAGCCACAGACATGGCGGAGACGGTAGTAAAAGCAACGAGCCATGCCATCATGTCGTTTAAGATCTGATGTTTGTGCCAAGGAAGGGCATCCCCTGACAAGGTGTTGGATAAGTCTCTGTGAATTCATTGCAAGGTCGACATTTCATATTGATATTTTCTTTAAGAATGACATTTAGGCGATTGCGAGTGGGAAGTGACTGGTCCTGAGCAGTAAAAAGGAAGCCCTCAGTTTCACATTTAAGACCAGCCGACTTCATCCAGGCCAAGGAGTCGGTGGGATTGCTATTCTGTTTAACACACTGCATGTACACACGGTGCAATGGCTTCTCAGAAAGCTTCTTCACAAAAGACCGACTCTGGACAGACTTGGTGAAGGACTTCACCTGGTTTACTCCCATCACTGTACAGTCCAGCAGTACATCGCCATCAAAATCAACCTCAAATCTCAAATTCTGCCCAACAACCTTGGCACGCTTAAAATAGCTGTGGAATTCCTTGCTTTCATCATGAGTCTTCACATGAATCACTAGAGAATCATCCGAAAAATATATATGTGCAAAAGTACACAATAAAATTCTATCATGAAGAGCCTCCACATTAATCAAACCCCGACCTCCAGAATTGATTGGCATGTATAAACGGTTAAGAGAGGACCGAGGGTGGTGGGCTCTGTTATCAGACATGATCCTTCTGGTCAGACGGTCAAGACTCTGGATGTCTTGTTTTGTCCAATCAACTACTCCAAAGGAATAGGAAAGGACTGGCACAGCAAAAGTATTGGTGGCTTTGACCTTGTTTCGAGCATTTAGCTCTGAGCTCCAGATTTTCTTTAAACGAGATTTAAACTCTGTCCGAAGTTTGTCTTGAATCTGTGCATTCTGGAGCTTGTCTCGAACTTGCATTCCACATTCCTGATCTTCCACAAGATGCTCAATAACTCCTCCCACTTGACCGATCCATCATTAGTTACCTTGCCACGTTTCAAATGAAGAGTATTACATTTGTCGAGTCCGAATGTCATGCCAATATCATTAGAAAAGGACTCGACAAGGAGAACCTGCTCTTTCAAATTGGAATCTCCTTTGGCAAGGAGCTTGATGTCATCCATGTAAAGGAGATGAGTAAGCGGTGTTGGGGATCTGTGCTGAGGAGGTCCGGGGTGGTAACCCTCCTCTGTATTGAGCAGAAAGCTCAACGGATTTAGAGACAGACAAAAAAGCAAAGGACTAAAGGAATCTCCCTGAAATATTCCCCTTCTGATTGGAATAGATTCCGAAGTCTGCACCTGCCCTTGTGAGTACATCTCAAGTTGAGTCGACCAGCAATTCATTAAAGACTTGAGTAAATCAAGTAGTCGCTCAGGGAGGTCAATACAATGAAGAGACTTCAGAATCCATTCGTGAGGGACAGAGTCGTATGCCTTTTTGTAGTCAATCCAGCACATGGAGAGGTTGCGGTGATATGGTTTAGCCTCTTCCAAAATCATTTTCTGTACAAGAAGTTGATCCTTGCACCCCCAACATCCCTTTCTTGCTCCCTTCTGCTCTCTGTAAATTATATCATTGGAAGAGCAGTAAGATGACACAAGGTTTGTCAAACACCCTGTGAATATTTTGTATTGTGTATTCAAACATGTGATAGGGCGGAAGTTTTTGGGATCAGTCAAGTCTCCTTTCTTGGGGAGAAGTATTGTGCGACCTTTGCAGGACCATGGAGGAACATCACATGTGTCCACGAGGGTATTGAAAAAGTGTAGTAATGGTGTTTGGACACAGGGGAACCGTTTCCAATACCGGTTTTGAATGCCATCAGGCCCTGGAGCTGTATTAGATTTGGACTTTTTTATGACACTTTTCAGGCAATCTGGTGAGATGTAACATACAAACGTCCTAGTTACCTTCTCATGCATTGCATGGTCATAATCACGGACCCATGGTGCCTCAAGGTTACAGTTGCCGGGTACAGACCACAACTGTTTCCAGAACCTTTCATTGGCATCCATGGGAGGCCGTTTGTCATGTTCACCATCACCCTTTGTTTTCAGTTGCCTGTAGAAGTGCTTTTCATTGTTTCTAAAAAGTCTATTTTGTTGATGAATTTATTTCTATTTTCCCATTTTTTCTTTCTTTCAGTCCAAACCTTTATTTTGGCCTTAAGGGAATCGACAATTTGGAGAAGTACTTTTTCTTTTGTTGTCTTGTATTGTAATTTTAATTTTCTCCAAATTGACTTTTGCCGTTTTGACATTGGATGCCCTGATGATCTTAACTTCAGGCACAGCTCTATCCAGGAAATGTATTTTCTAGTTTCCGTTAGTTTTACTTGAAACCGTTTTTTCTTTGGTGTATTGTTCTTAGTAGTAGATGTTTTTTCTTTCGAAACTGTGTGAATTTCCTCCAAGGTTCGAGCGGCAGCACAGACACAACAATTAACTTCATGTAATGAACAGTCCGATGAAAGTTTCATAGAAATAATATCATTTAATAAATTGATTTCATTTTGGGGAAAAGATTCATTTGTTTGTTTAATTGGCCTCCGATTTTCTAAAGGTATGCCAGATATTTCATCATAAATAGAATGAAACAAAATATACACAGGATTTTCAGAAAGATCTGCAACTGAGGAAGAGGAAGAGCGAGGGTCTGAAATTTCGGGGCCAATTGCCTCTATGCCGGAAGAGTTTCCATCAGCAAGAGGAAAGAGGTTGACACTGACGTCCATTGAAAGTCTTGGGTCTGCTGCCACTTGAGCATTCTGTTCATGCAAAGGTTCCTGACGGGCACCAGTTGTGGGTTGAACTGGTTCACGGGGCAAGAGATTGTTAAGCCGCCGGAATTGATCTCGGAGATTTTGCTCCGTCAGGTAAGCATACAAGGGCATGGCATTGTCCCAATGCAGCTTAAGCGACTTGCCATTGATGCGTGGATTATCAGGCCATCCTGTCGCTTTCGCACACTCAAGCAGTGTGGATTTGAGATGGTTTGACCAAGATATTCTTGGACGGGTTCTGTGCCTTCCCCTGGGGAAAGTCCCATCTCCAGTATGGTTTGTTTCTTTACCGGAGGAAGGCTGACTGGGCTGCGGAAGTAAAAGATTGAATTCTTCTTGGCTGTCTGTAACCCAGTAATTTCCCAGTTTCGGGGGGTCAGCCCTAACTGGGTGATGTACGTTCAGTTCAGGGAATATAATTCCCCTATCTAGGCCCACCACGAAGAGGCGTACATCATCAGGCCCTTTTTCTTTCTTTTCTTTCTTTCTTTCTGTTTTTTTATTATATTTTTTTTTGTGTATCATGAGAGCAGTGTGTTAAGTGCTTAACTAGTCAGTACTCAAAATTCCGTATAAAGGCCCCTGGCCAAAGTACATTACATAACAAACATTAAATACATACAACATTGTGGTGGTGACTGGAAAGATGTACACATGGAATCTAATACTATCAGAAATAAACAGATGAAAATTGACATATTCTGGACACTTAATTAAGGGCTTAGAAGTTTCGGAACTGAACCTTTTAACTGCATGCATTTACAATATTTCTTTCAAATCATAATGCATTGGGCATTTTAAACATAAAATGAAATTCATCTTCAGTGATATTACAACGTACAAATTCTCACATATCTGACGAAAATCCCGCTTCTGTCATTATTTCTCAGGATCTGCATTTCAACTATTCTTCAGAATGATAACATCCGCGTTAGATCCTTTTGATGTCCTTTCAATAAACATGGTTTCATAAAGAGAGTAACCTTTAAATACGCATACAAATTTCAGGTTGAGTGATCGCCAACCCACATCTGACTATAGCAATCATTAATTCTATTGAAAATCCACTGCTAAACAAATCATTGTCCCATATACATTGATTTTAGCACACACAAAAATACAACATGAGAAAAGAAGACCATGTGATCGATCCTAGCGTGTTGGTCTTACCTCTCAAGCATACTGTAACAATGCTTTGGTTACCTTTGATCAGGCATGCCCACAAGTTCACACCAATATCTGACACAAATCGTAAGATTTTCGCATAAATATTTAAACGTTCACACCCACCTAAAACAGCTGTTTTTGTTGATGATTGTTCGATTTCCAATATAATTTACTACTAGTTTGTGTGAAAGTACTCAGCCGCTTCCCACCTGTGTCAAAATCAAAACAGTATAAAAAGATAATTATACTTATTGTTTGATTCTGAAAGGAAGCCTGAGTAGAGAATGGTTTTACAATTTAGGATGCATCTTTTAATAAGAATACCCAGCGGGCACACAACGTTGAATCAACGTTGAATCAACGTTGAATTTTGGTTGTTTGGTTGATCAACCTTTCATAAACGTTGATTCAACGTTTATCATGCGACTAAAGAAAGTTAGTCGAGATTCGTTTAGTTGTCAACGTTGTTTCAACGTAAGGAACCAACAAAATGTCAACTAATTGTTTCCTTGGCAAATTTGATACATAATTCATATTGGTAATAGGTATCCAACTTAGCAACTATCATTTCGGAACATTATTTTCATAAAAGATCAAGATCGAGCTAGTGACAGATATAATCTTATATATTATTTGATTGTGCATCGATCAACGGACGGAAATATTACGTAAATCGCAGTTTTAGGTATAAAGCCATCAGTTATCCAAATTGCATTACATTTGATATTTTCCCACAAAACTGTGAAAATTGTATAATTCCCGACAATTTGCTTTCAAACATAAGCCAGATGTTGACCTTCCGATCGCCTCGTTTGGCCATATCCGGACATGCGCACAATTATCGCGCGCGCAAAGGCAGCTGATCGTTGTCAGTTCACTTTGGCGAAGTTCAACGCAATATCGTTCTATTTTCACCATCTTCACGGCATGCTGGTGTTTATTTGGTAAGTATGTCCTTTATGTATAATGAAAACGTAGGAATGCCGTTTAAATCTAGCAGTAGCAAGAAACTCCGAATTAGGGCTCATGTTTTATCTCACAAGGTTACCGGTATGTACATGTTTCTCAAAATTTAGTGGAAGCCTGTGTTTTCCATGAACTTGTTTTGTTATTTTTCAATATATTTGCATGCATATATTTGGCATTTTATTATAGAATCGAATAAGATTTCCTTTCGTACCCATCACCTGATCTGAATTTTGCAAATATACATTTTCAAATAATCAATGAAGTACATCAATATAAGGAACCGTTCATAATTAAATATATGGCTGCGGGTGGGGGGTGTTGATTGTAAGGGTTGGAGGGTGGGGTGGGGTGTCACCCATTTTGTTCAGGGGAGCTAAGGGGTCAGCATTTTTGTACACACGCACTATGTTTAGAAATTATGGGAAGGGGAGAGGGCGTCATAGATAATGTACATGACATGCAGGGTGGGCCGTCTCTTACTCTGTACATACTCATACACTTTAGGCGGGGGAGGGGGGGGGGATGTAATTCACATTGTACATAAAAATCAACATCACCCCAAAGCCATACATTATGAACGGTCCCTAAGGGCAGCTATACACTATACAAAATCGGATGGGATTAATCAACATTTTATATTGCATCCCATTATTATGAACATTTCTTCGTTTGAATAGATCTATCAGTAAATGATGCATTGAGCACGCCCTGAACCCTGTCAACATATGTATATTATTGGGGTGAGGGGGTGGTGGAGAATGGCGTAAGGAAATGCAACGAAAATTTTCACTTTAAAATGTCTTGTGAAAGTCTTTGTTAAGGATGAAATTGTATATAATTTATTTGAACTTCTATTTATTTACAAAAAGTGTAACTTCACTAATGATTCTTTGATGGGACAATTAACAAAACTGCACCCACAGACTTTCATTCTTACACTTGTTTGGAAGGGATATGATAATTCATGTCTCTTAAAGGTTAAAATCTTACATACAAAAGAAGTAATTTTAATGTAAGGAACATTTAATTATGAAATAAGATTATTTTAATGGAATTTGCAGAAATCTCATCTTCGAAGACTGGGTGGCAGCAATTTTGTGGATCACATAAAAGGAGCAAGGCTAAGGTAACACGTTTTTAACATTTCACTTGTTTCCAGTATATCCACCACAAAGTTTAAGAGAAAGATGATAATGCTCTTTCATTACCACCTGTTTTGAATATTGGTGATAATGTTTGGTCTTTTTTTGGTAATAATAGTTGGTCTTTATTTTCATTTATATATATAAGGTTTAAAATTTAAGAGAAAAAAATGACAATGATTTCTCCCGGAGATGTTTAGTTTAATGAGCACTCCCTTGCTTGGCGCCATATTGTTTTTCGCCGTAAACAGCTGGATGCAAGATAGCACGCGAGAGGACAGAAGTCATACATTTATAGATACAAGAGATGTTTATTGCTGGGAAACAGACTCTTCGGGTATTTGGTCAGCTGTAGAATTTGAATATGATGTTTTTTATTATTGTCAAAGGGTAGGTCTTTCATTATTTGCAATCTAATATGTGTGCAGTGAAACATACTGAGATTTGGAAGAGTCCATTAATTAAAGTACAGGTGTTGTTAGATATCAGCGTTTTATGTACATGTTCCCTTGTTAAGATCATCTATCGAGTATATTAGAGAGAAGGTGTATATTTGTAGTGTTTTAAATCAGAGTTATTTTCAGTGTATGACCTACATTTCAATATGTTTTGGCCACCTGTCACCCCTTTGGTCAAATAGAGTAGGATTTCCATTTCTTGGAATTGAGAGTCAGAGATGCACTGTTTCCAAGAATTTGCGTGTGCCAGCGATGTTTGTTTACGAGTACATTTAAGTCTTTTTGAGTGTAGATTGGAGTTGTAAGAGATGTTATTCAATGTCTTATTGTTCATGGTACGATAGATTATTTCTGGCAATGTAGAGTTTAATCTCATTATTTTATTGTTCATGATTCAGAGAAGCATAGTTATGACGTCGCAGATAATACGCACACATAATTCATTATATGAGAGATTTTCTAAGCGTTCCTATAAGAGATTAAGTGTAAACATTTATGAATTATAAAAAAGTTATTTATCTGAGTTTTATGAGTGTACAAATGACAAAGAGAGAGAGAGTAGATAATAGAGAATATATTGTATACTTATGAGAGCTCATTATTGTTTTCAGAACTCCATGATCCATACTTCCTTGTGTTTGGGAACAAATGGTGTTGGGAGACCTCCCACAATAGACTTGTTCTTTGACCTGTGAACCACCACCCATTTTGTGTTCTTATCATTTAATGTAAAATGGCTTTTGTTACTATTTATGACTCCTGGTAGCAAAATTGCTACATCAGTTCAACTCCTATTAATTTGAAATAATCATTTCCGAGAATCTCTAAAGAAAACTAAATCTGACAGAATGACAACAATCTTCCATTGTTTTGCAGGACAATGTCAAACAATTTGATGTCAAGAATGAATGTTGATTGGCAAAACGGCAAGTTTTCTTTTAAGAATACAAGGTTGTATTCAATCATCTCTGGTAAGTTAATTACCAAGTGCAGCATTTTCATCATGACCATAGCAAATAATATATGACAGTAAAGCATCGTCTAATTCATCCTACCGGTAATTCATAGTCTAATTAAATAATCAACTTGCAATTGAGGATTTTCTTTGAAAATGTTTAAGAAAACTTCCATTCCTTCGGTTGAAAATATAAATTGTTTACACTTTTCTTCATATTTTGTATTGATGCTGTTCATATGTTCACATGCCAAGTTACAGCAGTGAAATGAACCTTTCAAGTGATTGATTAAACAAATACTTGAATCATTTAAGACAATATATCTTCTATATAACTTATTCATGTATTTCAATATAAAATTTCAGAATGTGTCCTATCTCAAGGGAATGAGATGGGAATGCATCCGAAGCAAATTTCAAGAAAGAGTTAGGAACGTTTCTGAAGTATCCACCTGACCGCCAGGCAGGGAGTGGCAGAAAGAAGAGGAGCTGATAATTGTGTTTTTGGAGTTGTAATTGTGTTGAAAAATCTGAACTGTGGTATTGAAATTGGTGGCGTAAATGTCACTTTGATGCTATATGCAGATGATATTGTGTTATTAGCACAACAGAGATCACCTACAGACTATGTCATGTGTGATGTTTTACATTATGCTTTAAACCACGTTTTCTGTGTGCGTGTGTGTTCATAAAGATTTCATGAAAAGTGACTTGTTTTATGTGCTGTCTTCAGGTATAGTTCCTGGTCATCTTGGATGCCTTTCATGGTGAAAGTAATTGCATTGTGTTTATTCAGGGGTCTGTCTAAGAGCTGAAATTCAGACAAAATGTCTTAAGTGAACATTATATTGAATGTGGAATTTTAACCAAGTATTTTATCAGGTAAATATTTTTACTGCAATTTTCTGTTTGAACACTGTTCATTGCATGTAGCTTTTTGGGTATTTTAGCTGGATGCAGGAGTTTGGTGCTACTTTATTGTAGTTAAAAGATGAAGTGCGAGTCTATTTACAGGAAAGCGTAATACCTCCCAGACACAACCACGGAACAACCCATTTTCAACGTTAATAATATGTGAGACTTCAACATTGATTCCACGTCGGATATCTACGTCAAAAAAACTTTCATATACAACCTATTTTCAATCTATTTTCAATGTTGAGGATCAACCTATTCTCAACGTTGATAATCGGTCAAACTTCAACGTTGATTCCACGTCGGATATCTACGTCAAAAAAACTTTCATATACAACCTATTTTCAATCTATTTTCAACGTTGAGGATCAACCTATTCTCAACGTTGAAACAACGTTGATGTGCCTGCTGGGTAGGTACGTTCCTTGCTTTCCACGTTACTGCTTGTACTCACTTCCACCAACGTGAAAATATTGTTTCTAAATAACTATTGAATATTCAAAATAATTTAACATTCTTCCATTGTTAGGTACGCTTTAGTGTTCCACCATTACGGAATACAGGAATTTTAGTTTGATTGAAGTTAACTCTCAAGCCCAACTACTCAGAGAAATATGCCAGTACATTGACGTCCTTCTGTAAACCAAATACAGAATGAGTGAACCAGCACAAACCATTGACATACAACAATAAACATAATTTGTGCATTTAACTAAAGTGAGTAGCATTTGATTTGTTGTTTTATAATCTTTCGCAAATGCTCCGAGTCGTTCAACTATTATTGATTTTGGCATTGAAGTCAGTTTGATGACACCACGACAGCTGAACTGGGTGACATGTTCATCGTTTGGTGCTCGCAATCGGTGGATTGGCTATTACCTATACACATGGGAAAAGAATGGCAACACCCCATATTTCATATACTAGCCACATAAAGAAACTGTGAATTGTCAAAATATTATCCCAGTTGATAAGTACAATAACAATGTCAAAGGTACATATAAACTTTAATGGAGGGATCATGAGACCATAACAAGTCGGGAGAATTTCAATTGAAAAGTCAATCACAATGACGTCACGAGTCCACAAGCGGGACAGGGGGTCAAACGACCATGTCACAAGCTCAATAACGGGTATGTCCACCATCGGCATTGAGAACAGCAGTGCATCGACGACGCATAGAGCCTATCAAACGTGTAAGGCAGGCTTGTGGGATGTCACGCCACATTCTCTTAAGTTCTGTTGCAAGGTCAAGGACGTTATCTGGCGGATGAGGAAGACGGCGTAGACGTCGATCCATCTCGTCCCAAACATGCTCTATCGGGGAGAGATCCGGTGAATTTGCAGGCCAAGGCAGTAAGTCAACGTTGTGGTGTTGCACGAAATCCATAGCAACCCTTGCCGTATGAGGGCGGGCATTGTCCTGTTGGAATGTTAACCCAGGGCCATAACGTTGCAGAAAGGAATTGCCACAGGTCGAAGAATCTGATCCCTGTAGCCCACACCAGTTAAGTTGCCCTAAACAATCACCAAAGGAGTTGTTTGGCGTGCTGTAATTCCACCCCAAATCATCACGGAACCACCACCAAAGCGATTCCTCTCCAAGACACAGGCCTGTGCATAACGTTCTCCAAGACACAGGCCTGTGCATAACGTTCTCCCACGCGTCTATAGGCACGTTGACGTCCATCACTATGGGAAATGTTAAACCTGGACTCACCTGTAAAAACAACATTTCTCCACCAAAACAAGGGTCTGCGGACATGATTTCGGCACCACATTCGGCGAGCTTGTCGATGACGTTGTGTCAGGATAGGCCGTATGGCGGGACGTCGTAGTCTGATCACATGATGACGTTAACGTTGTCGAACTGTGTTGGGGTGGATACGGCGAATTCCTGGGATGGTTCGGGCAGTCATCACTGCAGTCTGAAACCTGTGGCGAAGATGGGTCACCCTTATCCATATGTCCTGTCTTGGCGTTGTTACACGTGGACGTCCAGAACGTGGCCGATCGATGACGTCATTTGTGTTCTGGTAGCGTCTCACCAGTGCAGAAATGGTTTTCCGGTGGCAGTGGAAATGTGCAGCCACTTGTCGTTGAGACATTACCCCACGGACCATCCCAATGGCCTCATGACGTTGTGCAGACGTGAGCCTTGGCATGCTATGCGTTTGAATAGCCGTTTAATTTTTTAAACGAACGCAAGGGCAGGGGTTGAGCTTTCCAAAGTGACAGTATTGTGTGGCATTCATTTGCTCTGTTTCTCTTTCCCGGAATGTACGTGCAACAACGTATTGCACGTCTCAAGGACGAACCCACTGACGTCACGGAACGTGGCACGTGCATGCATGTTGGATACATGTCACTAATCTCTGAGTTTACATCCTTATGTGTCTACACAGGTTTGATAAATTTAGGTTTTAAATTGTTGTATGCACAGTTTCTTTATGTGCCTATTATAGTATCAATATGTTACCATTAACCATTGCAAATCGGCTTATCAAAACCTCATCTTACCTCACCATCTGGACAAAGTGACCACGAAGGAACAATTAAATGGCAAAGTTAAACAAAAAAACAACTAAAAACTAGTATATTCAGAGCAGCAAACATGGCAAAAAATATTACTCGTTTTGCAGTGCTGAAAACTATAGTCGTACGAAGTTAGCAAGTACTGTCATCTTCAAGATTCTGGCATAGAATCCTCAAGAAATCCTCAAGTTGTATTTCGCTCTGGGATAACACGGACGTCTGATAGATCGTCTGACTCCATACCCGACCGATTTTTGACGATTTCAGACCATTCTGTTGGACAACTGCGTTTTTACCACGCCACTTGACCTGAACGGATGAAAGCGTGTGATTGTGAGAAGTGCTGTAATCTCTAGATCGATCTGAACGGTGCTTAACGTCTTTGGTTTGCTGATGATTTCTGGCCATCGGCTGATAGTCGATGGATGATAACCAACATCTCTTGCTGTAGCCCAAAATGACTTGCCAACATTCTGCATATCAATAACCTTGAATTTGTCAGCAGGTGTCAGGTGTTGATGCCTCATATTTGATTATCAACAACAAGATCAATTGATTTTCCAGTTATCGTACTGTAAGAACAGTTTACTGATTTTTTTTATTTATATGTTTTTATTTCCCAGCAGATGTTTACATGACACATAATTATGCGTAGATATATAATAATTATTGTTCATATTGTATATGAAGTATAGCTAATACAGGTTAGACTATATCTGATAGCCATGGGGCCTAAATCATTTTTACATTACCCATTATTTCTCTGCAGACGTTTACATATACCTAAGTATGCGTAGCTACATAACAATGTTTCATATTGTAGATGAAATACGGCTAGTGCAGGTTTGACTGCATCTGGTAAAATGCAAGGTATAAGTCATTTTTACATTACCCATTATTTCTCTGCAGATGTCTCTACATGTACATAGGTATGCGTAGATTAGATAAACAAATGAGTAGGCGAAGAAGAAGATTGCACTCATTTTAGACAACTGCCCTGCTCAGCCGAAAGTCAAAGGTCTCACAAACATTACTCTTGTGTTCCTTCCACCAAACACAACTTCTAAAACGCAGCCAATGGACCAAGGTGTCATCAATAATTTGAAGGTTCACTACAGGAATGCAGCTCTTGACCGTTACATAGCAGCCATCAACGACAGTAAGGAATGTGTAATCACAGTGCTTGATGCCATGCGTATGTTATGACATGCTTGGCAGAAAGTAAAGCCAGTAACAATCTCCAACTGCTACCGCCACGCTGGATTCGTTCTGACAGAAGCCGCATCTCCCGACGCCCCATGTGAATATGACGATGAAGATGACATCCCCCTAGCCAGATTACATGTCTGTGTACTTCCAGGTGATGTGACTTTGGTCGACTATGTAAGTGTCGATGACAACATTGAAACATGTGCCCCTTCATCTGATGCCGACATCATCGAGTCATTGCTTGGTCCCAGGACCTGTCACAACGACGACTCGTCTGATGATGAAGACGAGACACACCCTGCCGTCAAGCCACCACCATCCGTATCGGAAGCGATAAAGTTCTGTGAAGGACTGGAGGAATTTCTCGAGTCGGTCCCAGGTACAAACAAAGAACATTTTTCCCACTTGGCAAGCGTCCGTGAATTTGTGTATAAATGTAAGGGAAATTCACAGAAACAAACATTAATGTCAGACTTTTTCCAGAAGTGAGTTCATCTTTTTGTATTAATAAGATTCAAGATGGCGGCATGTACATGTATATCTATCGATTGCCGATAGATTTTGTTCATGGATTTTAAGAGGTAAATATATTTTGTATTTTATTGTGCTAGTATTGAAATGTGTTCTCATTTATATACTGTTTGTTTCCATTATCCATTATTATCCATTATCTATGTCACCTAATGTATTGTTGTGCTATATTTAGATATGATGTGCTGAATAAAGGAATTGTTCAATATTCAATCATCTTTTTTTCTACCCTCATAGACATACCTATGTCTCGAATACATCGATAAGTCGAATCTTTTACTTGGTCCCCAGCGATTCGACTCATCAGGATTTGACTCTATTTCTCTGCAGATGTTGACATGTACTATATTGTCTATATTGCATATGAAAACGGCTTGTGCAGGTTTGACTGTATGTAATAGCCTGCAAGGCATAAGTCATATTTACATTCCATAATACTCTTTGAAGTTTGCATTTGAATATTTATATTACAAAGTTTACTGAAAATTGATATTTGCTTAATGGCGGGTAGACGAATGGAACGTGATGCTCGCCTTTGATCGTGGCACGTGCATGTATATAATGAATGTATGTTGCACCCGGAAGGTCATAATACTCATGCAAGCATAATCATGACATGAATATAAATGGCTATAAAATGTTATGAATGTTAAAATCATAGGTGTTGCGTTACTAAATGTTATAGTTGTACATGTGTATTATTACATACGAAGGTGGACACGAATTTATTCTCTGTTACAACGTAAACAATATTTTCTCAACAAGCAGAAATAAGCAAAACCTAACTTCCTACGTCTCCCATAAGGTGAACGCGACCTCCTGTACCTTTATCAAGGTGAAGCCGCCTTCTTTCTCCTAATAATAATAATAATAAGTCATCTTCTATAGCGCACAGTCTCCAAAACACCAAGTGATTGCTCGCGGCGCTTAATCAGAATCTGATTCTTATTACCCCGGATAACCCAAGCTGCCTAGGCGCTAGAAGGTTATAGTCACATGACTTTATCCAACCTGGTACCCCTTTTCTGCTGGGTGAACAGAGGCAATTTGGACAAAACTCACTTGCCTAAGGTGAAACCACATGTATATCACATGTGCTTCGTTGTGGGGCAGGCCTGAAGTCCTAGAAACTCTCAGGAGTCAAGCTGCCAAACACGGTTACCCACCAAAGGACTGTCCGAGCTCGACGTTGCTTAACTTCCACTGATTCGTGACCTGATCTCTGTGCACAGGACCACACGCCACCACTACAAGATGAACCCGCCTTCCTTCACCTCCTACAAAGTGAACAAGGCTTCCTCTACCTGCGTCAAGTTGAACCAGGCTTCCTCCACTTGTGACATGCTGAACCCGTCTTCCTCCATCTCCTCCTGGCACCCGTGAAGAGCCACCTCCTCGTGGTGGGTGCTGGGTAATGCTAAGAGCTCTTCAATCCCCCGTTGTGGACCCAGGGGTATATTTGGTCCACCAACCCGTTTGCCGCGGGTTGCCCCCCTGTGTCGGTGGAGGACGGGATTCTGGTGGTTGAGCGCACTGGTTCCAGGAACAGTGTTCCTTTGCCCAACACACCACTTCGCCCCTTACTTCACCTAGACGGGTGGTAGAATCGGCCCGATTCTATCAATCAGCTGGTCATGTCGAGCCCTGTGCATTACCAGGTGACAGTTTCACCCCATAATACACTTAATACCTGTAAAGGCATTGTGAGAGATAAGGAAAGAATGCTTTCTGACCTGACTGAAACAGAACTTACAGCAGAGCTGAGAGATCAATGAGTCACTCACATTAGACGCTTTACAAGGAAGATTAATAATGAAGTCGTCAACATTAACACCTATCTCTTTACTTTTGCCCTTCATAAACTGCCAAAAGTAATGAAAGCAGGCTATTGTAACATCGGGGTGGAAACATATACTAGTATTCCAAATCCACTCCGTTGTTACAACTGCCAAAAACTTGGGCATGGATCAAAGTCATGCACAAAATCCAAAACATGCTACCGATTTAGTGAACAAGGTCATGATGGGAACGAGTGTACGAAACATCCCTAGTGTGTGAACTGTACTGGAGAACATATGGCCTCCTCTAAACTGTGTCATGTATTTCAAACAGAGCACAAAATCATTAAATTGAAACTAGAAAAGAATACGTCTTACCCTGAAGCCAAACGCTTGGTACATATGCAAGTCAACCAAACACTCTTCCCCTGTCTTATTCCGCTGCAGTAACCAGAACAATGAACAAATCTGCTAAATCAGTTGAAACCCAGACAGAAATTACATGGGTCAAAACAGATACCTATTCACTCGTTGATGCTTCTTCTGTTCCTGATGTTGATACTCCTGCTGCTCCTGACGTTACTTCTGTAACCTCGTACACGCAGACGCAACAAAAAACAAAACAACATATCCATCTCCTCTGGTTAGAAATGCTGGCAAGAATATTGATCATTCTAAGCAATCTGACAGAATGTCAAAGGGTCTCCGAGACCCAATACAGGTATTTAATAAGTTTGATATCTTGGAAGACATGGATCCCCATAGGCGAAATAGAAGCAAGTCGCCACGGTCAGGGCAAAGTAGATCACCCGTACGCCCACCCCAAATAACGTGACCATTTACCATCCACTTATACAGTTGAATTGCAGAGGTCTAAGGACCAATGCCAATGAATTACATTTATTAGTACAGGACTCCAGGAGATTTATCTCAAGCCAACAGATAAGTTTGAATTCCGTCAATACAATTCTTATCATTCTTTTTCACCTCCGGATGTTAAAGCTTCTGGTCGGTGTTCTATTTTGGTGGAACAGGATGTGATCCACAGTCCTGTTCCTCTTTATGTCAATCTACAGGCTGTTGCAATTCGACTTACACTGCATATTAATTTTACTTTGTGCTCACTGTATATTCCACCCTCTTCTGCTCTTCAGCGATCCGAACTACAGACATTATATGACCAGCTCCCGAAACCATGTATACTCATGGGTGACCTTAAATGGTCATAACCCTTTATGGGGAGGTACCAACACTAATTCTAAGGGAAAAGTCATTGAAGACTTTATCATTGATAATAGCTTGTGTATTTTTAATGACGGCTCACAGACTTACGTGCATCCTGCTAGTGGTAGTTATTCTGCCCTGGATCTCTCACTGTCAGACTCTAATATGTTAAGTGAATTTTCATGGTCTGTCCACGATGACCTCTGTGGAAGTGACCACTTCCATTCTTACTCCAACCATCCCTGCTGATGAGCCACCTTCCACGAGGTGGAACTTTGCAAAGGCCAACTGGACTATTTATAAATCATTGTGTGAGGAAATAATGCAGACAGATATGTTCATGAATGTACCTGATCCCATTCAGCTGTTTACAGACAAACTTAATGTTATTGCTGAAGAAACTATTCCAAAGTCCTCTTCAGTTTCACATATCCGTAGACCATGGTTTGATATAGACTGTAAGACTGACTGACTGAATTTAGTTTTACGCCGCTTTTAGCAATATTCCAGCAATATCACGGCGGGGGGACACCAGAAATGGGCTTAACACATTGTGCCAATGTGGGGAATCGAACCCGGGTCTTCGGCGTGACGAGCCAACGCTTTAACCACTAGGCTACCCAACCGCCCCTAGACTGTAAGAAGGCTAGGAAGACCAGGAAAAAGGCAGAAAAATATTTTCGTAGACACCCTTTAGTGAATAATCTAAATACTGTCAAAATAGCAAACCCCAAGGCACGGCGAACCTTTAAACAGAACAAACGCCGTAGTCTTGGAGTAACTATGTATGTAGGATCAATTCTAGAACGCCAATTTCTAAGGTGTGGAACATGATACAAAAAATCAAGGGTAAAGGTTCAAAATCGGCGGTTCATCATCTGAAAGACGGTGATCAATTACTTACAGACAAAATTGACATTGCAAATAAAATAGGGGAAACTTTGTCTAAACATTCTTCATCATCGAATTACGTACCTCAAATCCAAAAACATCAAAAACAGCATGAGAAGAAAACTCTTAATTTTACTTCCGATAATGGTGAAGATTATAACGAAATATTTTCAATTCATGAGCTCCACACTACACTTGGACAAGCACACAATACTGCAACAGGTGTTGATAACATCTGCCTGAGTCGTGTTTTGAAACTCTGCTTTGTATATTTGATGCCATATGGACTTCTGGGAACTTTCCATCTTCTTGGCATGATGCCATTGTGGTACCAATACCAGAACCTGGTCGGGATCATTCTGATCCTTCTAATTATCGACCTATATCTTTAACTAGCTGTGTCTGTAAAACTATGGAACGTATTGTAAATAATAGATTAGTATGGAAACACAGAAGTACCATTGACCATTTAGTACGTTTGGATTCATTTATAAGAAATGCCATTGTTAATAAACAACATGCGGTGTCAATCTTTATTTATTTAGAAAAAGCGTATGATACCACATGGAAGCATGGCATTTTAAGAGATTTACATGATTTTGGACTGAGAGGACGTTTTCCGCATTTTACATCTCAGTTTTTAAAAGACAGAACATTTCAGGTCCGAGTGGGTTCTACCCTGTCTGACCATTATAATCAAGATCAGGGTGTACCACAAGGTAGTATATTGTCTGTTACACTGTTTAGCATTAAGATTAACAGTTTGTCAGAAGTTTTAAATGACTCAATTGATGGGTCTTTATTTGTTGATGATTTTAACATTTCATGTCGTGGCAAAAATATGCGCACAATTGAACGCCAGTTACAGTTGTGCCTTAATAAAATCCATCATTGGTGTCTCGAAAATGGTTTCAAATTTTCAAAATCCAAGACAAATTGTATTCATTTTTGTCGAAGATATAAACCACATAAAGATCCTGAATTATTTCTTGATGGAACTCCTATTAAGGTTGTAGAACAGGCTAGATTTTGGGGATTGTTTTTGACCATCATTTGACATATTTCCCGCATATCAGTCAGCTAAAGACTAAATGCTCGAAGGCTTTAGACTTGTTGAAAGTCGTGTCGAATTCAAAGTGGGGAGGAGACCAAAAAACCCTCTTCCACTTGTACAGAGCACTTATTCGCTCAAAATTAGAATATGGTTCAATTGTATATGGTGGAGCATGTAAAAGTAATTGAGAAAAAATAGATACAATTCACCATCAAGGTTTAATATTATGTCTTGGTACTTTCAGATCATCACCTATCGATAGCCTTTATGTAGAAGCGGATGAACCTTCTCTTCATCAGCGCCGCATTAAATTATCTCTTCAATATCTCACAAAGTTATGTTCAGATCCATCAAATCCTGCTTATGGTACAGTTTTTAATCCACAGTATGAAGAACTGTTTAATATAAACCCTAAACAAATTCCACCTTTGGGAATTCGGATGAAATCCCATATTACAGCTGCAAATATTGAACTGGAGACTATATGTCCATGCAGGCTTCTCTCAACGCCTTCCTGGCAATTGGTCCGACCGCTAGTGAACCTAGATCTTACTAATCATAAGAAATCTGACACAAATGACTTCATATACCAACAGGAATACATCCAGTTAAGGAACCAATATACTTCCCATCGTTCCATTTTTACTGATGGATCTAAAGATGGTGGCAATGTGTCCAGTGCCACTGTCATCGGATCAAACAATATCCCATTCCGATTACCAGACAATAGCTCCATATTCACAGCAGAGTCCATGGCAATATTGACAGCCTTGCAATACATTAAACGTCAGTCTCATCATAAACAATTTGTATATATTATTTTCTGATTCATTGTCATGTCTTCAGGCAATGAAAAAAACATGTCTTCGGACCATCCCGTCATTCTAGATATATTGGACCTATACAATGCTCTTGCCACTAGTCAATACGACATTGTCTTCTGTTAGTTGCCCAGCCATGTTGTCATTGTGGGAAACACAATGGCTGATGATGCAGCAAAAACAGCACTCACCAAATCTGTGACACCACTTCTTCTACCATATAGTGATTTCAAACCTATCATTAGATCTTATATCCGCGATCTGATGCAGAAGGAGTGGGACACCCGAGTAGGTTTCAATAAATTACATGCAATAAAACCAACTATCGGTTACACCTACTTGGGTTGTAAGTCCAGATTTGAAGAGGTCATTATGCGACGGTGTCGTATTGGTCATATTCGTTATACACATCAACACTTGTTAAAAGCTGAAGATCCTCCTTTCTGTATCCCTTGTGATGAGAGAATCACTGTCAGGCATGTTTTGCTAGATTGTGTCGATTTCTCTCTCACAAGGGATCTTTATTATCATTCCACTAGTCTAATGGATCCTTTTAGTAATGTCAAGGCTCATTTTATACTTGGCTTCTTAAGAGAAATTGAACTGATAGATAAATTTTGAAATCGATATCTGTTTTAAGTTGGATTAATATTATGATCAACTAAGAACACATATGGCGGTGTCACTAAGAGGGTTAAAATAGTGAAATATAAGTCCATTGTTGATCAAAGTGCATAATATTTTGTCTAGTGTTTTAGAATTTTGATTGGCCTAAGTATTTTAAATATTGGCTAGCAGAATTTACAACCACTGATAACCAAAGGGATGGCATAAATCCTGCTAGGAAATCATGTAGGAAGCGAAAGCACTGTAAGTTCTCTTGATCCCCAGTAAGGTGGTTATTGGTGGTTTATAGCCTAGTTTTAATTGGTACGGATGCATCTATTGGATCTACTCTCTTCTTATATATATACTACTCAAAGTTTGATAAGGATCATATTTTTCAGCACTTGTAAAACTTTCAACAAAGGTGAATGACAACCAACACAGAGTGATTGATGTTCAGAAATGTTTACTTCAAGAAATTGTGACAGAAAAATTTGGCAAACATGACATTTCATCGCGTACTCCTAAGGTAAAGGGAGAGTACCATAAAAAGCATGGTAATTTCATGATCACGAAATTGTTTAAACTCTGCACATTCCATTTCACACTGCACAAACAAGTGTCAATAGCGGGTATGGCCTCCGTTAGCTCAATGACAGCTTGGCAACGTCGTCTCATGCTTCCAACGAGGTTTTGAATGGACGCAAGATAGAGATTGTTCCATTCTTGGATCAGAACATTTTCAAGTTCCTGGAGGGTGGTTGGTTGTACAGGACGACGTGAAATCGCTACCTGAAGCATATTCCAGACATGCTCGATAGGGTTGAGGTCTGGAGAACAGAGCTGGCCAGTCCATACGAACAATTGTCTCACGTTCCAGGTACTCGTCCACCACCCTAGCACGATGTGGACGTGCATTATCGTCCATGAGGATGAAGTCAGGACCAACAGCACCAGCATATGGTCTCACGTACACATCAGGACTTCATCCCTGTAGCGCACTCCGGTCATCGTGCCTCGCCTTAGGACATGGAGATCAGTTCGTCCAGCTCGACTGATTCCTCCCCAAATCATCAACGACCCACCACCATATCTGTCGTGTTCAGCAACATTAGCGTCCTGATATCGTTCTCCTGCCCTTCTCCACACTCGTGCACGACGATCTGTGAAGTCAACACAAAACCTCGACTCGTCTGTGAAAGTACAGGGGCCCAATCAACAACCCTCCAATTCACATGAGCCCTGGCCCAATTCAAACGATCTTGTCTGTGTCGCTGAGTAAGAGGGATGCGAATACAGGCTCTCCGGGAACGAAGACCAGCTTCATGAAGACGATTACGCACAGTTTGCGTGGAAATGTTAACTCCAGTTGCATTCAGAAGATCATTTCTAAGCGCAGTCGCCGTTGCAAACCGATGACGTTGTGCTGAAATCAAGAGAAAACGGTCATCTTGCTGCGTGGTGGACCTTTCTCTGCCGCCTCCATGTCGATGAGAAGCTGAACCATGAGCTTGATACCGGTTCCAAGCTCTGCAAACAACGCTCTGACTGACACCCAATAGCTCTGCAACGTGACGTTGTCTTGCACCATTTTCGAGCATTCCTATGCATCTGGCCAATTCTTCAACAGTCAAACGACGTCTTTGACGTTGTGGAGGCATTTTCATAGAGTAACAGTGACTTAAACGATGTCAGATGTAAAGACAATGCCCAAATTCAAATCAACGACAAGCACTCAGAAATGTGAAAAATGTGGGTACCATGCTTCACGTGCTACTCATGATCATTGCAGCATGCATTTCCCTACCTAACCTGTGTTTTGAGGCTCAAGAGGGGTCAGTCAAACATTGTGTTGAAATTTGCGTGTCATATCAATTCATATATTGATTTTATAATGTAAGAACTATATGATCCTTATCAAACTTTGAGTAGTATATATTTTTAATTATGGTCAGGTTGGGTTTTTTTTCAAAACTGTGATATATACACCTATTTCACTGTCCTTTGTCGACAGATATCTTAAAATGATTACCTTGTTTTCTTCGCTATATGGCTGTAATATTGCCGACACGATGTACACTTTTAACTCATTCACTCACTCCTCCACCTCCTACATAGAGAACCACGCTTCCTCTACCTGCGTCAAGCTGAAGCGGGCTTCCTCCACTTGTGACATGTTGAACCCTCCTTCATCCACCTCTTACAAAGTGAACCAGGCTTCCTCTACCTGCGTCAAGCTGAAGCGGGCTTCTTCCACTTGTGACATGTTGAACCCTCCTTCCTCCATCTACTACAAAGTGAACCCGTCTTCTTCCACCTGCTACAAAGTGAACCAGGCTTCTTTTACCTGCGTCAAGTTGAACCGGGCTTCCTCCACTTGTGATATGTTGAACCCGCCTTCCTCCATCTACTACAAAGTGAACCAGGCTTCTTATCTGCAACAAGTTGAACCAGATTTCGCACCCTGTTGCAAAGTGAACCAGGCGTCTTCCACCTACAACACGGTGAACCCGGCTTTTCCACATGTGACATGGTGAACCCGACTTACTCCACATGAGACATGGTGAACCCGACTTTTCCACATGAGACATGGTGAACCCGACTTACTTCACCTGCATCAGAGACCATGTAATAGGTCAATAATCTTATTAGATATCAGATGAATCCTATTGTGTGGTCTCTGTTTGCAAGAAGATGAGCCTGACTTCCTCCACTTGCTACAAAATGCACCGACATCCTCCATCTGTCATTAGATGAACTAGATGAAGGCTAATTAGTGATAACGATTTTGTAACACTGAGTTCAATTGGAACTGGAAATATTGCCCCGGTATCGAAAGTTGTTAAATTGCCTGTTGTCTCGTATGGATGCCGGTTATTCAAGCACATAAAGCCGTTCCAGTCTCGGTCCCTTCCCACTGCTATTGATTGCTTAGCAGTGAATCCTGATTGATCCTGAAGACAAACTCAGAGTCAGAATAGGCAGAACAGATAACGATGAACAGGGCATTGCTGTTGTTCATGCTGTGCAAGTGTTTAGCTGCTAGTATTACTTCTACGCACTTTAAAAACCGCCCCGAATACAATGATATGAGTGTCAATGGTTTACTGGAGGAACCCAATGTGTTGAACAGAGTACATTGTGGGGTGCTCTGCTTAAAGAATCAATGCTTGGCGTTCATCTATAATGCAAATACAAGGGTGTGCCGCCGTAGTTCGTCCCTCCCACAAGCACACGAGGTAGACGTTCCTGAAGTGGGTGCACGGTTCTACGAAACAGGTAAATACAACCAACAGCATCCTGTTTTCATATTCATACGAAATATCTGTACATACCCTATTGTACAACTCCGACTTTATCATGAGTACGTTTTAATAAATCACTATATATATATGAAATACTGAAAATACCGAGTATTTCCTCAAATTGAGCGCATGAGTCTCCATTGTTTTAACCGGTCACACACATGTGCAAAGGTAAGCCAATTTGTCACTTGATAGGTCAAAGGAATTGATGGGACATCACTTATGTAAAATGTGGAAATATCCTCCACATGTCTGCTGAGATCTTGACTGTGGAAGCGTTTATACAAAGGGGAACGGTCAGTGGAATAGAGTTGGTTATTATGGTTACTGAACGATATCAATTCTTCGAATGGCCTGTGGCTGAAATTTAACATCTTGGCCAAATAACCTTGTTTTCAGTTTGTCAACACCTGTTGAAATACGAATCCATATTCGTTAAAACGCAAATCAGTAGGGAGGTTAGAATTCACGTGGTTCTAATTCCCCTTGCCTGTAAACATATAGAAATTCATTCCTTGAACTCCTGAGGTTTATAATTATCCTTTGTTATAGGGACTTGGGGTACATTCGCTGGGCCCAGCCATATATTTCTCCTATTAGTGATTTTTCTAGGGCTTTCGAATCGAGTTCAACCGAGGAAATGGACATTGCTACGGGTTTCAAAGGAGTCAAAACTGATGCAAGGTTTTGGTAGCTCAATAATGACCTTATCTGTGGCATAAATCGAGACGCACACCAATTTCTTTCATGTCTATGGCGACTCCCATTGTTTATCTGATGACACCCGTTGTATGTCTGTGGCGACTCCCATTGTTTGTCTGATGACACCCGTTGTATGTCTGTGGCGACTCCCATTGTTTGTCTGATGACACCCGTTGTATGTCTGTGGCGACGCTCATTGTTTGTCTGATGACACCCGTTGTACGTCTGTGGCGACACTCATTGTTTGTCTGATGACACCCGTTGTATGTCTGTGGCGACTCCCATTGTTTGTCTGATGACACCCGTTGTATGTCTGTGGCGACTCCATTGTTTGTCTGATGACACCCGTTGTATGTCTGTGGCGACACTCATTGTTTATCTGATGACACCCGCTGTATGTCTGCGGCGACTCCCATTGTTTATCTGATGACACCAGTTGTATGTCTGTGGCGACACTCATTGTTTGTCTGATGACACCCGTTGTATGTATCTGAAACGACACCCTCTTGTAAGTCTGTAACGACACCAGTTGTATGTCTGAAACGACACCCATTGTTTGTCTGTTACGACACACCCTGTATGTCTGTCAGAACATTCTTTGTATGTCTGTGACGACACCCGTTGCTTGTCAGTGATGACACCACTTGTATGTCTGTGACGACACCAGTTGTATATCTGTGACGACACATCTTGTATGTCTTTTACGACATCCATTGTTTGCCTGTGTGATGATACGACTTGTATGTGTGTGATGACATCCATTGTTTGCCTGTGACGACACACCTCCCCTGTATGCCTGTGACGACACGCCTTGTATGCATGTGACGACACACGCTGCTTGTCTGTGATGACACCAGTTGTATGTCTGTGACGACACACGTTGCTTGTCTGTTATGACACCAGCTGTATGTCTGTGACGACACATCTTGTATGTCTGTGACGACACATCGTGTATGTCTGTGACGACACACCTTGTATATCTGTCAGAATATCCTTTGTATGGATGTCTGTGTCGAAACCTGTTAGTCTGTGATGTATAACATGATGTTACAACAAGCTTTTTAAATGCGACACCAGTAAAGATAAAGCTATTGTTGTGTAATTTTGAATTAAGTTACTTTTAGGAAAGACTATGCGTTAACTCGACTGATTCGTTTCTCTTTAAATTTACTCAGCGTTTAAACTTGACATGTATACAGAAATGGCTTTGGTCGTAATCCAGAGGTCTTAAAATCCTACATCAACATTACCACACAAAATACTAACAATAACTAGATATAACGTTTTAATGGTTTGAAAGAATGTGTTTTGTGAGAATGCGGCCATACTACTAAGAGGAGCGGACTTAGAAGAATTAACGTACAAGAGTTCAGGGATTACCTCCCTTCAACTGTCAAACGTGATTGCGATAGACGATGCAATAAGCTGTACCAAGTGCCCATTGCCTACATATAAACTGAGTGGAAACGTTGTATGACCCTGCACTCTTTTTACGCCTGTTACAACACACAATGTCTGTGACACAGAAACCGTTAGTCTACGGTATTCTGTTGACAGTGTATACTTTTGACAGGAGGGTCTAACTGTGTGCTCTAGGTGGACACAGGTTAACTGTGTGTTATGCATTGACAGACAAGCCAAACTGTGTATTACACATAAGCCCTATCTGTGTGTTATACTATTGACAGGGAAGCCCTAACTGTGTAATACATTGACAGAGAGACCCTAACTGTGTGTTATACATTGACAGGGAAGCCCTAACTGTGTTATACATTGACAGAGAAACCCTAACTGTGTGTTATACATTGACAGAGAAGCCCTAACTGTGTGTTATACAGCGATAGAGAAGCCCTAACTGTGTGTTATACATTGACAGAGAAGACCTTACTGTGTGTTATACAGTGATAGAGAAGCCCTAACTGTGTGTTATACAGTGATAGAAAACCCCTAACTGTGTGTTATGCATTATCAGAGAGGCCCTAACTGTGTGTTATACTGTTGACAGAGAAGCCCTAACTGTGTGTAAGTCTCGCTCATTCTCAATAAAAGGGCGCATTTGTGTCGCCGCGCTGGCTTATTTTCCTGGCTTTCCTTTTTAGTTCATTCTTTTGCATTTTGCAACATGTCACCAAATATATCCAATTGATTGTTAATTTTGAAGCGTACGTGACTGTCGCCGCAAGTGGTATACACACCTTAAACGACAGTCAGTATGTAATTTTCATTACTAATAACCCGGTAAACAGACTGTAGTATTTTGCAATGATAGACGTTTCATTTACCTATCAAAGAAACTAAACAGGACGTGAAATAACTTTACTGTCAAGTCTAAAATGTATGTCGTCAGTTTGTAATTTATGAAAATTTGTGTCAGTTTTCTTTAGTTTATTAAATGATTTTGGGCACTGTTTAAGATATATGTGAGTAAGACACATCTGTTTTGAGATAGGTGAAGCCCATTTCTGGTCTACCCCCGCCGTGATATTGCTGGAATATTGCTAAAAGCGGCGTAAAACCATACTCACTCACTCACTGTTTTGAGATAGTCATGAGAAAGAGCTGTGAAAAGAAGTCTGACAGATCCCCAAAGTTTGCATGTTTCTACTCTGTCCCTATTTGAACAAGGCCTGTCAAAAGCGTATGGTTAAAGATGTAATGTACGTGGCTATTATATTATCAAAGTAAACAAAATATATCGAAATTTATCTTGCATGATAATTATTAACATTAACGGTCTCATCACAAAATCAACATTTTTTGTTTAATCCTTAACAAGTTTGAGCAGATATTGGGAAATTGTTGATAGAAAGAAATGTACGTTACTGAAATGTACGATACCAGTACATTCGGATTTTCTTATTCCGACGTTGTCCAGCTCAATACCACTTTTGCACACGTCACTATTTTAACCCACCACGTGTCATAGAGTCCTGAGGCGGCAGATCTACGAATTAATATCTTCAGTATCGCTCAAAATATGATTAAATGGTGATTTAAACTTTAGTACCAATATGTTTCTTTGTCTCATAGAACGTAAGAGAAACATAGAAAGAGTTTTGTTCATACAATTCATTCCCCTAGGGTCAATTTGGTTGTGGCTGATTGTGAACTATGGTTGACGAACTATGTATGTAAACAGATAGTGAAATGTACGTTACACTGGGTATCCAGTTATTCATGGACATTTAAAGTAAACATCAATTTCATAAGCTTTAATATTATTAAATCCTTATGATGTTTAACTAGTATGAAGAATGGATTAAGCAGATATATCCATGCGTTTATTATTTTACGTCTTGAATTCAAATGTAAAACAATTTTGCGAAAAGCTATTGATTTTTAGGCTATTTAAAGTTTGGAAATCGCTTTCAATTGCTACTGATACTTGCATAATCATACATGATGTTGGTGTAATTGTTTGTATGTAGCATATAAATGTAACTCAGGTACCTAGAGAGAATTTCGGGTAAATCATGAGAATACGTAAGATGGTAACGTACATTTCAAATGTTCTTCAAGCAGATGGAGAGGATAACACAGCTGAAATATCCTTTTTGAAGAATGAGTTAGTGAGTGAGTCGGGATTTACGCGCCTTTAGCAATATTCGAGCAGTATTACGTCGGGACACCAGATATGGGCTTCATACGTTGTGCCCATGTAGGGAATGGAACTATGGCCTTCGGCGTGACGAGGGAAGGCTTTAACCTCTCGGCTACCCAACCGCCCATTTTTGGAGAAAAAACGCTTTTTGGTTCAGTACTCTAAATGTGATAATGATGTATGGTTTCCAGCTTCTGATGTGATGTGCAAGATAGATGAACCTGTAGGCAAATCTCGAAGAATGCTGAAATTGGATGCTGTTGAGAAGCACAGAGTGTTGGATGTATTTGCAGTTAGAGATTTCAGTGAATTGAAAGTGTGTTTGCTTGTTTCTCAGTCAAACCTTACTGATTGTGTGGAATATTATAATTCATAGAGCCACAGACCGATAGTACAATGAATACTACGAACGAGAGTCACGGCAGTATGATGTAGTATCAAACTTGGATGTGAGAGATGATTTTACTGATTTGAAAATATAGGTTGCTTAAAACGATTTATGTCGTTTTTACCACATCTTATTTTGTTCTGTCTGTTGAAGTGAAATTTGCAGTATTTATGTGACAATTCATAGTTTCAGAACTGTGCTACAAAGGCAGTAATGTACGTTACATTTCATACATGTACATGTTCATGGAATCCTTTCAAGAAACGAACAAATTCGAATACTTCATTTTGAAATTATTGCGTAGATTATAATTTAATTGTCGACTTCTAGAAATGTTCTTGTCTCTAAACATGTGTATTTTGTGGACATCACATAAACCAAATGATGTAGTTTGAAATTACACTGACATGATTTTTGGCAGAAAAGATACGTGACCTTTGAAGATCTCGACTGGAACTCTTCTTTGCTATTCATGACAGTTATTTGTTTTTATTAAAACCAGAATATTCTCCACTACGGTATGGAAGAAGAGAATATATCTTTAATACTTCTGTTTATTACTAATCAACGTATAGGAATCGCTTTCACCGTAACGTACATTACTTAGCTACATCTTTGGAAACTCGAAGCATTACTTTGAGTCGAAAAATAATATGTTTAAAACAAAGATTACTTGTTGTATATTATGTAAACCTAATACTCTACTCTGAAATAATCTTATAGTTAATGAATATATTAACTTTATTTTTCTACTTTTGATATCGTCAAATGCAACCATTTATTGAGAATGAGTGGTTATACGTTGACAGAAAAGCCCTAACTGTGTGTTATGCATTTACAGAATAGCCCTAACTGTGTGTTATGCATTGACAGAGTGTTATGCATTGACAGAGAAGCCCTTACTGTGTTATGCATTGACAGAGAGCCTAACTTAACTGCGTGTTATATACGATGACAAGGCGTGACCCGTGAAGATCCAAGCCCTAACTGTGTGTTATACATTGACAGAGAGGCCTAACTGTGTGTTATACATTGACAGAGAAACCCTAACCGTGTGTTATAAGGTGACAGAGAAACCCTAACTGTGCGTTATACTGTTGGCAGAAAGGCCTAACTGCGTCGTTAATGCAGAAGCTGTAACTGGCTGCGTATTGTTGCCCTACCATCCCAACTATCTCAGCCTTCTGTGACAATATTCTTCACTATTAGCTGAATATCTCTTCCTTACCATAACGTGCCACTGTTTTAGCAGCGTCCTTCCCAGAATTTACTATGTTTTTGTTTATCTTAATTGTCACTTTGCTAGTTGATAGAACAATTTAGAACACTATTTCTAGGAGTTCCTGAAGAAACACCTCCAGCTGCAAATCCACACAATTGCTCTGACATAAAGCAATGTCTTCCTGGGGCCACTGACGGTGAATACTGGATCTACTCACCTACCTTGGGCAACAAGAAGGTTCGAATCTACTGTCACAACATGTCAAGTGTACCCAGCGAGTATGTGACCTTGTTCCATACTAACAAGGGAGACTACCCAGGCGTCAGAGACCTTGACTGTGACGGGGAAGAGCCAATGACGGGTGGAAAAGCTGGAGTCACAAGCTTCTCGAGAGTCAAGGTCAACGCTGAGGTATGTCAATGATTAATCATAATTTAACTACATAACTGTTAGTGATAGAGTCTCGACCAAAACATCTAGCAAGCTGTATATCCACGCTATTGGGGTCCGTAGTCATCAAATGTCACCCCATGAAGATTCATTGATTTTGATCCCCATAGTCCTTAGTATGGTGATCTACCTTCTGTTGTTGGCGATCTATAGCCTATTTTAATATTATGTATTGTCCAAAAAGTGCTATTAGTTTTAACTTTACATGCTAGTTTTAAATTCGAACTGTGATAGTCTAGTTGTTCTACTGTCCTTTGACGACAGGTTTTATGATATATACATCTTTCTAATCGTCAAATTTGTTCTCGTCACGATATGGCTGAAACATTGCCGATGAGACGTTAAATATCAACTCACTCATTGATTTTGTGCATGACATGAAGTGGGGTCACTTAATTTGTACATTAATTTTAGGAGGGTTCATTCACATTGTACATTCTTCTCAGTAACATTCATCGTCCGCCCTCATACCCCAGTCGCCCTAAGACTATAACACCACCACCAGCTATATAATGGACGCCAATAAGCTTCTTATTGGCCCAAGTTGCCCTAAAACTGTCCATCTAGGTTCTAGGGCCACCAATTCAGACCTGTAGAACGTGTTTTGTTGGTGAATATTTATACAATGACATGACAACCACCGAAACATCTCTGTATGCAAAAAGACCTTTTTCTAAGTTTTACTCTTGCAGAATATGACTGTGATAACAGACGACTATGAGTTTGCATTTTCAACGGGCACACCCAGCCCGTACGGACAGGGTCTGGACTGCTACACCCGCCATTCTGGGAATGTTCGGAATACATGTGGACCCAAGGGAACATTCCTCATAGACACCAGAGGAACCGGGCTATTGTTCAGTAAAAATGTACGTCTATGTGTCACTTTTTCTTATCCCGACCTATTTGAACATTATCTTCAACATGACCTACATGTGCGTGAAGCTTTATCATCATCCCAAAACACCTGTTATGCAATTCGACATATGTATTCTAATTTGCTTAACCCGTCATATTTACAACCCTTGTTTGACTCCGCATGTATGTAACACAATCGTTTACGTGTATTTCGCAAGTGCTGTAGGGGTCTCAAACAGACTAGTCTGGGTTAGATTTACCCCTCATTTATTCACACAAGACAGGACTGAGCATCATTTTTCACTAGCCCTCTCATTAAACAAAACATCAACACGATTAACCTTTTATGATATGGCAATATAAATGAAATGTTGAGCAGGAAACAGAGTTTTACATCTATAAATCTTTGAATCTGTTCAATATATTTATGGGCTGTGTGAAACAACTACACATTTTCACTATAGTAACGATATGGGTTACAATGTAGGATTTCGTTCCATGTTTATGCTATCAACTACTCTTAACCAAGATTCAGCTATTTACAGCTACAGAAGGTATAGTGTTGAGTAAGACGTAAAACAACAGGTTGCCATGATACAGAAGGTATAATGTTGACTAAGACGTAAAACAATATTCACTCACTTAACGAAGCAGCTTGATATCCCACTCACTAACGCGCTCTCAGTTTTTGAGAAAGTCAACAAGGGCCGTATTACCTTCTGCTACAGATACAATGGCAATACAAGAACCCTAATTCTTGGGGAATCGCACAACGTTTCCATAATGGAACAGTGATTGAGATTCTTGGAGGGGGGAACTGCGGGGGTGTCAAGCCGGCGGAAGACCTCCAGTTCGAGACTAACACCAACGAAGGTACGCAATGACGGGTCATCTCTGAAACACAACAAGTGTTTGGCAGCTAAGTCTTGCACGTTGTACTGTATGTTAACTGAACTAAGTTATCGAAAATACATTTACAAATAATGACAAGGTCCAGAGATATAACTTGGAATGAATTTCTACAACACTGGTGTGTTTCAGATCTCGACGCACAGAGCGCAACAAGCTGTTAGACTGACGGAAGATACTACAGAAGACACATTAGCTTCATACCATTGATATATTACTTTCTGCTGATTTCCTACGATCGAGATGTATTTTCTGTACTGTACAACCAATCCGTTTCTTCAGGAACAAATCAGTTCATGAACGTAACTTTACTGTAGAAATATAGAGAGTACAAAGTCAGATGACAATAATGGATTACAATCACAATATTGCAGACGTTTTTTCTATGTACAAAAGTATGTTGGATATACATACTAAGTTTGCGAATATAACTTGTATTATAAGTGTTTATTAACAAATCAAATTTACATGTATTAGAATATATATGATAATATTGCGGTAGATATTTTGTCCTTAAATCAGTGTAGTAAGGACATACGAACAAATGGTGGAACATTTGTTCTTCAAATACATTTAATGTACAAAATTTACACAATCTGTTCATTCTTGGAATATTATAATATCAACCCTTCTCGATCATAAGATCATGTGAAGAACATCTAAATCTGGATAATGAAACGACTTCTATCGTGTAAGTATTGCTCGGTATTTAAAACAGTTATAATAGATTTGGGCAACTGTATAACAGATGAATTCCAAGTCTGAATGAACATATCTTTTAATCTTTGTAATACGGCATTAAAAATGACTTTGAGCAAGTGATTTTTGTGACAATAATACATCACATTAAGGAAACGTCTAACATCCGTTACCCAATTTGATACATTTAGTAAATTTTTAACATTTGTTGCCCAATTGGAGTTTCCGTTAGCGTCAAACAAACACATCATGTTATGAAATCTTGATGCATGCAAATACAAGAGCCTTCACCGGGAAGCGAACGAATTCACCATAATTCATCACATTTGGGCTATTTTATTTAACTCCTTAAACCTTTTATACGTATATAAGTGAACCTTTTCCAATACTTCCGAACGAAATACCACCCCCACCCCCACCCCCGACCTCTGCCCCATATAACAGATTGGTTTAATTTTGTATCAAATATTTTTGAAAAATGATTTTAAATTTACAATGCCCAATTTCTTTAAATTCCTGCAAATGCCTATAGACACCTTCTGTCCATGTAAAGCAGCACCATTTACATGGTGATATCATGACAACATATTGGCAAATTGGACACCTAGATATTTATACCCTTAATCAGCATGTAAGTGTTCTCTGTCATACCGCCACTTTCTGATTTGGACAGTTTTCGGCCATTCTTGATTGCAACAACTTTGATTAAGCATAAATTCAAGACAATGGCTTTCCAACTCAGTAATTTGTTTTCGCAGTCCTTTCACTGTACTTGAAAATATGATGACATCATCAGCAAACAATAACAAAAATACCTTAACAATATCTGGAGGCAACTGAATACCCTCTGTACATGTTTGATACACAACTGTCGCTAATTAATTTCTGAAGAAAATAAACAAAAATGGGCTTAGTATACAGCCTTGGCATACGCCGATATTGCAATCAAATGTTGATAACATAACACCATTATGACCAACACATGGTTTCACATTATTAAATATAGTACATGACAATTTTCCCATTTTACTACTCAAGCCGTGCTGGGTGAGTAACTTCCATAATCTATTCCTATCAACTCGCCGACACGCCGAATAGCCCGACTTGGATTCCCCACATGGTTACAATGTGTGAAGCCCATTTCTGGTGTCCCCTACCTTGATGTTGCTGGAATACTGCTAAAGTCGGCGTAAAACTAACTCACTCACTCTCCATAGTTGATAGCGTATGAGACCTTTACACATCACTTCACACATTAAGGTGATATAACTGGAGTAATGTTCAAATGGACATATAACCTCAATCACTAACTTATACATTTGCATGTGTTACAATATGTCCACATATGCAAAAAATCAAGACAGCGCAGTGCTACAAGGTGAACTCAGCTTCCACCATCTGCTACAAGATGAACCCGGCTTCCACCATCTGCTACAAGGAGAACTCGGCTTCCACCATCTGCTACATGGTGAACCCGGCTTCCTCCACCTACTATAGTCCGTTTGGCTCAAAAGCGGACCAATGAATTGCAATCTAACTCGAAAACTAATAAACATAAAATACTCAATGAAACGCTGATCATAATCAAAACATCATACCCATTCTGTGAGGTTTTTGCAGAATTTTTGTCCTAAAAATAAAAAAGTTGTTAAACAATCTATCATTAAAATATTGACACAGTTCACTATTTGTTACGAGGGAGGAGTGCAGAGAAAGGGACAGTCAGGTGTTCGAGAACGGATGGAGACGGTACAGCATAGGTTAATGAATAAATAACTTTGTCTGTGAACGTGCTTCTCGAACAACTTTTTACTACTGTTACAATTATTTATGTAGTGTACCATAAATTTAAAAGCAATATATATATACCAAGATTTATAATAGTTGACAATTTGAGTTCATTAAGTTAGTAAAAGATTCCTGTGATGGATTTACAGTATAGTTACATTTAATATACCTTTCCGTAAATCAGTTGTATGTTGTATATACCTATAAAAAGTGAAATTCATTTTCAATATAATCTAATCAATAACATGAACAGTGAGTACATAATCTACATTCACTATCAATACCAGTTCTTCGTCCCACTTCCACCATTAAATTATGATTACCACATCTAAAACGACTTAAATCTTGGCTATAAACTTGCTCTCCTGCATATTGATGACATAGGATTCCACATTTAATACTGACTTGTAGATGACGTATAAACTAAGCCTTGAATGTCCAGCAATATTAGTGCGCCACTGTTGCATGTCGATATGCTTGATGCGTTGTTTGACTTCTGAAAGTTTTCACGGCTTCAAAAATCTTGAGTTATCCATACGATCCCAAATCCTAATCTATGTAAAATGTCCTTTAAGAATGATACCCATGAAATACGTATAGGAAGATCAAGTTGATATAGCATTTGATATGTCTGTTTTGGTAATCTTCTGTTCTCCATGATAAATAATTTGCTCCAATAGGTGATAGACTTCATTACTTGCATTGTATAAATAGAGTGTTGTCCATAATATCCAAGAACAGCGGCGTTACAAGCTGAATTTGATAATCTTATAATCCTTTTGAAGTATTTTGTTTGAATTGTTTCAATAGTTCTGTAAGTTTGATACCCCAGATTTCCGATCTAGGGAGAAGTAAGTATGGGAATCACAATGCTGTCTAAGAGTCGAGATGTAATAGGAAGTAATGCTGTAATGAATTAAGGCTATGGAGTAAAGAACATGTTTTTTTCTGCTTGTTGCGCCAATGTTGAGGTGGCTTTTGTCCAGACGGCTATTGGTGTGAAAACAACTACTAAATATCTATGATGTGAAACAACCTTTATCTCGGATCCTTTGAAGTGCCATTTCTCATAATGCCGTAAATACATGTATCCTCCATATGTAAACACAACTATTTGGGATTTGTTGATATTCAAAGAAAGACCCAATAGAAGTCTTCATGCACTATCTGCTGAAGTTGTGACGTCATTTGCGCATAATAATGGACATATATTCGGCGCATCTTCTGATATAAAAGTCCCTCTGCAGTTTGAATCTTCCATCCCTGAAGAATTACACTTTTCATGATAAGGTTACAGATGCCACTATTCTTCGGATCTAGATGCAGGCATCTGTATTCTTCCATCCCTGAAGAATTACACCTTTCATGATAAGGTTACAGGCCACTACGGATCTAGATGCCATCTGTATTCTTCCATCCCTGAAGAATTACACCTTTCATGATAAGGTTACAGGCCACTACGGATCTAGATGCCATCTGTATTCTTCCATCCCTGAAGAATTACACCTTTCATGATAAGGTTACAGGCCACTACGGATCTAGATGCCATCTGTATTCTTCCATCCCTGAAGAATTACACCTTTCATGATAAGGTTACAGGCCACTACGGATCTAGATGCCATCTGTATTCTTCCATCCCTGAAGAATTACACCTTTCATGATAAGGTTACAGGCCACTACGGATCTAGATGCCATCTGTATTCTTCCGAATCTGTCCGGGCTATGGACTATCCTTAGAACCTCTTTTTAGTTTGCATTGAAATATAGCTGTGAAAGGTATATTACTGGGTCACTGAAAATCGGTGATGACACTAGGTGTTCGTGGAAAGGGTGGGGATTTGTCCTGCCTTACAGACAGTACCGTTATTCACGCATAATGTAACAATCAAATATACATGTACAAACGTAATAGGAACATCAGATGTATAAACCATAAATATGATCAAGAAGGCTTGCCATTGGTGGAGGCATTTTGAATTATGCGCAGCAGGATAAGTATTATACAATATCCAACAATTTACATACGATTGGTGACAACGTAATTCACAAACTTCCATGCGCTGTCCGAGCGGGTATGTTTTGACATTGTCTGTTTGTGGCCTTCCCATAGTTAACACTGCGTATAATTTCTCAGTGCACCCGATCCTAGATATATCGCATGTAAAATGGTAACATATTTGAAAATCAGTCCCGTTTCACTCATGCTGTGATAAGAGCAAACAATCAGCATCAATGCGTTGTTTTCCTATTCCATTATGAAATCTAAGCCCCTTGGAGTGGTTGCCAGAATCCAACACGCAGTCGGGAATAGCGTAAGTGCGTTGGTCCCTTACTCCATTTTGTAATCTATGTCCTTTGGAGTTGTTGCCAGAACCCAACACGCAGTCGGGAATAGCGTAAGTGCGTTGGTCCCTTACTCCATTTTGTAATCTATGTCCTTTGGAGTGGTTGCCAGAATCCAACACGCAGTCGGGAATAGCGTAAGTGCGTTGGTCCCCTATTCCATTATGTAATCTATGTCCTTTGGAGTTGTTGCCAGAATCCAACACGCAGTCGGGTATAGCGTCAGGGTCATCGTTAGTATAGGTGACACCTTCATCAGCTGATCCTTTCTTATTCTTACGTCCATACTCTTCACCTTTTCTGTCGGAACTGTGCCTGTTGTTACAGATCGCCGACGGTCCTGATTTGGGGAAGCCCTCGCGTCTTGCCTTGTTCCAAAACGACTGCAAGAAAAGCATACCGTGAGGAATAATAATTAAGAGATGTCTGAGTCTGACGCTTTGAACGGTACGGTGTATTCTCTTTTTGTCAACTGACTTTACTCCCTAAACAATACCTGCAGGCGAAAAGAGAACACCCCAAAGGTGCATCGGTATGCGCGTCACTACCTTACAGCTAGATGTGCGACAAAATGAGATTCAAGTCTTCGGCGTCTAGCAGCTATGGTGATACTCACAAACAAGGGTATGGTTTTAACAAAACCTAAAACATAATTCCAGATCACCTTTAACCAAATTGATTCTTTGCGGGTGTAAAATTTAAACCTGCAGTCACGGTGTTCAATTCTCTGTGAGGATACTTGGTCAGAGCGGGCAAACTACAGGCTGTGAGAGTGAACAAATGAATCAGGTGATGAGGCTTTGTGACCTTGGGGAATGTTTGACATTGTACGCTGACTATGTATAGGAGGCTGGTCACGCTGTCTAAGACTTGTCCAGACTCGACTGTCTGCGTGTGGTCGTAATTCAACTGAACTATAGCCAACTGTCGAGCAAGCCTACAAATATACATGATATAGACTCACCTGACCTTCGTGCATGTACTTTAGGATCTGAAAGAAATATTAGCAAATGAAAAAAGTTCTAGTATGTACTATATACTATAACATAAGGATGAAATCGATAAACCATTTATTGTTTGTTATGTCAGATTCGCCAAAATGACTTGAAAGAAAGAAGAAAGACTCGTAAGAAAGTAGGTTCCTGAAATATTGCCATAGCAGATTAATATCATATAAAGTGTTTGTTTTAGAGGAGGAAATGGTGGAGAAAAAGTTGAGTCTGAAATTAATCAACAACTAGGTGTCATTATGTGGGTTTGCTTCAGAAAAGCAATTGGAACTTCCCAGCCAAGAAGCCTAGCTTAGAAGCCAAGAGCGTTGAACTCGTCATGACCGTAACTAATACCACCGTGGGGTGTGATGAGTCTGGAACTTTAAAGGTATCCCATGTGATAAATGACATCTAACATGGATATCATATCTCTACTCATAAAAGACCTTCGTACTAAACCTTCAATCACAGGAATTTCTACATAGAAAAAAGTATAAATAACACAAATATATGCTATTCACATGTCATAATCATTCGTGAATGATCATGAAGCAATCGACTGAATGCAGATACATCTGTTATCCGTGAAGATCATGGTTAGATTGGTCTTCAGCGACCTATGTTTGTCGTATGAGGCGACTAACGGGATTGGGTGGTCGGTCTCGCTGACTCAGTTGACACATGTCATCGTATCTAAATTGCGTAGATCGATGGTCGTGTTGTTGATCACTGGATTGTCTGGTCCAGACTCAATGAGTTACCATTTGCTGCCATATGTCGGAATATTGCTGATTGGTTCGTTAAACATCAAACAAACAAAACAAAACAGATACATTTGTGATACAGAGTTATCTATTGTAGATTATGCAGATGGATAATTCCCACAGTTTCTGTTGTTTGGCTTATGGATGATCTTACTGATACTGGGACGAACAGGATTGAATACAATATAAGTTGTATGCTTCTCTCGAGGGTAATACGGTCTGATGTACGCCTGTTTGTAGCAGCGTCACCCGAGCCGGTAGGCGAGGGATGACACTGCTACAAAAAGGCGTACATCAGACCGTATTACCCTAGGAAGAAGCATACAACGTATTGATCTTACCGCCATGTTAAATGTACAAATTATCATTTTATTTATTTTGAAGATCGCTACCGACTATATGACATGTAAACAAAATGGCGTCTGCCTCTCGACTGGATTTTTAAAATCAGTTAAACAAATTCAAGCTTAAAACTGCTATAAAAATGGTTAATTATGTTTAAGTTGAGTGTGCAAACGACTCAATGTATAAAATAGCTTAAATAAAGCAGTGAAAGTCGATAAAATAAATCTGTACAAAGTGAACACAAAAACAGCTGATCGAACGGTTTTCGAACTCCGGGCACGGCATGCGTCATATTATGACGTCATACGATTGTTAGCGCTTCAGCTTACCGGCGGAGAGCTTGGCGGTTACCATGGCAGCGGGTAATATATTTTCCAGTTGTCACCCTCAAGGGAGGGGTGACACGGAAACTTGTTAAAGCGTCATTGACCAATGAAATTAAAGTATTTTACATGAAAGTAAGATAAATTATTTAATTCACCTTAACTTTGTTAAATTCCTCCTGTGAAAGTGTATCGTTTCTTTGAAGATGGAACTGTTCAGACATTATGTTGCGAGTGCTGGGTCCAGCCAGAGCATCCATACTGATATGATCTGGTGAGAAAGAAAACTTCGGAGGGTTAATGAAGTAGAAAAGCTTTTACAATACATGACAGAAGTAAGTCATTGTTACCTTTTCCTAAATGATACAAAACTGGTAATTCTGAATCTTGATATTGATCTAAATCAAATATTATTGAAATAACACATCCGATCTTCAATCTGAGTAATCAGTTTGGCGTATTATAGGAGCCCTCAATGTTGAAGTATAAAAATGTGCACACACTTTACAATTACAGAATATCAACTATGTCCTACAAGAATTAAATATTCTACCATAGTATGTAAAATGAGTGCATCGATATGTGTCCGTTATCAAATATCAACCAACAAAAGCTCTCACTTGATTCAAGTCTATTTGAAGAATGTTACTGAAGCACAAAAAACATGTGTGCTCCTGTGTGATTGTACTACCTCTACTAGAGAATAGATCAAGTGTTCTTGAAGCACATGAACATGTTTGCTCTTGTGTGATTGTACTACCTCTACTAGAGAATGGATCAAGTGTTCTTGAAGCACATCAAACGTGTGCTCCTGTGTGATTGTACTACCTCTACTAGAGAATGGATCAAGTGTTCTTGAAGCACATCAAACGTGTGCTCCTGTGTGATTGTACTACCTCTACTAGAGAATTGATCAAGTGTTCTTGAAGCACATGAATCATGTGTGCTCCTGTGTGATTGTGTACTACCTCTAGTAGAGAATGGAATAAGTGTTATTGAAGCACATGCATGAATCATGTGTGCTCCTGTGTGATTGTGTCCTACCTCTAGTAGAGAATGGAACACGTGTTATTGAAGCACATGAATCATATGTGCTCCTGTGTGATTGTGTGCTATATCTACTAGAGAATGGAACAAGTGTCATTGAAGCACATGCAGGATCATGTTTGCTCCTGTGTGATTATGCAGAGACTGAGGTTAACTAGTCACTTATGGAACCATATAATCAACATTCATTCTAATTTTACCTTTGTTTGTGCAGACTGGCTTAAACTTTGGAAACATCGCGGCTAGAAAAAAAATACATGTCATTTCATTATGACCTCCCAAGTTAACATTTCGGTATTATATGGGAACAAAAATAATCAAAAATCCGATTCTTATCAAACAGAGAAAGATTATAAGTACAATTGATCTGGCTGTATACTGGCATTGTTCAGAAAACATCTGAACAGTTAGTTCTAAACACGAATTTGTCATGTACAGCAGTACCTTCATCCGTTAGAGCAGCTTGGCACATATCAAATCAAAGTTTAATTGTAGATTGTGACCAGTACTTCCTCATGCGTAGTTTGTGTCTGGCCACGAATGAGGATAGTTTACATGGCAGGGTGCATAATGTCAAAAAAAATTAAAAACACCGGAGTTGGAAAATTCTAAACATCATCAATTCATCATGAAGAACGTTGTGAAGTTGGCCTACCTGGCAAACTTAGTCGTAGCAGAAGTTGTGTAAGCCATTTCTTTTCTCTTGTATCTACCAATTCAAAACATTTCAGGCAGTCGGGAACATCGACGGGTGTTTTCAGTAAAGGTACAATATTGCTGTGTTTTTTGTGGACGCTGTAATGAACAGCTAGATTCAGCTGGTACATCGACCACTTAGACCGGACAAACTCCGGCGACAGCACCACGATTATCCAGTGAGAGTCTTCCAGAAACTCCTGAAACAGATCTGTGATGTACTTCCCACAACAGCTGAAATCCCGGTCGTATTCAGCACATTTTATACCATACTTCTTGGACTCCAATGTGTTGATCATGTCCATAACCCACTTTGTGTCGACATTTGCGTGGCAGAAATATGCCACATATCTCTTGAAATCAGCGCTGCGTTCCGTCATTTTGAAATCTAAAATCCCGTATCATAGCCACGTCAGGATATTATTCCATAACCCAGTTTGTGTCAGCATTGGCGTGTCAGAAATATGCCACATATCTCTTGAAATCAGCGCTGCGTTCCGCCATTTTGAAATCTAAAATCCCGTTTTATAGCCACGTCAGGAAATATTCCTGACTGCAGTACACTGAACTAGAAAATTACCCGTGCGATAGCGTGTCACCTTACACTCGACAGTGGAGCAATCAAAAGCCTAAGTCACGTAGGGCACACACTGGAGAATGAAACATGTTGAAACGTGTTCGTATTCGGCGCTACTCATATTGTTTGTTTGTTAGTTTTAAACATATTTTATTCATTCATAAAAAGGACTGGGCACAAGTTATCCAATATATTTGTGTTAAGGAAGCAAACATTTGATTCTTGTGCGAACACACCTAATGTGCGGTTCACTGGTTGTTGCTTTTATTATTGTTTATCCCCGCGACTACCCGGATGATATCCCAGAATTCTTAACTGGATTGCAATCTCTGCTGCGCCACCCGCAAGCGCTATTAATAGTATAGAAGGTTATCTCCCAATTGACCCGACCGCCTCCGTGGTGTAGTGGTTAGAGGGTCCGCCCGTCATGCCAAACAGACGTTAAAATATGGTACTTGTTGGTCCCTGCCTGGCGCTCGGCATTAATGGGTACAACAAGGACTGATCGGCTCGGAGTCAGTATAATGTGTCTGAGTGGGGTATTCATGCTTCACTGCGGCATGGTATCTCAGTGAGCTAGCACTATAAAACCAGCTTCAGTCTGGGCTAGTACAAGCAGCCGCACATACACATACACACGCATGCACGTCGTCATATGGGCGAAATATTCTCAAGCACGACGTTAAACCCAATTTCACCTCACCTCACCTCACCCAATTGACCCAATTCCCCACGCATCCCCAGGCGGGATAGGTCTGCCGAAATGCCAACAGGCGAAGGCGACCTCCAAAGCACCTAATCGAAGAAGAATGACCCAATTGACAGACAGTCGATTATACATATTATAATAGTTCTTCACAAATCTATATTCGGGCATTTTACATATTTTACACCAATATTTAACAATGTTTTATCTATACATATATACATTGGATAATTAGACATTTTCACCTAACTACATGGTTCGAAGTCGACCGTTTGACATTTAAAAACCGTTTACAACAAAACACTTCGACTTCGAATTTACCAAATCCCCATATTTCAGCTCCATACAAAAGAATTGGACTAATTTTGGTGTCAACTATCTTTAAAAATAAATCATAAGGAAGTGGATTAGACGTATAAAGAGATTTTAAAATATTATGTGCAATTTTCTTAGCTTGCAAAGCAGCGGTTATTCACATGGAGAGACCAAGATAGAGAACATGCAAATGAAATACCCAAATAGTCGTAAGATTAAACAGTTTCCAAAAGAATTCCATTGAAATGCCATTTTTCATATTTGGATAATTTACAACCATTTTTAGATACAACAGTCTTGGGGAGTTTTCTAAGTTAACAGTTAATTAATGACTTTCACAGAAACTTTCTCAAATATTTATACGTTTTTGTAAACCAAATACAGAGTCTGCAAAAAGTACAATATTATCAGCAAAAAGAAGTAGAAACATTTGCACATCAGGGTGAAGCTGTATACCAGTGTAACATGTGGATTCAATTTCCAAAGCTAATTCAATTATAAAGAATGAAAACAATAGCGGGCTTAAAACACACCCTTTTCGTAAACCCGGTGGGCAATCAAACAACTAAGAAAGAGAAATATCATGCACCCGTCCCTTAAGACACTTATAGATATAAGTTAAAAGTCACATGCAACCAAAAAATCATACATAATTAAAACACAATTATCACTTATTCATGACATATAATATACATTGCTGGTTATGAAAAAAACATAAAAACAAAATTATAAGCGTACAATCGCAAATCAAAAGTGCAATATTGTGTACTTGGGTTAACTTCCCACAGAAACGAAGCAGCCGGGATACCGAACCCAGTCAGAGCGGGTGGGTGTGCACTCAAGTGTAACGGCTGGTTTATTAGCTGATGTCCTCACGGCTCATTGTGTGTGTATATAGAGATGTTGGGTTTTGTAAATACATGCTCATTTTTTGTGTATAACATTTTGCAATCAACAGACATCATAACATGTCAAGTGAACAAGTATCACACCTGCTTGTCTGTGTAATTACATAATGTGACAGAGACCGAACTCGGGCCATACATCAATGCGTTTTGTTTATGGTGTATAGCCTGATAGGTGTTAAGTTCAAATTGCATGTGGTCAGTGATCGAAGTTGTGTATTGAATATTGTCATTAGCAGACGGGCAGGCAGACACATATAGGTGTCAATAAAACAAGACATTGAGTTTTGTCCGTGACAACGACATATCTATATCACAGTTAGAAATTCTGTCGACGCTAAATAATGACATTGCTTTTAAGTATCGAACTGAGAAAGTGACTCGGTAAGAAGAACATGTGGTGAAATAGACAAATGAAATGATATAAACAGTTAATCTACTGTCATAACATATAAAAAGCTCGCGCCTGTGAAATATCAACAATACATTAGAAAAATAGCTCACACCAAAGCCTTCTCCGAGTATTCACCGGACAACCCGCTTCCAACCTGCGCGAACCTATTTCACTGCGCATGTGCTATGAGCGCAGCCCAGCTGTTGAAACCACTTGAATTCCCCCAAGCGATTTCGCGCGGTTTTTTACATCGCGTTATTTTTCAACTTTTTAAGTTTAATTTGCATTTTTGATGATTTGTTTCGGTAAGTCCATACCGAAAGGTATCAGAATCTGCAAAGTTGTGTTTTACGTTGCATGTGACCTGGCTTTAAGCATCTGAGGTGAAACGCCTCTATATTTGAAAATGACCCATAGTTTATCCCTGTTAACAAAACCAAAAGCCCGTTTGAAATAAACAAATATAGCATAAAACTTCCCCTTTTTCTCAGATAGATAACCCTGGATAACAGATTTGTACTGCAACCTTCCCTAAATCCTGCTTGTGAAGATTCTACAACCATTTCGTATGTATTTGACCAAAATGTTATTCTATTAAGTACAGATGTATATAATTTACTGGAAGTACTAAGAAGGGATATTCCCCTGTAATTATTTTGATAATTACGATCCCCCTTCTTAAATAAAGGTACAACAATTGCTGTACTCCAGCTGTCTGGAAAAGTGGATGACTCGAACATAATATTGAACAATAGTTCCACATATGGTAACAAAATATACACTGAATGCTTAAAAAACTCCGGCAATAAATTATCTTCACCAGGGGACTTTGAAGATTTAAGCTTGAAAATAGCATCAGACATTTCGTCCCTAGTAATTGGTGAATCTATATATAGTACATGTTATGTCATCAACGTCGTAATCAAAATCACGTTCATTGATATGGGGCTCAGCATTATGCTTTTGTTTTGATACAAGTTCTAAAAGCAGGAAAACAATACTTCAATATTAAATTTGTTCATAGCTCTGGGGGCTGGTAATGTGTTTAGCGTATTCCAAAATATCTTTGCATTATAGATATTCTGTAGTAATTTGTCCTTATTGACGCATTATAGAGTCTTTGCTTGTTCCGTAAAATATCATTGCACTTGTTTCTGCAATCAACATATGACTGTGGGGATATGTCAGATTTAAGCCTTTTAAATACATTTAACAGTCTTTGGGTTTCTAATCTAAGGAAATTACAACTCGCGATCAAACCATGGCTGATTAGATTTGATATATTTGTTGCAGCGTTTCTTTGTAAAGTCAGAAGTAAGGTGATGAAAGGAAAAGGACAGTTCTGGAACAGGAGCCGAAGGAGCCCCACTTTTAATTGGTCAATGAGAGTCACGTGACCACAATAGGTGTCTTATATTGCATGTTGTGGTGCAATACCGAATCTATATTTAGCCAGGGAAAGACCCGAGCTATAAATAGAATGATCAGCCTCTCGCTGTATGACAATGAGTGAGTGAGTGAGTTTAGTTTTACGCCGCACTCAGCAATATTCCAGCTATATGGCGGCGGTCTGTAAATAATCGAGTCTGGACCAGACAATCCAGTGATCAACAGCATGAGCATCGATCTGCGCAATTGGGAACCGATGACATGTGTCAACCAAGTCAGCGAAACTGACCACCCGATCCCGTTAGTCGCCTCTTACGACAAGATAGTCGCCTTTTTATGGCAAGCACATGGGTTGCTGAAGACCTATTCTACCCCGGATCTCCACGGGTCTGTATGACAATGAAGTCAACGCTTCAATTCAAATTGACTGGAACAAGAGCTAAGGGATCCCTCTTTGAATTGGTTAGTGACAGTCAAGCGACTACAATCGGTGTGTAATAGTGCATGGTGTAGAGCAATAACAGGGGAATCCTGGGTTATTTACAGGTAGTCTGGTTGACGAGTGTCACGTGACCTAGTTTAGTCGGAGCGTTATATAACGGGTCGGAGACATATGGAGAGGATAAGATAACATTCCCATTGTGTGTATGAAAAGTAGGTCATGCTCCGGCGATCGTTTCTGTGACAGGTTTGAGCAAGTGTTTATATATATAGATATATATTATATGTTACTCGATAAACAACAATCTTTTAGTATTCAGATCAGAAAGTATTGCTGTGTAATGGTAATGATTTGTCAGCTACTTTGCAAAGGGTCCACTTTTCAAGCCGATATTGGAAAAGTGAGATCTCTGGAACCTGAGATTGATACCCGTGAGCTTGATGGAAAAATACTACAGTGGATGAAACCCACTGTGAAGGACATTCTCTCCCATGTGGATCTATCAGAAGCTGAAGATTTGAACCTTGATCGTGATGCAGACAGTGATCAGGAGACAGACACTGAATAAATCCTTTCCTTGATGTAGATAATGTAATGCTTATACTTATATTGTAAGATACAGTCGGGATACCCTCCAAACCAGTATCATGTTATAAACATGGAGGAAAATAAATATTGAATCAACTTTTTTGTGTGTTTTGCTTCATATTGTTATCAAGTACAGGAGCAACCTCATTTTACACAGATACACAACAAATGCACTGGGGTTGATGTTCAAGTTTTATTTCAAAAACCAATTGTATGTTGAAATGCATACAATAATTAGTGCTACATACGTATAGTACATATTCATCTCAGCACAAATATTCTGGAATTAGTTAAATAATACATATTCAATAAAATCAGCGTATTCAAACACAAGAGGCTCAGGTTTAAGAGAAGTGAGTCCTCTATTTACATTGTTTTTGTATGAGGTGTTACATTCATATCATCCGCTAAACGTTCAGTTGTACCTATAATACACAGATATGTGAGAGTTTAGTAGGAACTATTCACAATAAATATACATGTATACATGAAGTTTGAAGCTGCTCATAACGAATAGTATATACAGAGAAAACAGTATGAAATGGTTCCACATCAATAACTGAACGTCTTCTGTGTTTTGTAGTGACCATGAGCTAAAGTATGAACCCCATCATCTAGGACAAAGCGTTTATCATCGAATGGGCTCAAACTGACTTTATTAATGGTCACCGTATAGAGTTGGTGAGTTTGGCTTTGAATCTGAGTCATGTTGTGCCTCATTTGACAATGCTCAGTCAAGCATTGCTTGTACATGTCATGCCTCAACTGTTTCTTAATGACTGCGTTAGCGACCCCCTTTGCTGTTTTCTTTTCCTTTCCCTTATACATTAGGGAATACATTTTTGGACGCAGGCCAACAAACTCCTCAATGGCTACACCACCTACTTCATCTTTGAATTTCCCCAAAACTTTGGGATTTGCTTTAGAGTAGAGAGGATGGACAGGGTCATAGTTGCTGGTGTCAAATAAGTCGGCATGATTTGCCATGTCAGCGTAAATGTCAGCTGTTTCGATTTCATAACACAGAGAATCCGTGTCTGTAAAGCACAGTTGAGCCTTTTCACCATACTTTTGCTTGATAAAATTATAATGAAAATCATACATCACTATCTTGGACATCTCCAAAATAGAAAACCCTGCAAACAGAGGTTGGTTTGAGAATAAGCTTGGTTTCTTTAGATGGACGGCTGCTATATCATCATTGAAAATTTTGAAGGCTTCGAATGTTGGTTTTGCACAAAGTTTTCTGAATCGTTGAGCAGAATTCACAAGTTCAACATTGACATGTTTTCTCACGTTCATCATCGATCTTCCAAAACAAGAGTTGTTCATTAACTTGAAAAAGGCTTTTTCTGTTTCATTTTTAGCATCCTTGCGTTTTTGAGTGTTGAAGTCTATGTAAGGCTTCAGCCATGGAGATTGTTTAAACATAATGACTCTCCGGATTTTGACTAACTTCATACCCTGACTTAAATAAAACTGTAGATTTCTGTAGTGTAGCACATACTTTGTCTTATCATTTAAGTTTGGAACTAATGTTCTTACTGGTTGGCCTTTGATACAAAGCTTATTTCTCAACTCCTTTGAATGGGGAGAGAGCATGTCATTGCTGATCAACACAGATTCAGGGGCTAATGGATAGTCACTGTGGCTGTCATGTAATTCCCTGGGATAGTCGAGATCAACTTTCAGAATATACCCAGTTTTAGAATCAGCTGGGATGCTTCGTACATCTAACTTCTCTATGTCCTGTGAATTCATCCACTAAAGTCTCGTTCAGGGAGTGCTTGGGACATAGCATGACCGTACAGAGTATTAGCGTCCCAGTACATGATATAGGACGTTGGGTTGTCAGGCTGGAAGGTCTGCAGGTCAGGGTGATTCCCCTTAGCATACTTTTTGGAAATCATGGAAATACCCCCTCTCAGACCTGCCTCAATCATGAGATGCATATCTAAATCAGTGAGCAATTCTAGATGTACACTCCCCATTTTCAGCATGGCATCCCACCCAAGGCCTGGCAATGTATAATAATGAGCGGGGTCTAACTGATAGTTTTCTAAGGAGGTTTGTCTAAAATTTTGAAAGACATCAGCTAGCAACAATACATCTGTTTTCATGTACAAGTCATGGTACTCACCCACTGACTTTAAATTGAAGATTTTCCAAACGTTTTGAGCATATGAATAGTCATCCTCTGGTATAGAACTATCTGTCAGTTTGTTATAAAAGTCCTCCTTTGACGGAAGGTGAGTCATATCAAATTTTGATTCATCGTCCATGAAATCATAAGGATATATTCCCTTTCGCAGGAGTAATATATTCTGTTGGTCATTAGGAAACTCCCGCTTCAGTTGTTTGAACTTCGAAGTACCCTCAGCTCGGAGGTTTTCAACTAATGTATCAAGCGATGCATTTAAAAACTGAAGAGAATCAATGAATCGTAATTTCCCTACCGAGAAGGAAATATACTTCTCCATGTTATTTGCCAGACATTGAAGTTTTTGTTTCAGTGTTTTGTCTAAATATTTCAGAAGGAGATGACTGTCATAACCTCTCAAATTATGAAATACTACAGGAATGAAAAAATCATCATATTCATTTTGTTTCCCCTTCTTTTTTGTAAACTGATATTGCAGATTGCAGTTTTGATGAGCAGCTCCACGATAATTATATCCCGGAGCCAAATGATCATGGTCGCGGACTTTCCATGCTTGCTCAGTGAAGGGTTTAGAACATATATGACATATGTTTGCCTTTTGAAATGCTTTCTCATCGGCTTCACTTAACTGCATTGGTTCCACTACTTTCAATTTATCCCCAATTTCTTTTCCTTCTTTAAGCAAACAGTCAATGAAATGTGAAATGACATTAGGGCCTCTATAAACAACAGCAGGTTTACTATGCGGAGTATGAAAACTGACAACTTTGTAACAGAACCCAGAGGGCACATGTTTTTGATAGCATGAAGTGTAGGATGTGCAAGGGTTTGGACTACAACCACTCACTTTACGTGTGATGGACTCAAAATCAGCATATATGATGTAAGGTACTTCAAGCTGTTTCTGAATGCACTTGAAGTTTACCCATGTTTCTTCCTCTTTCTCTGGCAGTCTTATCCTTTGCATCGAATAATTTGAACAGTAAGGTAGGTGGTCATCTAACAAATCCTTTCTGCTTAAGCCATGAAGCCATCGTCTACAATAAAATCTTGCCCCATCATGTTTGGTTCGATCCCCAATTAATCTGCTGAGATTTCTAATCAGACAAAAATGTCTCTTGTCATTTTGACCTATGAGCAGTAAATCAACATTGATGGGAGATTTAACTGTGCTAACACGTAAAGGGAATACGCCCTCACCTCCTTCATACCCAAAAACATTAACGCAAATTTGATTTAACTTTTCAAACCTTGATATTTGCGACAAAGAAATTGGCATATCTAATTCACTAAGGTCCAACTCAGATTCATGTGGAATATAGTGACTAACCCTATGAGGATTGTGTCTGACCGGGTGTAGAGCTGCCAACACAGACCACACAAAACACTTACTATCCTCATTATGAATGTTTAGGATAGCTTTTTTATCAGCAAGGTATTTGGGGAGAGGAATGTAGCTACTTGCTGATAACGGTGTATACTCAGCTGTATTGACTTCCAATTGTACAATTTCATCTAGAATCCACCCACTACCCTCAGCTTGAAACTCTTGCATGGAGGTATACAACTTCTGGTAGGCTTCAGCTATTTGTTCAGCTAACTGAGATTCGATAGTGGTGACATGATTTGTGCTCCTTAACACAGGTTCAGCCAAAATGCTTTCATTGCTTTCATTATATTTTATAAATTTAAGTCTTAAAGTTAGGAACCATTTCATACCCTTTTTCTCCTTTAAGAAATCATGTAACAGTGACTCAATATTTGTCTGTTCATCTGCAGAAAACTGCAATATATCAACATTGTTCGATACTGTTGGCGTCAGTGTTGTTGTTGTCACAGCATCCTCCAGCGCCCTAACTTGCCCTGCCCCGACCTGGTTTCGTCTCGCCTCATACCTCTCTCTCCGTCTTACACAGCTGTCACACTGTTCTACACGTCGGCTGAAGAAACGTTCGGAGAGAGGCCGGTGACACTGTTTACACTCTCGACCTTTGTATGAACATTCCTGACAGAAACGCTTTCCAGGTGGTAAACACTTATGATGCCCACAAAAGTTGCAGGTCTCATATCGCGCAACGGCCACGTTATTCACCGAGTTTAGTGGTTGAAGGCAGACACGCTTTACCCGAGGATGACCTACTTCAGTCTCAGCCGACCGCTTCCCTCTCAGTCTACAAGTGTGCGCTTTGTAGTTATCCATGCGAGAAAAGGCATACTGTAAAACATGGAGTGGAGTCTTGGAGTGGAGTCTTGGAGTGGAGTCGGGAGTCTGGAGTCTATGTGCACATGCCACTTCAGTAAATACTGATTACTGTTTAGAAATATATCATTAATGGCTCTTCCCAGTTGTCATTTATACCTTTTGAATCACCGGTTTAAAAAAGTACTGCAAATTCATATACATGCTGAAATACCTAATTTGTTTACAAATATAATGTAACTATATATTATATTTGTAGTTTATACAGGATATTGCCACTGTTCCTTCATTGACTGCTATGCAATAAATATGTTATCTAATTCATCTTAGATATTAGTCTTTCTTGCCTTACAGATTTGGGAAATTGTCATTGTTCATATCTATACATAGAGATGCAAATCCTAAAGATAATCCAACACATTTACAGTCCAGATAGTTATGTTTTATTTCTGAAATTTGATATTTATTAGGGAAAGTTAATACAAGTATATAAATCATGAATGGGTAGATGGTTTTGTCTTTGTAATTGTGCTATTTGTTATGTAAAACATAAAACCAAACAACAATACTGTATTCACGTTTATATTTTGCTGATGGGACTCCTGATGTCATTTCAAATCTTTTCAGTTCAAAATATGTTACATGTGACATATTTATAAAACAAACTATCTAAACGATGAACGATATATCTTGCCATACTGAAATTTGTGCTGAATCCCTGGGATGGCTGTCAAGTGTCATGGGTTGAGGACTGGTCATTCATTCTTGGAAAAGGGTTTGCCTGGAACTTTATCAAGGCATTGACATTGTAGATGTTTATCAGAACTAAACATCCTGTAGTTGGAAAACGGTAATTCCTCGAAAATATTTCATTAATTTCTTTAAAAAAGAAATATTGACAACAAATAACAATAAAAACGTGAATACAATGTCTACAATACTTTAACTGGAAAATATATTTGCACTTTCAAGGGGAAGACATTTTATGTTGGAAAGATTCTTGGCTATACAAGGATTCCTATTGCAGTATTACTATATTTACTACCATAAGGGTGTTTACACCAGTTTATCCAAGTGATAATTGAAACATTGGTGGAAACTTTCCATCTATACAAATTTGGTCTGTATACTGAAGAAGAGGGAAAAGAATTCAGTCCCACACAGAAATTTGGCAACTGCCTAAAATGGCGAAGATTTTGAAGTATATGAAGAAGACGTATGCTGATGTTGTCAAAGGTAGGTAATTAATTAATATATGAATGTAAATTGATAATTATTTGATATAAAAGATGGATGAATGGATTTCCAAACAAATGCAATATACATGCACACACACACACACACGGACACTCACGTACACAAATATAATGAATTAATGTCAGTTTTCATATTTATATTTACTGTTCCAGGGTGTAGTGAAAAACAGGAAATCATTGAAATCAGTGATGCCAGTGAGGATGAGGGTCAGCCTGGGGAAAGTGTAATCAAATCCAGTTGGGTTGGATTCAGGTATTCCTCTATGAGTCCATCCTCATCTTCCTCAGAAGGTGAACGCCGGGGGATACCCAAGCGGAAACGAAGACAGGTGCAAAAGTCCAAAAGGAGCCCCATGGATTTTGATGAAATTTTAATCAGCAGCGGAACAAGTGATTTAGAAAGCCCAAGAAAAAAGTCTAAGAAAACACCAGCTAATTACAAAGACTCACAACAAGAAGAACTAACGACTGATTCCGACGAGTTACCAGATTTGCTGGAAAGCAAATTCAGTCGTAGAAATGTGGAGTTTGAAGGATATATTACTGATGGGGCTGCCGCTGCCAATTCAAGTTTCGAAGAAAACTATGAATTTAGAGGACATTGTAATGAGAACGTGAAACTGCCCATATACAAGTGTCTCAAACATGGCATCAAGACAAGGGATGCAGTTATTTTGTTGCTGAGAGATTTTCCGAATGAAAACATTTGCAACATACATTGACTCTAACAGTTCTTTCATATACAGTGCGGAAAGAATAGGTCATTGGAAAAATGTCCTGTGTGATGGCATGGGAAAATGGATACAGACTGGAACTGAATCAAATTTTGTGTCAGTGGATGGTGATGTGAAATTTGTTGACAAATCTCACACTAATAACGAAACACTGAAAGTTATGAGGAGGAAATATGTACATGGATCAAACCCTTCATTGCACCGTGTAATAATAACCATGGAGAAGGATGAGGTTATGCTCGATCAGTTCTTTGTCCAATACTTTTATCATGGACAACCACAACCTAGTGAAATGAAACCACATGGAAATTCTAAAAAAGATAATATCTACAGCAGAACGTCAGAAACCACTAAAGAAAGAATAAAAGCATTATGCAAGACAAATACAAAACCAAAAGACATATTCCACACCATGCTGGAAGAACAAGGCGGAATTGAAAGTGTTAAAAGTTTCGCAAATATTCCGAAAGGCAGGGGACAAATCAGTTATTTCAAAAAGTCAGTAAAACCGCACATAGATCCATTATTAGAATGCACTCATTTGGCAAAAGAACAAGAAGGTAAAAATAATAAATTTATTAGAGATGTGAGATCAGCTCCTGAATTTACTATGCTTTTGGCAACAGATGCTCAGCTTAAAAATTTGAGGAAATTTTGTACACATAACAAAAACTTTTGCATTCTTGGTGTGGATACAACATTCAATATTGGACAATACTATATAACTGCCACAACGTATCGTCACCTCATGCTAGAAACAAGTAAAGGTACTGAACCAGTAATGTTAGGCCCAATATTATTACATCAGAAAAAAACTTTTGACAGTTATTTAAAATTACCCAGTGGACTAATACAAGAGTGTCCTGAACTAAAACATGTCAAAGTTTTTGGGACAGATGGTGATGAAAATTTATCATCAGCATTTCAGGTAAACTTTACAGATGCAAAACATCTCATGTGTGACATACACATGCTTGATAATATTAAAAGGAAATTAGATTCTTTGGCAATTGAAGGGAACATAGCAAAGTTGTATATTAAGGACATATTTGGGGAGGTGGTTGATACATCAAAGTTTAGAGGCTTGGTGGACTGTCTGTCAACCAAAGAGTTTGATCAGAAGATGAATAATTTGAAGGAACCATGGATCAAACGCCACAAATCAGGTGTTACATTTTATCACTATTTCATGGACTTCAAATCGGACATTATTAAGCACTGCATGTCAGCAGATTTACGCAGCATGTGTGGCCTTGGATTTCCTCCTAAACCGTACACTCAGAATCCAAATGAGTGTCTGAATTCTGTGATGAAGAAAGAGTTAATCAAACAGAAAGGACAAAAGCTTGACCCATATGACTTTGTTTGTCAAATTGAAACAATTGTCAAGAGACAGGAAAACGAAATAAAATTATCACTCATTGGGAAAGGTGAATATCGGGTGAAACCAGAGTATTCCCATCTCTGTGTAAATGAGACATCTTATTGGAGAAAATCAAGTAATCAACGGCAGGCTGTTTACAAATCGTAAGTGTTTTCCCCTATTACTATTAATAAATGGTGCACATCATGCACAGATGACTAAAGTCTCAAAAGCTTCCACAATATCTTTTAATGCTGATGAAAACGGCACAGTGTAAAGTATGGAATGGATTTTGGAATGGAACAGTGGAATGGAATTTGGGAGAATGTTCTGTCCTTGAACCTTAGGATATATATATGTGTGTGTGTGTGTGTGCGTGCGTGCATGCGTGCGTGCGTGCGTGTGTGTGCGTGTACTGAAAAATACAAACATTCTCTCTTCAGATTCTGTGATGAGCCCATACAGCCAAGGGTATCATCTGATGTACAGTCACAAGAAACCAGTGATTTTTATGATGTTGAAAATGATGGAGTTGAACAGCTAACTGATGAACATGAGTCATTGCAAGGGGAAGGTGCTGTTTATAAGAGGGTTCAGTTGTCTGTTAATGCTGACCAAAGTGGTATTATTACAGCGCCTTATCGCCTACTACATGATATATTCAACAGTGCTGAGGCACTGCTGGAGGATGTCAGCAATATCATCCCTGTTCCTGGATGTTCTGACAAAAGGTTATACTTTGTTTGCTAATTCTAAACATCCTGAAAACCCTTACAAACTGAGATACGCACCCTCATCTGGTCACATTACCTGTGATAACCAGTGCATCAGATATGCAAGTCTTAAACTCTGTCAACATACTATTGCCCTTGCCCAAAAGGTAAATTGTTTAGAACAGTTTATAAATGTATTCAGGAGAAATTCAAATGGAAGCAATCTTACTAAGGGTTCTACTCGAAATCTACCAAGCAGCAGAGGTAAAAAAGCAACACAGGCCACATCAAGAAGGAAAGGTAAATCCAATTCCATATCGTCTGAACTACTTCAATACAGTGGTCACTTGCATTCTGCTAGTCATTCATCTACCCCCACCCAGACTCAGCCATTTCACCTGACATTCATGGCTGGCCTTATTAGGAAATGTTATGGGTGTGGACAACCATTCAATAAAAGACATAAGTCCCCACCTCACGATTTGCTTCTTAAGAGATTTGATCATCGTGTTTACACCAGCCCGAGGAGTAAAGAAAAGAAAACAACGGTTAACTTGCAAAACACATATTTCCATCTAAATGTTCACTGTGCAAGGCGATTGGATCCAGGGTTTGAGATGAAGAATATTCTCATACATAATGAATTAAGGGAACAACTGACTCTTGTTCACAAAGAGAAATTTAAAAAAACTTAACGTTTTTACAATGTAATGTTCATTGTATTTGAGGACACTGAATAACAAGTCATGTCTACCAATACATTACTGTGAGACTGATATGGAAAAGATGGGCAGGCCTGAAGTGCATAAGAAGTATGATGTCAAAGATGTTCATATATTTATCTTCGAGATGCAGTGCATGATCAACTAGTAATGTTTGACTTGGTTTTACAAGTACATCGAATGTCTGTTATGTGCCAACTATTAAAATGTCCAAACTCCTTAATAATTTGTCACAAATTCAAACTCTCTGCAATTTGTGCTTTCATTTGTAGACATGCAACGTAATCAAGAGTGTGAAAATGTTTACATGGCAATCCTCAGTAGCACTGGCTTAGCTTTCTGCCATTCTGAGGGCAGATCGTATCAGTGATGTGTTGCCTGTTATCTGTCACATTCCAATGGACTGCCCATACATAACCTTACAGAAAGTTAAGATTTTCGAAGGCACAGAGAACTGATGAAACTCACTAACAATCAGCTTGCAAAATATTCAACTGTATTTATTTTTGCTTTTTGTTTGTAAGTTCAAGGATGTAAAAAGATAACTATTTTTATTAAAAAAAACAAGACAATTATGACATTGCAACAGTTACGTTTGCCATCACTGACAAACAAAATCCTGTTCCTGAATAATATAGTGCTATGTATCTTATGTTATCAATTTCTTTGTTATGTAATATGTCTTAGCATAGACTGTATTTCTGTACCTTTCCCTTACAACGGCTTCCTCTACACAAATGTGCATTTGCATGTGTCAATGTTATGTATGTCCTTCATTGGACAATAAATAATGCCATTATTAGTATTTGGTGTATAGGTTGTAAATCATTTCCATCCATACATTCATCTGTTATGGCGCCTAATTCAGGACAGCCATCGTTCAAATATTCCTAAAGATAAAAAACTATGTAGCCAAACCATGTGAAACTTAATTGCAATTATTTAATCTGCATACTTAATTATTATCACTACCGCACTGTACATTGTCTTGTCAGCAACCCTGTACCACTTTGTCACGTTCATTAATATGACATTTAGAACCTTAACTGGTCATCCCCCTTGGCCGCGTCTGCCATCACATCCACTGTTACAAAGAAGTGCTATTGTTTCTCTATCTGTCAACTGTTGTGTGCTCGCCTGTCCATTGTTGTCAAAAACCGTATATATATGCTCACATCCATATTGTCAAGGAGTCCGGTATTCAGACTGTCTGTGTAGGGACGACCACGAGCAGAATAATCCCTCGTAGGAAGCGCCCTGGTATTGAGCCGGAACTCCACTAACCTCATTCATGTATACTATTACTAATGTTTGTCCTGGCTTGTGCAACCAACTAAAGTAGTTTGAACTCAACCTATCCTTCGTCTTTGTCAACTTATTGTACGTATAATTCCAAGCTAGTTCCCCTATCGATCAAATCTACGCGTTGACACATCCATCCTTCCGATCTATTCATACACATTTTTTTCTTGATGTCAACAAAGCCCCAGAACAGGACCCGCTGTTAATACAGTTACAGAATGGCATTTCTGGAGTTGACAGGGCTAATTGATAAGTGTATACAAAATGCCTCCTGCCTTCTGATAAAACTGATAACACCAACCAGCTACAGATTTTTGGAACGAATGCCCTGGTTTAGTTTCCCTTATGATCAAAACAAAACAAACTCGGTCTTCAAAATATTTACATTTAAACTCCATTCCAAGACTCCACTCCAAGACTCTACTCCATGTTTTACAGTATGCCGCGAGAAAACGAGTGTCCACACTGCGCACATGATATTTTCTCATTTCCATGTACGGTTCGTGTATGTCGAAGAAGATTCCTTTTGCTTGTAAAAGATTTGTTACAGTTGTCACATGTATGAGTCAGTGATGAGGATGTATTCTTGCAGTTGTTGGATAACCTGTTTGCTAATAGATTGATACGTTTTAAGTTCACAGCCGGGTCATTTGAACAGCTATTGGCCGTTGCCCATGTCTCAAGTTCATGCAGGGACTGTACAGAGTCTAGAAAACGTTGCCTCTCCTCCATTCTGAATAAAAAACAACAACCAAAAACCGAATAGTGTAGACGTTAAAATCAAATAAACTTAAATATGTTGATAGTTTAATTAGATAAAACAAACTTATAACACTACCCATATTAGTTATAATCGGGATTGGATATAATAGTTGATATTTCAAAATGTGAAGAAAAATTCAAAAAATATGTAACTTTGAATATTTATATTTTCCAGCTAACTATATATTGAACCATTTACTTTTAAGAAAGTTCCCTGTCTTGTGAACAGCGTCGTAAGATTGAGTGTAGACACGACAGGACCGTCAGTCTAGATTCGCTCACAAGAGTGAAATGACATATGAGTATGGGGGGGGGAATAACCTCTTATATAAAGACAAAAAAAACATGCGGCTATATCCGGTCACGGCTAGCCAGTTCTGGTTACAAAACGTAAACTATGTATTGGCTTATATCACAAGGGCGAGTCACACAGCGAGACGCTGACCTATTTATAGCTCGGGTCTTTCCCTGGCTAAATATAGATTCGGTATTGCACCACAACATGCAATATAAGACGCCTATTGTGGTCAAGTGACTCTCATTGACCAATTAAAAGACGGGCTCCTTCGGCACCTGTTCCAGAACTGTCCTTTTCCTTTCATCAGTAAGGCATTAGTAAACGATTTAACTGATTGATTTACATCATAGATAGCTTGGCAAGCACAATCATATAGGGTCTTTCTTACATCGGGTGAAAGCAAATTAACATGGAATTTGTTTACACAATCATCAGTCAACTTAAACCTAAAGTTCTGTCCAGAGTGTGAATCACGTGCTTCCTTGTGGTTGTCAATATCACCACGCGACTGAAATGCACAAGTGATTGGCAGATGTAGAGACTCTGACCTACATCCGATATCGAATCCACTGCACAATGTAAAGAAGTCACTCTATCCGATAACATAGTCTATCACACTTGTTCCGTTTGATGAGATATTCGTGGAATCGTCAATCAATTGATCATTTCCATTTCTGCCGTTAAAAACTGTGATATTCAAATTTGCGCATACCATAGTTTGAAATAAAATTGTCACATGAGTACCGTCTATGTTGAATATTATCGTGCAAGAATTCACAATAGTCCATACAGTAGAACACAGATATAACGAACTCCAAGGGACCGAGAAATTTAGTTCGCTATATCCGTTGTTCCTTATTCACATTTGACCGCCATCTTGGATTGTAGAGATGTAGAGACATGTATATGCTGAGGCTACAAATCTTTAATTTGTACATGGACATTGTCATAACATTAAAATTATGAATTTATCATTCACAGACATTAGCTAGAACATGTTTAACAATCACAACAATCTCAACAATTTTTTTACAAAGTCAACAATTTTGCTCTGCACACCACGTCTTGCAGACTTCATTTTGTCAACTGCATCACACACATCTGCAAGAGAGTGGATATTATATCGTCCTCTACATAGTGCCGGTTCTTGCGTTAAAGTCCCCACCAAGTAGAAGTGAGGTGTTACCCAGCTCTTGTAGAACATCAGTTAGAGAGTCTTGTAGCAAGGCTATACCACCATGCACGTTACTATGAGCGTACCATGGAGATATCTCAGGGTGAATATATACAGAACCTAATAACACATCTTTGAATTAAAAACACTTTGTCGAACAACAGGGTATAACTTCTCAATACACCCGATCCTAACTCTGCCGCATGGGAAACGACACCATATTTGAAAACCTATCTTCCCCATGTTAGTTGTGTGATCTGAGCAAACTATCAGCGTCGATGCGTTGTTTTCCTATTCCATTATGTAATCTTAGTATCTTGGCGTGGTTCCCAGAATCCAACACGGAGTCGGGAACAGCGTCGAAGCCATCGCTAGAATAGGTGGCACCGTCATCATCTGATCCTTTCTTAGTCTTACGTCCGAACTCTTCACCTAAGCACTCTTGATGTCTCTTGTCCGTACTGTGCCTGTTGTAACAGGTAGCCGACGAAACTGTCCTCACCATGCCTCCTTGTTTCAGAAAGTTACGATGGGGTTCCTTGGCGTGGCGTGCCTTGTCCAAAAAGTTCTGCAAAAAACATACCGAGGGGTGAAATATGTAAAAGTGAGTAAATGAGTTTAGTTTTACGCCGCACTCAGCAATATTCCAGCTATATGGCGGCGGTCTGTAAATAATCGAGTCTGGACCAGACAATCCAGTGATCAATAGCATGAGCATCGATCTGCGCAATTGGGAACCGATGACATGTGTCAACCAAGTCAGCGAGCCTGACCACCCGATCCCGTTAGTCGCCTCTTACGACAAGCATGGGTTACTGAAGATCAACACTCTAAACCGGACCTTCAGGGGTAGAAATATGTAAAACGACATCTGAGTCTAAGTAACTGATATTAGTTTACGCCGCTTTGAAAGTAAATCGGTCATGCCGTATAATATCAAAATGTTGGGAAATGAGATCAAGGTCTTCGACGTATACCAGTTAAGGTGATACTCACAAAACTGGGTGTGGGTTAAACAAATCTAAAAACACGGGTGTTCACTTCTCTGTAAGGATACTTGTCAGGGTAGGTCTAACTACAGTCTGTGAGAGTGAACAAACTGAACTGATGACAGTGATTTTGGTGACTGTTTGACATCGTACACCGACTGTCTATAACACGTAGGTCACGCTACCTAAGACTGGCCTATCTGGCCGACTATCTGCCGTCGATCGTGATTCAGCTGAATTAAAGCTAGCTGTCACGTAAGCTTACAAATTACATGATACCCACTCACCCGACCTTCGCTCCTGTACTTTAGGATCTGAAAGATATATTAGCAAAAAAGTATTTCTAGTCTAGTTTATGTAAATTTATGTACACGTTTTCTGTTTAATATAAGTTAACAATTCAGATTCGCCAAATGACTTGAAAGTATAATACTTACAGAAAGTTCCCGAAATAACCATATTAGAATACTATCAGTTAAATGATTAATTTTAGATGAAGTAACGGTTGAGAAATAATAGAGTCAGAAATTAATCAATAGCTAGGTGCCATTATGTGGTTTGCTTCAACAGAGCAACCGGAAGGTCCCAGCCCAGAAGCCTTAGAAGCCAAGAGCGTTGGGCACGTAATGATCGTGGGGCGGTGGGGTAGCCTAGTGGTTAAAGCGTTGGCTCGTCACGCCGAAGACCCGGGTTCGAATCCCCACATGGGTACAATTTGTGAAGCCCATTTCTGGTGTCCCCCGCCGTGATGTTGCTGGAATATTGCTTAAAGCGGCGTAAAACCAAATTCAGTCAGTCAGTCAGTCGTAATGATCGTAACTTATAACACCATTGGGTGCGGTGAGCCTGGAACAGCACCGTATTCCATGTGATAAACTGTATCTAACATGGATATCATATCTCTACACAAATAGATATCGATACTAAACCCTCAACCACAAGAAAGTCTACATCGGAAGGTGAAGAACAAGAAATCTTAAACAACGTTCCTGACATTTTAAGACATCAAGCACTCCAACAATTTTTGTTGTTTGGTTTGTGAATGCCCTGGGCCTCCTTTCAAAAAGCACTAAGATGATCGTAAGTCACCAAGGTAACCTTAGTGCAGTGTTGAAGAATGGGAGTTAAGGTTAACCTTAGTAAAGGTTGCTTCGTGAATGGAGCCCAAGACTAATACTGGGACCAACAAGTATGAATATGCTTATCATTACTTAATTTACCTTAACTTTGTTAAAATCCTCCTGTGAAAGTGTATCATTTCTCTGAAGATGGAACTGTTCAGACACTACTCTGCGAGTGCTGTGCCCACCCAAAGACTGAATACTGATATGACCTGCAGATGAGAAAGAACTTCGGATGGTTAAAGGCACTGTATTATAATACCACACTCCTTCAAAATAAATAATGCATTTCTCTGTCAGTCCTCAGGGCAGCTACCATATAATTTATTCCCTCCAAAATTACGTATTTAGATTACAATATTGAATTATAAAGTTCGAATGAATTAATGCAACGTTGCATTAAATCGACTTTCGTGCCGTCTACTGACCGAACATTATTTTAAGCGAACTCCATGGAGTCATGTCCCTTGGAGCGCTTTTTACAAATATCCTACTAAAACACAACATGTGACTGAAACCAGTTCGGCAAACACCGACAACACCGCGTGCGACAGTTTTCGATGTACCGAGCAATATTACGGAGTTTATATTCCATATAATATCATATCAAGTGTTATTTGTTTGGAAGCTGTTCGCCTCGAAGTTTCAGGTAGCAATTTCAGACAAGTCGTAAGGGATAATAAGTCTTTTATTGCATCAATAGGAAGCTAAAGTGGGTGCATAAGCCCCAATATATAATACTGTATAGGGCAAAATATTGTCGAAAATATATGACATTGTGACTTTAATGCAGTTGAAAAGCTTTTATAATTCATGGCAGAACAGAAGTAGTCCTTTGTTGCCTTTTCTTGAATGATACAAATCTGGTGGTTCTGAATATTGATATTAATCACTAAAAATAGCACACCCTATCTTAAATCTGAGTAATCAGTTTGGCGTATTATAGGTGACCTTTTACTCAATGTTGAAGGATAAGCATATGTGCATATACTATGCAATTACAGAACTTTCAATATTTCTTACAAGAATTAAAGATTCTACCTTACAAATGCAAGATGAGTGCATCAATATGCAATCAACAAAATCTCTCACTTGATAATTAAAGTGAAGAATGAAACACATGTTATTAAAGCACATGAATCATTTGTGCTACCTCTACTAGACAATGGGACACGTGTTATGGAAGCACATGAACCATGCGTGCTCCTGTGTTATTGTGTGCTATCTCTACTAGAGAATGGGATAGGTGTCGTTGAAGCACATGAATCATGTATGTTTCAGTGTGATTGTGTGCTACCTCTATTAGAGAATGGAACACGTGATATTGAAGCACATGGATCATGTGTGCTCCTGTGTGATTGTGTCCTACCTCTAACAAGAGAATGGGACACGTGTCGTCGAAGCACGTGAATCATGTGTGCTCCTGTGCGATAGCGTGCTACCTCTAACAAGAGAATGAGACGTTTTATTGAAGCACATGATTCGTGTGTGCTTCCTCTACCAGAGAATGGGACGTTTTATTGAAGCACGTGAATCATCTGTGCTTCTTCTACCAGAGAATGGGACCTGTGCTATTAAAGCACAAGAACCACGTGGGATCCTGTATGACCATGCAGAGATTAACGGGTCACGTATGGAACCACATACTCAACATTCTAAATTGAATTTTACCTTCGTTTGTGCAGACTGGCTTAAACTTTGGAGACATCGTGGCTAGAAGAAAAATACACGTACTTTCATTATGTCCTCCCAAGCACACACATTCTCATATGAGAACAAAAATAATAAACTGTCCAATTCTTATCAAAACCTGAAAGAATTAAGTACAATTGTTCTAGTTGTGTTCCTGTATTGTTTAGTAAACATCTGTTCACTCCACACGAATACTTCACTCTAAACACGAGTATGACATGTATAGTAATATGAATGCTTGAATAATATGTACCAGTGTGTGAAATAGTTTTGAAATGTGACCTGCCCGAGGACTGACTGTCAAAAACGTGACCAGTCCTGAGCAAATACAGCCAGTCCCCAAAACTAAAACTCTTCATTGTTAAGTTAAGTTTATTTTGTTCAAATAATTATACTACCCATAAAAGGTTTAGACTCACTTAAAGCACTCACTGTATGTTCTGTATATACATGTGGTTACATCGAAGATGAATTTCTCCACTAACTTGGGCGAACCAACTGCTAACTTTATGCAGATAAATTGCACGAGGGTCATGCATCAACTTGCTGAAAAGCATGTGCAAATATCGTGCATGTGAGCAGCTGCGTTTTGGTGTAAAGTTTTGTTAAGAATTTGCCAATTTTCACTGAGTTCGATCATTTATTGAACTCATGACAATAAACTTTTCAACGTTACGAATTTGTGTTACAATATATCAGTTCATGTGAAAATAGTACCTTTAGACAGTGTAGAATATTTTGCAAAATCTAGTTGAGATCAGTTGACTGAAGTAAGTGGTGGCTGCATTTAAAATAGTGAGTCTAAATTTTTGATGGGGAGTATATTTCCCCCGACCAAAGGACGGCCTTACTTATTTAATAGACCGTCCTTCACACAAATAGACCGTCAAGGACGTGGGACGGGATATATGTTATACGCTGCATTATGGACCCGTCGTTGATACAGATGTTTGCAAAAGAGAGCAGCTATCGGCTTGATACAGCAAATAGTCAACATATCAAATCAAAATTTCGTTGCATGATTGCTACCAGTACCTCATCCTACATAGGTTGTGTCTGACCACGAATGAGGTGTGTCTGTTTGACGAACCACATCAAGCGCTGCTTACGTCAGTTACACCTCTTGACGTACATGAATAGAAATTCAAGATGGTGTACATGACAGGGTGCAAGTGTCTAAATTGTGAAACATTTGTGGGCCTACCTGGAAAACGCAATCGTTGTAAAAGTTGTGTACGCCATTTCCTTTCTCTTGTATCTACCAACTCAAAACATTTCAGACAATCTGGAACGGCGACAGATGTTTTCATTAAAGGCACAATATTGCCGTGGTTGTTGCAGATGCTGTAATGAACAGCTAGATTCAGCTGGTACATCGACCACTTTGACCGGACAAACTCCGGCGACAGCACCACGATTATCCAGTGAGAGTTTCTAAGAAACTCCAGAAACAGATCTGTGATGTACTTCCCACCACAGCTGAAATCCCGGTCGTATTCAGCACATTGTATACCATACTTCTTGGACTCCAATGTGTTGATCAAGTTCATAACCCACTTTGTGTCACTTTGTGCGTGGCAGAAATATGCCACATATCTCTTGAAATCTGCGTTGCGTTTCGCCATTTTGAAATCTAAAATCCCGTTTTATAGTCACGTCAGGATACTATTCCCTAACCCGGTTTGTGTCAGCATTGGCGTGGCAGAAATACTCCCAATATGTTATTCTCTGTTCCGACAGTTTGAGACCCAGTCACAAAAGACCAGGAAAATCACGATTTAAATCCGTGTCACATTTAACCTGTTCGAGCCATACCCTGGCTTTGCGCTGTCTGGAAGACAGTGGGCGAGACGTATACTTGACGATAGCCTTATGGTATAATGTGAAAGTTCAATAGTTGGTTCTAGAACAATTCCACGTCAGGCTGATCACATGGTAAACAACGAGAACTGGTCCTAAAATACCTCCACGCCAAGCTGTACACGTCCGGCTTGGCGGCCAGCCAGATATGTCAAGTGAGTGGGTGAGTGTAGGAAACAACAGCAGTAAACAATAGACAGGGGTCAGATTATGTTTTGACTTTCATGGTTACGAGGGCTGGACGAAAGGTTCCAAGCCAAACTACCAAGGATGCCTATTGCACACTTAAGCGTTTATATTTATTAAATACAACATTATTCATGGAAATTACATGCAGAATAAACTACAATGGTATCTTCACTAGGGCCTTCACGTGATTTATAAATGTGAAGAACATTTGGTGTTTGGCGAGACAAGCTGACGCTCCATCCATTAGGGCTGGGACGGGTACTCGACTTCGGGTCGGGTACAGCTGGAATCGAGTCCTATTTCTCGGAATCGAGTACCAGGAAAGGGAGAGAACTCTGTAATGACAAGGGCAGATAATAACTTGTCTTTTTTCATTATAACGTAACACATTTACATCGATGGTATTGTCCGATTAATGGAGGTTATTATTAACAACTGTAATTTATCTTTTGGTTTAAACTACAAGCTATGCCCAGTAACAGATATCCAAAAGCATGTTATTCACTGCTTTGTGGTCTGGACAGTGCAGGGGAGAAAATCATGGGCCCGTCCAGTTAGATGTTTGCTCTTTTCTTATGGTTTTGGTATGGTGTGGGAAAACCATGGAGTTGGAGACAAGTCACTGTTTTTAACATTTTCAAGCAAAGAGTTATTGACTGTTGGAGACAAAATTGGTCAGTAAACATTAAGGAAAGTAACAATTTATCTCTTTATTGCCAGTATAAATCTTCACCAGAAATGGAGTAATATTTTAATGTGGTGCAAATGGACAGATATAGAATAGCTCTAACCAGATTTAGATGTACAAATCATGATCTTGCTATTGAAACAGGGAGATGGTTAGGAATTATTAGAGATGAGAGAGTGTGTAACTACTGTTTGTCTATGTCCAAAAGTTGTGTACTTGAGGGCGAAATTCATTTTCGTATTACTAGCTCTCAATATCATGATCTTCGATCCCAACTGTTGAATATTCTCCATTATCTCTCCAACGAAAAGAAATTTATCCACATCATGAAGTGCGAGAATAAGTCACTATTAGCAGAATACATATTCAAGGCCTCAGCTGTGAGACAGAGGTTCCTCAATACCTGATGCAAGCGAGACAACTCAATCATATTCCGTATAACATCTTGTCTACCTACAACTATGGTTTAATTGTTTGACTTATAACCATTACAAATTATTGTGCTCATGCATCACTATATACATATACAATTTGCTATGACTTGATATGCTCTTTCTCAGAAATTGTACCAAACTGCAAGGGAGTTAACCCTATCAACTTTTGCATTATCATATTGTCAACCTCTAATTATTATTGTTCAATTGTACAATGTATCTGCTGGGATAATTATGCCGTTCACGCTCTTATGTAAGAGCCACCAAAATGAAATGCCATGTATTGTTTGTACTCTGGGCCAATGGGCCCCTATTACCGAAATATATTGAACTTGAACTTGTAATTTATCTGCGCATGTGCCAGTGAGTAGTCAAGTTACAGTAACAGTAGGAACGAAAAGTACATTTTAACAAGCAATGTAAGTAATGAGATGACCCAACTTTATGGATGATCAACATCTTTATTTTAACAATAGCGACGTTTCTGTATAGGTTCTTATACCGTTTTCAAGCATATGGGAGGATGATGGGGTACACCAGTTTATATACAAGATAAGATAATGCGACAACAATGGTGGGGAAACAAAGCATCAAAGAAAGTTACATGATGAGCTACAATGACATGATGATGAGCTGAGGATAACAAAATGAGATGAGTGGGATTACCATGAGAATTAGCGAATGTAAGTTAATTAGGCAGAAGCCAAGGTGGTGGTGGGGGTATTTATTATTGAGAAGCCGGTGGTGAGGAATGTGAGTATGAAGGTTGATGAGAAGCCAGAGTGGGTTGAGTGGTTTATTATTTGTGGATTAGGTGGTTGTAAACCGAGGGGATGTAATAGCCTTGATCTCTGTTAATAGAGGGATTAAAACGGCGTATTTGTAATGCTTCGGACAATTTCCGCTGAGTGTAATCATGTTTGTTGTTTGTAAGTGTTTTGACAGTGTCCCAGTTGATGTTGTGTTGAGGAAATTTGGTGATGTGTTCCGAAATGGCTGATTTGGTGTCTGCATTGTTTGTGGATGTCTTGTATTCTTTGATGCGTATGCTGAGGGGTCTGGATGTTTCACCAATGTAGTGGCTGCCACAGTCGCAGCTGATGTTGTAAACCACACCTTTAGGCTGTTTTGTTTTGTAGTGTTTCCTACCGTTTGCTTTAATGATAGTTTGGAGAAGTGTGGCCGTCAATGTAAGTAATGGTGTTACTCTTTATATTGGTTAAACAGTCGTAAATTATATAGTTGGTGATCATTTTAATGTCTTATTGTCACCCTTATAAGTTTTCTATGATATTCAGAAAGTTGACAGAAGCGCTGTATTCCTTACATTTCCGGGTACTCGATTCCGATTCGGGTAAGTACATGCGGGTACTCGATTCCAATTTTTCCTACCCGTCCCAGCCCTACCATCCATGGGGCCACCCAACCAGCTCTAAAAGCTGAGTTGTCCTCACAAAGTTTATTGATAACTACTACAAGAGTGGACCTCATATTTTATTCATAACTGTACAATATAACCACAACAATATCCATGACAACATCAACGGCCCTTCTTCTTCATTTTCATCTTCTTTCTCACCCCACGTGATTCCTCCGTGTCACCCTCGTCGCGATGACGTTTCTTCTTCTTACCATCAGTAGTGTCGTTCATTTCCTGCAGAACAAGATAGTAGCCTTAACAACACCCTGACAGCCAAGAATGGAATCAATGCAGGCTTATTGAGTTCATAATGGCATGGGTACAGGTTGCTAATGCAGTGAGTTTGATTTAACACAATTTTGATCTGTATTTCAGAGTGCGAGTTTGATGAGGAACTTCATGCAGGTTTAATAGTTTAACATTTTGTCGAAATCCATGACCATAGGCATGCCACTGACATTCCATGAAATATAATTATGGTGAAACAGAAGTTGAACATGCAATCATAGGCTCTAGGGTGAGTGAGTGAACATGGTTTATGCCGCTTTTAGCAATATTCCATCACAGTAGGGGACACCAGAAATGGGCTTCACACATTGTACCCATGTGGAGAATCGAACAACAGTGACGAGCAAACACTTTAACCACAAAGCTACCCCATAGGTTCTGGAAGGTACCGAAAGGAGTTCTGTTTAACAAATTGCTGCACCTTTGATGACAGGGCCACCTATAGCCGACAAGAGCTGAGAATGGTATATGTTAATGGCTACTAGAGTTGAGGAAGGTATATGTATGGGCTGACAGCTGAATTCAGTACATGTACACGCTATTAGAGCGGACAAACTCCGGCGAAAGCACCACGATTATCCAGTGAGAGTCTTCCAGAAACTCCTGAAACAGATCTGTGATGTACTTCCCACAACAGCTGAAATCCCGGTCGTATTCAGCACATTTTATACCATACTTCCTGGACTCCAATGTGTTGATCAAGTTCATAACCCACTTTGTGTCAGCATTTGCGTGGCAGAAATATGCCACATATCTCTTGAAATCTGCGTTGCGTTTCGCCATTTTGAAATCTAAAATCCCGTTTTATAGTCACGTCGGGATACTATGCCATTACCCGGTTTGTGTCAGCATTGGCGTGGCAGAAATACTCCCAGTATGTTATTCTCTGTTCCGACAGTTTGAAACCCAGTCACAAAAGACCAGGAAAATCACGATTTAAATCGTGCCACATTTAACCTGCCATACCCTGTCTCTGCTCTGTCTGGCAGACAGTGGGCGAGACGTATACTTGACGATAGTTTTATGGTATAATGTGAAAGTTCAATAGTTGGTTCTAGAACAATTCCACGTCAGGCTGATCACATGGTAAACAACGAGTACTGGTCCTAAAATACCTCCACGCCAAGCTGTACATGTGATGTAGACTGGCGTCCGGCTTGGCGGGCGGGCCGGATATGTCAAGTGAGTGGGCGAATGTAGGAAACCACAGCAGTAAACAACAGACAGGGGTCAGATTATGTTTTGACTTTCATGGTTACGAGGGCTGGATGAAAGGTTCCGAGCCAAACTACCAAGGATGCCTATTGCACACTTAAGCGTTTATATTTATTGAATACAACATTATTCATGGAAATTACATGCTGAATAAACTATCATGGTATCTTCACTAGGGCCTTCAGGTGATTTATCAATGAGAAGAACATTTGGTGTTTGGCGAGACAAGCTGACACTCCATCCATGGGGCCACCCAACCAGCTCTAAAAGGTGAGTTGTCCTCACAAAGTTTATTGATAACTACTACAAGAGTGAACCTCATATTTTATTCATAACTGTACAATATAACCACAACAATATCCACGACAACATCAACGGCCCTTCTTCTTCATTTTCATCTTCTTTCTCACCCCACGTGATTCCTCCGTGTCACCCTCGTCGCGATGACGTTTCTTCTTCTTACCATCAGTAGTGTCGTTCATTTCCTGCAGAACAAGATGGTAGTCTTTACAACACCCTGACAGCCAAGAATGGAATCAATGCAGGCTTATTGAGTTCATAATGGCATGGGTACAGGTTGCTAATGCAGTGAGTTTGATTTAACACAATTTTGATCTGTATTTCAGAGTGCGAGTTTGATGATGAACTTCATGCAGGTTTAATAGTTTAACATTTTGTCAAAATCCATGACCATAGGCATGCCACTGACATTCCATGAAATATAATTATGGTGAAACAGAAGTTGAACATGCAATCATAGGTTCTGGGGTGAGTGAGTGAACATGGTTTATGGCGCTTTTAGCAATATTCCATCACAGTAGGGGACACCAGAAATGGGCTTCACACATTGTACCCTTGTTGAGAATCGAACAACAGTGACGAGCAAACACTTTAACCACAAAGCTACCCCATAGGTTCTGGAAGGTACCGAAAGAACGGAGTTCTGTTTAACAAATTGCTGCACCTTTGATGACAGGGCCACCTATAGCTGACAAGAGCTGAGAATGGTATATGTTAATGGCTACTAGAGTTGAGGAAGGTATATGTATGGGCTGACAGCTGAATTCAGTATATGTTCACGCTATTAGAGCTGACAATAGCATACACATGGGTTGCTAGAGCTGAGAATGGAATATGTATGGGTTGCTAGAGCTGAGAATAGAATATGCATGGGCTGCTAGAGCTGAGAATGGAATATGTATGGGCTGCTAGAGCTGAGAATGGAATATGTATGGGCTGCTAGAGCTGAGAATGGAATATGTATGGGCTGCTAGAGCTGAGAATGGAATATGTATGGGCTGCTAGAGATGAGAATGGAATATGTATGGGCTGCTAGAGCTGAGAATGGAATATGTATGGGTTGCTAGAGCTGAGAATGGAATATGTATGGGCTGCTAGAGATGAGAATGCAATATGTATGGGCTGCTGGAGCTGAGAATGGAATATGCATGGGCTGCTAGAGCTGAGAATGGAATATGTGTGGGCTGCTAGAGCTGAGAATGGAATATGTATGGGCTGCTAGAGCTGAGAATGGAATATGCATGGGCTGCTAGAGCTGAGAATGGAATATGCATGGGCTGCTAGAGCTGAGAATGGAATATGTATGGGCTGCTAGAGCTGAGAATAGAATATGCATGGGCTGCTAGAGCTGAGAATGGAATATGCATGGGCTGCTAGAGCTGAGAATAGAATATGCATGGGCTGCTAGAGCTGAGAATGGAATATGTATGGGCTGCTAGAGCTGAGAATGGAATATGTATGGGCTGCTAGAGCTGAGAATGGAATATGTATGGGCTGCTAGAGCTGAGAATGGAATATGCATGGGCTGCTGGAGCTGAGAATGGAATATGTATGGGCTGCTGGAGCTGAGAATGGAATATGTATGGGCTGCTAGAGCTGAGAATAGAATATGTATGGGCTGCTAGAGCTGAGAATGGAATATGTATGGGCTGCTAGAGCTGAGAATGGAATATGTATGGGCTGCTAGAGCTGAGAATGGAATATGTATGGGCTGCTAGAGCTGAGAATAGAATATGCATGGGCTGCTAGAGCTGAGAATGGAATATGTATGGGCTGCTGGAGCTGAGAATGGAATATGTATGGGCTGCTAGAGCTGAGAATGGAATATGTATGGGCTGCTAGAGCTGAGAATGGAATATGCATGGGCTGCTGGAGCTGAGAATGGAATATGTATGGGCTGCTAGAGCTGAGAATGGAATATGTATGGGCTGCTAGAGCTGAGAATGGAATATGTATGGGCTGCTAGAGCTGAGAATGGAATATGTATGGGCTGCTAGAGCTGAGAATAGAATATGTATGGGCTGCTAGAGCTGAGAATGGAATATGTATGGGCTGCTAGAGCTGAGAATGGAATATGTATGGGCTGCTAGAGCTGAGAATGGAATATGTATGGGCTGCTAGAGCTGAGAATGGAATATGTATGGGCTGCTAGAGCTGAGAATAGAATATGCATTGGCTGCTAGAGCTGAGAATGGAATATGTATGGGCTGCTAGAGCTGAGAATAGAATATGCATGGGCTGCTAGAGCTGAGAATAGAATGGGCTGCTATGAGAATGGAATATGCATGGGCTGCTGGAGCTGAGAATGGAATATGTATGGGCTGCTAGAGCTGAGAATGGAATATGTATGGGCTGCTAGAGCTGAGAATGGAATATGTATGGGCTGCTAGAGCTGAGAATGGAATATGTATGGGCTGCTAGAGCTGAGAATGGAATATGCATGGGCTGCTAGAGCTGAGAATGGAATATGTATGGGCTGCTAGAGCTGAGAATGGAATATGTATGGGCTGCTAGAGCTGAGAATGGAATATGTATGGGCTGCTAGAGCTGAGAATGGAATATGTATGGGCTGCTAGAGCTGAGAATAGAATATGTATGGGCTGCTAGAGCTGAGAATAGAATATGCATGGGCTGCTAGAGCTGAGAATTGTATGAGGGGTGTAAATATTGTTTTATAAAATATACAATGGATCTGTATGAAAGACTATCTGAAGACTGAATGCCATATAGCTGGACTGAATTAACATCTGTCTAGTCTATTTATCAATATATATTTCATACTGAGAATATCCAATCGGAGAAAGTCTGAGTGGGCAATGACTGACTGGTGGAAATCGTGAGAATGAATCTGATTCTCATTACCTACATTTAGTTACCTTGTATTGATTGATATGTTAACCCAAAATCACCACAGGGTTATTGTTTACAAATGACTCCATCGACGCCATCAGATCAAACTGATGTCATACCCCTGAAGGTCCGTTAGAATATTGATCCCCTAATTGTGCAGGTCGATGCTCATTCGCTGACTTGGTTCACTGGTCATTGTATCCCAATTGTGCAGGTCGATGATCATTCTGTTGATCACTGGATTGTCTGGTCCAGACTCGATTATTTACAGACCGCCGCCATACAGCTGGAATATTGCTGAGTGCGGCGCAAAATTAAACTCACTCACTCACTCATACTGAGATCATGTGACTTTTTAGCAGTCACAACTTTAGATTATTTCTAAATCTAACCAAAACAGACAACATACAACCCTGAGGGGTTACGTTTGGCTCTGTTGTGAGCTTACGCAATTCCAATACAATTTCAGAATATGTGAGCCATTCAAGTGCCTACCACAGCATTCCAAATGTGTTAAGTAATATCAAGTTTCCAATTTGATATGTATGTATATATTATGACATTAATTAAAATCAGACATTAAATTCACATTGATCGTGGCTCATGTACAAAAGTATTTTGTCTTTTCTAAACAACTAACAGTCTGTGAATAGCATTAGTCTGCCCACTAGCAGAAGCTATGTAACCTCGGTGCTGGGGGTCAGAGTGAGTGGGTGACTATGGTTTTATCTAATTTTAGCAATATTCCAGCAATATCACTGAGGGGGACACCAGAAATGGGCTTCACACATTCACATTGTACATTTTAGGAATCAAACCCAGGTCTACAGCATGACAAAAATATTCTTTAACCACTAGGCTACACCACTGCCCTGCTGGAGGTTGGAGGAGCAGGGGGAATATTCCTGCAACTGACCATCTTGGCGTGTCTCTGCGCCTCGCTGACTCTCTCCATCAGCATCATCACCTCCTCCTCCTCCGTCTTGTACAGCGGAAGCTTCTTGTTGATTAGGTGCTCGATACGCTGGTACAGCTCAACATCGTATCTGTCAAACAATGCATATACTCACTGGGGTATCCATTTTCCCAGCTGTACTGTGTGAAGAAACGTGTACATGCAGGCCCTGCAAATACTCATGTTTAATGGGTGTTTGCTTTGGGTCAAGTGACATATATAGAGGATATTATATGAGTGACCATATCATACTATGTTTACGACACAAGTGCCTAGATGTTGGTATTTCCTGAGAGAGAGCGAGGGACAAACCGAGATTTAGGCACGAGTGTCGTAATTATAGTATGAAATGGGCACGAATATAATGTTCTATTTATTACCAAAGTCGTTAAATTGAGGAAAATACACCCAAATCTGCTTTCAAACATAGGCTGGCTACCCACCGTTGCTGCATGTAAAACACAACGTCATAGAAGAAACGTGATGTCATAGCATTGTTCATGATGTCACATCACCATGACAAAGTGATATTTTGCCTTAGGGCATCGTATGAAAAATATGAACCCCGATATTTTCGCCCTTGTAAGTAATAAAATAATATACCAATAAGGTTCTCAAAACCGATACACTTTATTTTCTTACAGAGTATTGTATCACTGCCAATAGACAGTGTGTACGCCTTGAGAATAGTGGCCAGTGGGGTGTTATCCTGGTCATATGATCGTAAAATATTTTTGAAAGGGTACTCGGCATCAGGAGGATAAGGTCTGGATGATTACACGTCATCAACTGTTTCTGAGTGGGGTCTCCACGTAAACTATGGCAAAGTGTCACAGTGGGCTAGTTTCATAAATTGGCTTTCATCCAGACTACTAATAGCAGTCACACAGGTGGATGCTTGATATTAAGCCATATTTCACCTCACCTCACAGTGGGGACACCAGAAATTAACTTCATACATTTTACCCATGTGGGGAATCGAACACAGGTCTTTGGTGTAACAAGCCAACACTTTAACCAGTAGGCTACCCAGATATATAACAAAGAGTGTTGTTGTTTGCCTCATATCTCCATGTTATACAATGAGCAATATGGGAATTCAAGTCTTTGGCTGTGCTCTAAGATAGAGAACCTGTAATGGTACAACAGCAGAAATCATTGTACAGTGTAGTGTTTGAATAAGAAACAAGGCAGTGTCTGAATGCACATTCATGTTGATTCATTCAAATAATAATGTCTGAAAACTCTTATTAAATTTCAACTGATCATATATTATCGGCAGAATTAATATTATAAACTATTTTTAGCAATGTTATTGAAAACAACGATTCTTGTTTATGCTTCGCAGCTTAGCGTAACATCTCGGCTTTTGCCGCCTCCGTCTTGACGCCCGGACACTATGCTTAATGCAAAAATGTATACATGAAGCATTTTTGTCTTAGGCCATAACCTAGCACGATATGCCCAATAAGTTCCATAATTTACGTATAGGTAGCGATGTCTTGCTTAATATGTTCAGAATACATGTAGAATTATTTTACCCAAAAACCTTCGTCTAAAAGTTTTCGTTGACGGTATCCATTTCCATAATATGATTGGCTGCTTAGGTCAATGTGTCTGATTTTGACCAATCCGACCCTTATAAGCAGACTGTAGTGAAAAAGCGTCGTAAGAAACCAATCTTTATCCAATAAAATCGCTTCTTACAAATGTGAAAATACTCTCGGCAAGAGTACAGTGATATTGTTGATGTTCAGAGCTTTCGAACGATACCCGCCATCAAACGATTAGCCTCTATGTAAGTGACACGTGCCACTCACTAATTAACAAGAAACTGATTGGCACTTCCCGTTTCTGAATAATCTCGGGAGTCAATACCCGCGAATCAACAAAATGTAAACACTTGCTTGTTTTTACAGTCACACTGCCCACTACATGTATTAATTACTCTAGGTAAGTGTTACGCACCACTCACTGATTAACTAGATGCTGATTAACACTTCCGTTTCTGAATAATCTCGAGTCACAGGCGAATTGTGTTGTTACATCATTTGGACCTAATCTCATCAAAGGGTTACTACCGTTGGCTGGTTTGTTGTTTAACGGTACACTCCGAGCCTGAATATTCCAGCTATATGGTGTGCGGTCTGAAAATACAGAGTCCACTGAGTTGGCTGGTTTGTTGTTTACCACACTGTGTCAGCAAGCCTGACCACCCGATCCCGTTAGTCGCCTCTTACGACAAGCATGGGTTGCTGAAGACCAATCAGTTGAGTTTATAAACGGTGGAGATATTTTGCAACAAAGAAGTCTGCGAACTGTGTCTATAAAATTTCAGGACCTTCTTCTCACAATGCATATTTAACAAGTGAGGGCTGGTTCAGTTTCTTGGGCACAGTACTAATCACACATGACTATTTGAGTTATCTCCCTTCCCTTAACACTGGACTTTCATGGATGACTAACAACAGAGCATGAAGCAAACAACAGCAGCTTGAAGGTTGCTCTTCCTCAAACATTAAAAACTAAATTATTGTGATAAACTGTGATAAGCCATGCCTTTTAATCTAGTGGTTTGTCTACAAGATTCACACAGTTACCTACTTTCTAATGTTACATTAATATTTTGCTGCAGGCATTTTGTCAGTACACTACAGCCTGATTATATCGTTGCACAACATAATACAGCAATGGTATTCTGGGATCCAGTTAAAAATCATATTCCTTAGGTTCTATTTCGACTGAAGCACCTTCCGAAAAATGTCTCCAACCACCCGACACCGTTAGTCGCCTTTACGACAAGCATAGTCGCCTTTTATAGCAAGCATGATAGAAAACAACACTGTATATAGAATTCTATACCAGCTAATGAACAAGAAACAACACTTACATTCATATGAAGAAGGTGTTTTACATGCATAAAAGGTAATAACCTTCTCTTGACCGATATCTGTTACTCTTATTTGTATTTTGTAGACTGGCATGAAATTCGAAAGAATTATAGAAGAAATCATATTTTTGTATCTTATTTATAAAACTGTATTAAAAAAAAACATTGTCAGTTTTGGATTCAGAAGTAACATGAACTTACTGTGACACAAAGGTTATTGACTTTCCTGATCTCCCCGCCCTCGCTGTCCTGCCCACACGGTGGATGTAGTCTTTGGAGTGGGTGGGGATGTCGAGGTTGATGACGACATCAACGTGAGGGATGTCAAGACCTCTGCAACAGAGAAAGATCATGAGGGTATGCTGTGTTAGTTCATGTCTTCATCTACATCGTGACATGTGGTAGACGATAGCACAGGTTCAAACTAGTGGTTGACAGCATAAACAGCCATACACATCATTGAGACGATGACTCATACAGTGACCACCTAAACATCCAGATCAAGTTATAAGCATGAGGATCTTGGGGTCTAACATACCATCACCCACCAAACTGCCCAATCAGAGAGCTGGAATCATTAAAAAAGCACGGATGTTATTTACACTACCAAAAGAGTTGCCCGCTCCTAACAAGGACTACCCATTTTAAGTAGGTTGAAGGAAGGGAACAGGGACTGTTGTAGGTTTATTAAGGGCTACCAATGAACTCCACTTTCATGACAGTACACTCAGCAAACTGCTGATAATCAAATGTCAATCAACCAATCCAGTGATTGATGGTGTGAGCAAACATCAAGTCATTAGGTTGTCTTGGCAACCCATCAGCTAAATCACCAATGTCTGACCATCAATTAGGTCTTCTCTTATCACCATCAGATCTTGCTGGGGACCAACTATAACTTGGAGTCCCCATGAGTGAGTGAGTGAGTGAGAATGGTTTTATGCCACTTTTAGCAATATTTCAACAATACCACAGTGGGGGACACCAGTAATGGACTTCACACATTGCACTCATGTGGTGAATCGAACCCCGGGTCTTCAGTGTAACAAGTCAACGCCATAACCACTAGGCTACCCCACAGCCCTGGAGTCCCCATGAGGTTCAGACTGGCTTCAGTTGTGGTGTAGACGGCCACTTACCTGCTGGCTACATCTGTGGCTATCAGGATGGACCTGTTTTTACTCTTAAACTTGTTCAAGGCACCCAGTCTTTTTGTCTAAAAATAAACACCATATTATGAAACATATACCCAGGGGTTGTACATTATTTTATGCTTTCTAGTGTGGTTTGACCACTGAATTGTAAACATGGTCATAGAATCATTAGATGGTGAAGCATTATGTTGAAGATTACTGGTGTGCATGACTGTGTTGCTGCCAAAACTTGTCAAACCTAAAACCAATCATTAGTACCTACCACTTGTCTTATGGCCTCTACCTCTCCAGTGACCAATAGAGCATACAACTTTATGGATACAACTTCTTGCATATTGCATAGAAAGATGTTTCGGTGTAGATCCTTACACCTTTATCAAGCTTAAAGTGTAAGAATCGACACCAAAACGTCACCAATAAACAAGAAGTTGTTATGCATGAAGTTGTATGCTTAATTACTGACTCACCAACTTCTAGCTCTCCTGTGGCCCCTGACAACTGGACTAACTGTTCAAATACTCTTTAATATTGGACAAAACTTCTTGAAAACTGTGTGTCTCATTCGTATAGGACATGACGTCTGCTTGAAAAAGGATGGAGAGCTAAAGTGAGTGAATGAGTGAGTTTAGTTTTAGGCCGCTTTTAGCAATATTCCAGCAATATCACGGCGGAGGACACCAGAAATGTGGTTCACGCATTGTGCCCATCTGGGGAATCGAACCTGGTTCTTCAGCGTAACGAGCGCAACGCTTTAGCCACTAGGCTACCCCACCGCCCCTGGAGAGCTAAGACTGGAAGGGCAACTTCTGTCACTTTTAGTGACATGGTAGGACAAGGTCACATGCCTACATGCCAGAGTTTAATGTAAACACAGACACAGCACACTGACTCTAAGACGACAAGTCCTTGTTTCACAATGATAAGTGCCAGTCAAAGCAATGTGGCCCAGGTTGGAACCATCAAACTTACACTGTGTTATGGATTCTCTATCAAAAACAAAGGGGGCAGTCACCATGATTTTTTTTCTCAATGAAATATTGAGCTAAACAGTATAAATGTTTCTGTATATCAACCACTTCAAAACAAACAAACCCAAAGTTGAAACAGAAAGGTATTTACCTGGCTCATCTGTCCATGCAGGGGGACAGCCGTCATGCCAAGGTTACGCAACATGAGCGCGACTCTCTGTGTATTGGCGCAGGTGCTGCAGAATATGATGAAGGAGTTGCCGGCTAGCTCGTTGAGGATGTACACCAGGTAGACATCCTGCATCACACAAAGCATACATACCAAACATGTTATAGTTGTTATCATTTCAACTTTTGTTATGAGAGAATGTTTTTTGTAATTTGTATTATCATTCATTGGGTGATAGTTGTTATGGGTCACAAATGTTTAAAGTTTTGAGTGTGGGTTTTGGCTCGCATCTCGCATCATATATGTTCAATGGCAATAGTATTTGTAGCGGTACGCCTTTAGAGATAGCGCTTCAGAGTTGCCTCCCTTGGCAAGTTGTTGACTCGTCATGCTGTGTGTTCCACATGATTCCATATCGTTCTGAGATGATAATGATGGAGCCTAGCTTTGCTAGAATGCTCGAGAACTGTGTAAGAGCTATATAAACGCTGATGTAGTGTTGTGCGAGATTGGACTTATTACATGACTTGATTTATGCACTTCTGTCTGCCATCGTCGAGTTTCTCAACATTTCAAGACTGACCGTGCTTGCCTGCTGTCAATGAGTTTATCTGTTCTCACTGTAAATGTCAAGACTCTGGTGAGTTGATATTTTATATTTGTGACCAAATATGTTAGATTTATGACTCATTGTACTAGATATCTGTTTGTCATGCATTGTAGCTTGCTCATTGTTTGTTCAATATATTATTAAATATGTTAGACTTGTCTGTGTTCTATTTTGCTGGTTCAAAGGGTACTCTTAACTCTTTTATCACGGCAAATTATTAACCGTAACAAAATATACAGTAGGGATTAAAAACTAAGTGCCCTATTCATTCAAGTCAGGAGTGTTGTAACATTGAAGTTTACAACTCTGTTCAGCATTAAAGTGAACAGAAATGCCCATTCTCTCAATACTGGTCATGCAATCAGTGAAAGTTTTCCTACAAATCCATAGCATTAGTTTTAAATATAACAACATAAATTAGGAAATTCCAGTTTGTCCTCTAATTAGGTCCAGATACATCCCTGACTGATTTATTTGGTAAAGATGCAGAAGCCATTAAAACCAAAACATTATCAAATAATAATGACAACTGACATAAATAACAACAGATAAAAAAGCCATTAAAAACAAAACCTTATCAAATAATTTATGACAACTGACATAAATAACAACAGATGTGGCTAAAGTTTTAAATAAAGGTTTCACAGACACAAACTTCCAGAACACCAAGAATATCACTATTAAACTTAAAATATCAACCACATATCAAAATTGAAAATTTAATAATACCCGGTAAATTGTATATTTATATACTTATCCTATCTCACAGTATGCACCATCTCTCTCCTCTACGACCATGTGTGGAAACGTGCTGTCAGCTAAGTGCTGTCAACGGCGTCTCTCTATCTTCGGATGGTACGTCCCAATCGGATGGTAGCATGGATGTTGTTGACACACCTTAACTACTCGTCAGGATTGCCGATAACCTCCATTTACAGTGTAGTACTTCGTCGGGGGATTTATTATCCATTTTGATATGAAACCAGGTAATTTTGGTTCCATCACGTTCCCACTGTGACCGTGTATCACTCAATTGGCAGTGTCTCTGGATAAGGCTTTTGGTAACTTTAGGAAGATTAAGTCCCCCTTCCAGTGGATGATAATATCACGTTGTTGGGAACTAAACAGAAAGCCTAGACATAGGATCTCATGCATTGAACTCCAGAGCTGAACTGAGTGGACCTAGCACTGAAGTCGACACCTGGCAGTAAGCGCTGAAACCTGAGGAAGCGTTGTACCATGAGTCAATACAGAAGCCAATAAACTATGAGGCACCACAGAACCGGGAAAACCATGAGTAAGCGCTGAACCTGGAGCACCATGAGTGAGCGTCGAACCAGGAACCCCAGGAGTAAGTGTTGAACCGGTAATACTGTAGGTAAGCGCTGAACCAGGAAGACTGTGAGTAAGAACTGAACTAAAAGCCCCGTGATGAAGCGCCGAGCCGGGAACACTGGGAGCAAGCGTCAAACCAAAGTCAATATGAGTAAGTGCCGAACCAGGAGTCCAGGAGGAAACGCCGAACTGGGAGCGGCAGGAGGAAGCACCAAGCCAGTAACACTGGGAGGAAGCGCCGAACTGGGAGTAAGCTCGGAACCAGGAACACTGGGAGAAGCGCCGAACCAGGAACACTGAGAGAAGCGCCGAACCAGGAACACTGGGAGGAAGAGCCGAACCGGGAGTAAGCGTCGAACCGGAACCAAACAAGAGCGTCGAACTGGAAGTAAGCGGCGCTCTGACCAAACATATGGGATCCGTGACAATCGGCGCTCTAATCGTAGATAACTGTCCTGATGTAAGCACTGCTTCAAAAGTAAGCGGCGCACTGGTGGAAAGCGCCGAACTGGAAGTAAGTGGCGCTCTGACCAAACACGTGGGATCCGTGACAGTCGGTGCTCTAATCGTAGATAACTGTCCTGATGTAAGCGTCGCTTCAAAAGTAAGCATCGCTTCAAAAGTAAGCGGCACACTGGTAGAAAGCCCCGAACTGGAAGTAAGCGACGCTCTGAGCAAACATGTGGAATCAGTGACAAGTGGCGCTCTAAACGTAGGTAATTCCTGATGTAAGTGTCGAACTGGAAGTTAACGTCACTTGTGATGTAATGTTAGGAATCACAATATGCGCCGCATGAGTAGTCCCCACCTCCGAAACGTAAAGGCGCTGAGGAACATTCACCACCAAAGACAGCCGGGATGTATACCAGACGTAGATAACACAACAACTCGTGGTGGTGAAGAATCTTCTAGAGTAATGAGGCTATAAGAATGCGGACGGAATAGTGACGCAGATTTTCACTGAGGTAGGAACCTCTCTAAGAAATCTTCATTAGGAGACTTCGACTTCGAACGTCGTACTGCAGATATCAAACGGCGATCTAACTTAGGACGTTTACTACTCAGACCCTCAGATGGATTCCGACAATCTCTGTCTACAAGCTACCCGGCGATATTCTGAAAACGCATCGTCGTCACAGTTTGCACACAAAGTGCAACGTCTAGACCAATCACACCGGCCTAAACAGTCAACACATAGGTTATGTGGGTCTGAGAAATTACTGTTGCAGTTATCGCAATGTTTATTAGAACCATAAAGATTCGATTTTCCCATTGTAGAAACACAATCAAACTCTCTTATAGACAAACACACGTCCACACATCGTGGCGACAAGAAAGAAAATAACAGGTAGAGGTGGTCATGTGATCATTTGGGCGAGCCGCACCCTTTGGTGGATGATTGACAGGCGTTTATGTCGGGGTGAGGGTAGAGGTCAGGGCGGGTCAGAGGCCAGTTAAATTTGACTCAACTTAGCTGACAGCACGTTTCCACACATGGTTGTAGAAAAGAGACATGGTGCATACCGTGAGATAGGATAAGTTTACAAATTAGCTATTTCCCACCTTATACTTGACAGGCAGAAAGATGTAAAACTGCTGCAGTTTTTCGACTGTCTGGTACTTTGATGATACTTCCACCTTTACTGGATTCCTTAGTGACGCCCTCTGCAGTTTTTGAACCTGGATAAAGGGGAGACAACTGTCTTTGTAGTAAAACTTTGACAACATATGGCGCTTGTCCAAACATTTCTGAGCCACTATTTTTTCTTTCTTTCACTTGTACCTCTTTTATTTGTAGTCGAACAGCATTATCATGTCAAACACCCAGTTGATTCCATTTGCAGTGAGATTGCCATAATTTAACAATACCAAGTGTTTATAAGAAATTTGACTAAAACAGGATGAGGTATTTATGTACAACAATAAAACTGCTAACAATGAGACTGCAAACATCTTGTTTCTGATGATGCTGCACAATGTGAGCGAGACAGTTAGGTTTTAACAGTTGTTGCAGCATTCAAGATTCTACTGCTGAATAGTTGCTACAACAGAGAAAAACTCCTGATACTTGCACATGATTATTAGTAAAATACTTCATCATTTGTCCATGAAGAATTGATCACATAGTCATTTGATTAATATGCTACCTTCAGAGAAGTTTCTACATCGGGCAGCCATTGCATGGTTTTTTTCTTCATTTCTCCCTTAAAATACCAATCATTGATACATGCATATAAAATAACCCGGGAACTACAAGGAATTATGAATCGGACATAAGCGAATGCTGTAAGTCCCCTGCCAACAAAAACTCTGTAGTTCTTCGGAGTTCATTGGTTATTCTATTAATCTTCAATCAGATAAGTAAACTTCATGTTCCTGTCTCGCGTAAAGCACAATCCCACCTTCTTGGTCATCGTGGCAGAATACAGGTAGGTGTTCCTTTCTCTTGGGATGACCTTCAAGATCTTGTCTACCTGGAACCAACAGCGAGATCACTTACACCCAACAGCAGGTAAACAATGGGCAACATACACACAATACCATGCCAGTATGAGAAATAGTTTCCAAATTTTGCTAGCCAGTCGGCTATAAACTTCAACTATGCCTGAAAGTTACTTGCCCACAAAATAATTCACTAGCCCGAAATTCGAGTGTAGACACAAGTTTCATAATTACAGGGCTCAATTTAGTGCTTTGATACTTGCACTGGTGTATCCCAATATTAGAAAGTGCAACCTAGTTATTAGTCTAAGTTGCACAAGTGCAAGTCAGTTTTTGAGAAATATATTGATAAATCTAACATCATAAGCATAATTATGTCAGCTCCTTTTTCTTCTAAACGTTGCATAACCAAGAAATCAAGTGAAGTAGCTGACAAAAGTGGTAAACAAAACTTGGAAACTGAGAAACATGCCAATATGAACAAGAGTGAATCCATTGACATTGCCGACGCATGTGGCATTTCAACGCTGGGGAATATAACTACAGATGATGAATTAAAACGTAAATTAGAGACAAACGTAAATCCAGCCACACGCAATGCTAAAAATTACAGCATATTTCTTTCATTACATATTCCAATAAAAGCGGTGCAATGAGAATTTGGCTGATGCAACTAGGCTTCTCTTGTAGGATGCACCTGGTGCAGGTAGGTTAACATCTCTTAAATTGAGCCCTAAATTATGCTGCTCACATAATGAATATTTTTATCAGGTCACGAGCTAGCAGGCCAGTGGCTATTTCGAACACTGTACCATACACAGCTGCTTAAATTAATTCTTCTATGTCCTGGGAAAATACTTGATTCTAGTTTTGATTTATACAAATACAGGAGATATATTCAGAGTTGACTCGATTTATCTGAAGTGTTAGACAATACACCACGACAGAAGAAGCCATGAGAGTATACAAGAAACGATAGCTGGAGGGGCTTTAAATTATGGGAAATGAATGTTTTTGATGAAATAACTGTCTTAAACACATGACGACCTACTCTAAACATAAGAACACCCATGACAATTCACTAACATCAATGAAAATGGTGGAGTGGGGATTACCATGGGTACTGTGTTTTCAGCATAGAGACCAATAAATTTGACTGTGCTTAACTTGACATGTGAATCCTCACCCTGCACACTGTTTCACTTTTACTATCAAATCTGTAAGTAATACATGTATAGCTTTATACTGACTACACAGCATGTTAACTGCCATGGTGACCATTCAGTGACAACTCAACAGTGTGCACCTTGAATAACTCACACAACTCCCTAGGGCTCTCCATTGGAAACAGTTTCAATACCCTCAATATATCCTGGAAGAATCATTTAGAATCTGCATTCGGTATTTGATTCAAACAGTGTTGTACTTAATACAAATAGTTAGGCTTGAAACTTTCTGCCACACTCGGTAGATCGATGCTAATGCTGTTGATCACTGAATTGTCTGGTCCAGGCTTGATTTTTATACAGACCACCGCCATGGAATATTGCTGAATGTGGCGTAAAACTAAACTCACTCACTCACTCACTCAATCAACACTGAGCAGCAGGACTTACCTCCTGCTCAAAATCCATGTTGAGGATCCTGTCGGCCTCATCCATCACCTGAAAAGAAACACAAGTGTCAAAGAATTAAGTGAGTATTTTTTTTACAACCTTTTGAGCTATATTCCAGTAAAACCATGACGTGAGACACCAGAAATAGGCTTCACACATTGAACTTCGGGTCTAATGTGAGCTGTATCACAGAAGCAACTGTGAATTGATCAGACAAACAAGATGGCAGTATGATCAACATAATACATCATCGAGGTACAATGACACATAATAAGCTCAGTCACTGTGTGAACACCTGGTCCCCATGTGAGTCACTTTTAGGGACATCCTGAAATGTCTGCACTGACCCTGAATCACCACCTGGGTTAACTATTAGAAATATAAGCAAGAAAAACATGAAAACTACAAAGATTGTTTCCTTGATTAGGACAGCTGCTACAGTTACAGACAAATTTGCTGGAACCATCAGACACTGTATCCATACAGGCACACATACTCACCAGGTATTTCAGATTACGTAGATTGAAGCCCTTTGTGTTTTCTAGATGGTCGACCAGTCGTCCCGGGGTAGCTTAAAGTGACAACAGAAACTTGGATCATCTTCAACTGTCAGCAACACTACTGTTTCAACATTACCCGAACTGATGCCATGTATGTCGTTTTGCATACTAGTCATGTGGAAGGCATGTTTCCTAACATTTCCAGTGAGGAGTGTTTAAATTACAGTGTACTCCGTCAATACCGGCATCAGTCGGGACCAAATAAAAATGCTGGTTTTGACAGAGTGTCGGTTTAGCTAGGATGTTCGCTTATGGCGCCTTTTAGCAATATTCCAGCACACGGAAGTTTGCTGTCGTGTGGGGATGTCACTTTAGCATTAACAAGATGTTTGAATAAGAAACAAGGCAGTGTCTGAATGCACATTCATGTTGATTCATTCAAATAAAAATGTCTGAAAACACTTATTAAATTTCAACTGATCATATATTATCGGCCTCTGGTTGACTGGTGTTGAAAGAGTTAATTACTCTATGTAAGTGACACGTGCCACTCACTAATTAACAAGAAACTGATTGACACTTCCCGTTTCTGAATAATCTCGGGAGTAACCGCTAATTGTGTTGTTACATCATTAGGACCTAATTGCATCAAAGGGTTGCGCCGTCTTTCATGTGCCGGTTTTTACAGATTCGTTTTCATAACAACTTGTTCTTTGGGACTGGAAAACAATGCCGGTATCCTGAGTAGACAGATGCCGATGTTTACAGATGTTTTAAATGATAATTAAGTGCATTTCTGCCGGGACTGAAACTTTGTGCCGATGTAGACAGAATGCCGGTGTTTACAGAGGCCGATATTGACAGAGTGCACTGTATATGAAAGTACAGAATTCAACATCACTATTTTTTAGTTATTTCCAATTTGAATCAGGATGTTTTAAACTCACTCCCAGCAATATTATCAATTTGTGCAAATACAAAATCTGAACGATAATACCCCATTCACAATTCTGTTGACAACATGTCCATGATGTACAAAATTTAAGCATAGACTGACAAAAGAGAAAACTGAATTGAATGAGGATCCTAGTTATCATGATGAGGGAAACACTGAATTACAACATCGTTCAGTGTTACTGACATCAAACATCCAAAATATGTTCACTTATAATCTGACACATCCAACATGTAAAATTCAATTTTAAGTCATCATCATCATCCATGTTTGATACAGAAGGCATGTATTTCATACACAAAACATACACCTTCGCCAAAGCAAAAAAAAATCTTCAATGTGTAAGACTTACATATTCTGAAAATTCAGACATTTTTCCATAGGAACCAATGTTCAAACCTTTTGGCCTCTCGGGGTAAATAAATGGACCTTATCTCCTGGACTATACAGGGATAAGACAGCAGCCATTACCTATGATAACATGTGGTTTCTTCGCTAACATCAGTGCTTGTGTCATCATGTCGATACCGCCAACCACCACAGCTGCAATGAACAACACCATGTCATTATGCAACGACACCATCAAACTTTCATAATTCATTTTTAGTTGAATGCTCTTTGAAAATGTAAACTGTTTTTGCCTCCCTTGAAATGGTAGCATAAAGACAGGGGTGGAAATAACCCATTGCCCGACGTCCGAGTCCAGTGTTTTTGTCTGTCGGGCAAGCTTTGTATATCACACTGTACCGGTGTCCAATTGACTTTCCAATGCTAATTATGTTGTTTATTTTAAAACTCTAACAAGAAAACGGTGGGTATGGTGGAAAAATTATCAGTGCAAGTGATTTTACATGTGCCACTGTACCGGAGTACACTAGCAATTTTAAAGTTATTTCCAGCCCTGAAAGTACAATCACATCAAAATCTGACAGTCCCTCCATATCTCACATCAGGTGGATTTTCTGTTCAACCATTTAGCACGAAAGCTTCAAAATTCTCTGAACAAGCACACAAACATTAAGAGCGGCAAATCAAACTTTCTCAGCCGTTTAAATTGATCCGCTTCATTCTCAAAGTGTCTTTGGACACTGACTGACTGACTGAGTTCAGTTTTACGCCGCTTTTAGCAATATTCCAGCAAAATCACGGCGGGGGACACCAGAAATGGGCTTAACACATTGTGCCCATGTGGGGAATCGAACCCGGGTCTTTGGCGTGACGAGCCAACGCTTTAACCACTAGGCTACCCCACCGCCCCTGTCTTTGGACACAGATTCAGATAGTTTTACAAATGGGTCTATGAGAAATGAACCACTTCTAAAAGAATTTGTTTTATATACCACTAATGAGACTGGTGATAAGTACATTCTCAATATGACATACAGCGAACAAACAAAGCTCAGAAACAAAGACCTAGATTTGCGATAAAGCCATCCAGCAGTATTAGTGACCTTTTACATTCAACAGAAATATATAGCAGCCACAGTGTAGCTAGTGTGAACTTGTAATGTTTCTGTGCCCTGATCCATCTGCTTCCAGCATTCTACATGCCACCTGGAAAGATCAGACTAAACTAAGAGCTGGTCTTCACCCAATAATGCTTGACGTAAGAGTCTCACGATTTACATTCTTGTTTTAAACTTTTACCATCTGGACATAGATTCCTCGTACTAAAGTTTGCACAAAAAGGTCCCAAACATCTTTTATACCTGTTAGCATTAGACTTTTAAATGAATGTTAGACCCAGCCACAATTTTAAATGCATTTGACTACTAGTCTCTTACAGTATACACCGGTTATCCTTCTCCTCCTGTTTATCTGTGTGTTTAAGGTGATCGTTGTTCTTTGCTTAATTTTTTTTAACCATGCTGTATGGCTCACTGTTGTAAAAGGAATTCCTTTGTCGGGCAATAAAGTAGTGTTATCATTGTATCAGAACTGCATTGATGGATGCTCATGATGTCAATCACTGGACTGTCTTTTCCAGACTTAATTATAGTCACCACTGCCATATAGTGTGAGTGAGTTTGGTTTTACGCCACTTTCAGAAATATTCCAGAAATATCTCGGCGTCACGCCAGGGGACTCCAGAAATGAGCTTCACACATTGTATCCATGTGGGGAATCGAACCTGGGTCTTCAGCGTGACGAACAAACACTTTAACCACTAGGCTACCCCACTGGCCCCCATCTAACCAAATTAAGAGTTGAATAAACAAAGAATTGAGTGAGTATTTTTCACAATGTTTTAACTATATTCCAGCAATATCACTGGCACTAAACAATAAAATAACAGAACTCTACATACCAGTTTTGACGCCAATGCCAGCTCCCAGTGCTTCGAACTGCTCCGAGATCTGGAATGCCAGCTCCCTGGTTGGAGTCAGAACAAGAGCAAACAGTCTCTGGGGTGTGTCCAACAGTGACTGGAGGATGGGCAGGGCAAACGAGCCTGTCTTACCTGACCCTGTCTCAGCCAAACCTATCACATCTTTACCTGGAAATATGAAGAGTAAATCATCGACACTGATCAACTATTGATCTTATCATTGTTAACATGTTCGCATAACGATCTCCTTGGATGTTGCATTACACACAAGATGGTCTGAACATAGACCAGACCATCTATAGAAATACAAACGTTATACTGGTGTGACACTTTCTCATTAAAGTACAAATTTTAGTATTTTGGGGTCATATGTGGGATTGGAACCCACACTATCACAGTCAGGCATCTAATCAACAGCACACAAAGTCAGCCATCTCACCCACTCAGCTACTGCAGCTCCCACACAAACTGGAAGTCAGACAACTGGTAGTCTGGATCACGTACTTTGTGTACCCTCGGAGAAGCGTACCAGAATTCTGCAGAATCTGGATCTACCTCTGTAGCACCAGTTGTTGAAAACAATAATACTATCAGAACGTTCGACTGTCTCACAAAGGCTCTTTAATGTCTCTGTGATCAGTATTTGAGTCACATTGTGTGTACCAGCTTGTTCATGATTGAAAAAAAACCACAGTGACGCAGGTCTTACATTTGGTTTGTTTGGTGAAACTAATGAGTGTGAGGAACTTCTTTGAGTGGCATTTTAGAAGTTGGGAAATGCAATTTCTAGACAAACTTTATTTCATGAGTGCCATGTCTTGATAAAGCTTCTTATACATTAAGTTTGTCTATATTAATGAATGTGAGTATCGTGCTGAAGAGCCAAAGAATGAGTGATTTTGGTTTTACTCCGCTTTTAGCAATATTCCAGCAATATCATGGCAAGGGACACCAGAAATGGGCTCTACACATTGTACCCATGTGGGGAATTGAAGTGGGGTCTTCAGCGTGACGAGCTATAGTACTGTCGGAAATAGAAAAAAACTGTTTTTAGGCTGTTACTCTGTATCCCTAAAATTTACACAATTGCAAATAGCATATGTCGAAATAACCCACTTCGGCCTAACTGGGCGTTCAGTGGGATGTGTAATGATATCCAGAAAAGCATGTTTACTCGTAAAATCGGGCAAAACTTAGAAAAATTACGAATAGCTGCTCAAAACAATAGATCAGACTATAGATGGCAATTAGGTCGCTCAGCCAGGTATGACGACGGACCGTCGACTCACCTGGCATGAAATGCACGTGCTGCCTACAGGCACAAGGGGTCATCTCAAAGATATTTTGTGCTTTGTCCATGTGTGTTGACTATGTCTCATCTACTGATTAACATCTTACGTGTCTTTCTTTCATAAAGTTTATGTTGAGATATGTAAGAGAGTATGATACCCGAAAACCATAGAAACGCATCGTAGTATATAGGTGGCATGACCACCCGAAGATCGACAGGACTGGATATTATTTGTAAATTGTTATGACGTGCCGTGTACCTCCCCAGTATAATTGCCCTAAAGGATTATCTTATCTTAGCTGATATCTCTATCCCCAAGCCCGACCCCAGGTTTTGCTTTTGAGGCGACCCCTCCTATCTGTTTCTTTTTATAGTGACAGTGAGACTGCATGGTAGCTACATCCTTAATAGTTTCGGCATAAAAGTTATTATTTTTTACGTCAGCTATCGTTTATAATGAATCTACGTCTAATTTCAAATTGGGCATTTAAAAAGTGTCCTTTGTAATACAATATCGTCGAACACTAATTTGCATAAAGCCATGGTCTGTTCCAAATACGTCTTTCTGGACTTAGAAAAAAACCGCATTGCTCATTTCTGCACTAATTTCCCCTCAGTAAAGTCCTTTTTCTCCGTTTCCTATCTCTCTACCACTGAGACTGTAGTTAGGCCGAACTTAGTTTAACAGATATTTCACACTTTCACATATCAACTACATAAATTGTAGAGATAAATGAGAAAATACAGTTTTTCTATTTCCGACAGTACTATAGGCCACCCCACCACCTGAAGAGCCAAAGAACATAAAATAGGCACATCTGGGACTAAAACCTGAAATCAAAGGTTTATGGTACACCCAAGAAATACAGCACTGCAAATAGAGTTGCAGTTTCCATAGATAACTGGTTCACTCTTGCAGGACGCGCGTGATTCCTGCGTATTGGAATATAAACATTCTGTTTACAATCAATTCTAATGACATTGAAAGTAACACATATTATCAAATGGGACGCATCCATGATCATTGATTTCATGCAAATTGATTGATTCCCAATTTTGGAAAGGGACTCTCAGAATACATATACCACGAGTCCCCAGGACTCCCAGCTTTGAAGAGTCCTACTCTTGTCCCTCATTAATGTTGCTATCCAAAATGTAGATATCTAAGAACAAGACAGTTAAATTCAGTTCCATAGAAAATAAACCCCAAACAGAGAATGATTGTATTCTGTTTCAGAACTCTAACCCTTGTACATGTTGTAAGTAGGTCTTGTCAGTGTGACCATACTGAGCTAAAGTCTTTGAGCTAAAATATTTAGATAGAAATTAAAAAACTGTTATACCATCCAAGGCAACAGGGATTGATTCCTTCTGTATCAGTGTTGGGGCTTTCCATTTCAGTTGTTCACACGCCTCACACAGTACATCCACAATGCCCTGAAAACAATCATCACAATGACAACATAAACCTGATAGTTCATGCTCACATTATAAGGATTCAATATAAATGTGTCTTCGTTTTCATTTGGGTAATATCTAAATAATACTGTAGTCACCCTTGTGATAAATGAAAAAGTAGACATGCATCAAAACATTTGTGGATTATATGTGGTGGTGTGTGGTCCTGCGTATAGAGCTCACGACACAAATCAGTTGAAGTTAAGCAATGTTGAGCACGGAGAGTCCTTGGATTGGTGACCGTGTTGGGCAGCTTGACTCCTGAGAGTTTCTTGGACTTAATCCTGCCCCACAAAGAAGCACATGTGATACATGTGGTCTCTTCTTAGGCAAGTGAGTTTATTCAAAATTGCCTCTGTTCACTCAGCAGAAAATGGGTACACGGTGGGATAAGACATGTGACTATTAACCTTCTCTCGCTTCTCAGGCAGCTAGGGTTATCCGGGGTAATAATAATCAGATTTGAGCATGCTTAGGCCTGGATATATGCACGGTACAAATATGCTATTATTATATGAGTGGGACTGCACCAGTATACTACAATACACTTCTGAAACAATATGTATATTGTAATATTTTTGGGAGAACCGGTATACTGAGTTATATGAAGTTTAGGACATGTAATTATCTCTGTGGCTTAAGTTAAAACTGATATTTCCTTTCACAATCCACAGACAAAACACTATACTTTCCATCCTATAAACTGTATAAAAATAGAAAATAGACTCCCTAACTATCGGATAGTATCCAACCTAATTTTCAGATTGTGTGTTATTAGAGTGTGTGTGTGAGATTAGTTTTACGTAGCTTTTAGCAATATTCCAGCATTATCATGGCAGGGGACACCAGAAATGGGCTGCACACATTGTACCCATGTGGGGAATCGAACCCGGGCCTTCGGCATTAAGCGAACACTTTAACCACTAGGCTACCCAAGCGTCCCTCTGTTATTAGAAACATAATATATATATATATCTAGGGCTTTGGTGTGTACAAAATAGGATCTGTATGTACAATTTTCACTCACTGTCAAACACTAATGTTCCTATAATATATTGCAAAATGTATCACAATACAGGAACCTGAATCACAATATATAGCAATACAATTTATTTGCATATAAGCAGCCCTAATCATGAGTATGTTTTCACAAAATTAAAACGTCATGAAAATAGAGATAATTCATTTTAAATTTTTTTCATCAAAATCTTCCAGGCATGATCAACTTCATCAAGCCCAAGGTGACTGACAAAACGTCATGAAAATAGAGATAATTCATTGTTATTTTTTTGTCATCAAAATTCTAGACATGATCAGGCCCAAGGTGGCTGGTAGCGTGCCAGGAAAAGAAGATCAAGCTGTACACTTGAATATTCAATCAGACAAACACCGAAACGGTCCAAACTGTTTCCAGCAGCTGTCCAACACCTAACTCCAAACAAACATGGTTCTAGTAACTTCGTTCTAAAAATCATCCTATCATACATGTTCAACCACACATTGGACAAATCCTAGTAACTGAAAGCACACATACAAGTGACTTGAATGTAACGGGAGTTTCTTCGGTAGCCTCTTCAGCGCTTGATAAATTGTTCGCTTCCTCTTCTTCCATGTTTTGTTTAGGTTTTCAACGTTTACAACACGTGCGTGTTTTCAGTCGGAAATGAGTTATCTTTCTTGGGTTTGTCAAATGAAAGTATCCAAAAGTGTTTAACACGAAATATGATTTATTAGAAAAATGATTTCTCTCTCTTAATTACGATAGTATATAACACGTGTAGTGCTACAAAAGTAAGAGAAATATAAGTAATTATATTTCTTTTGTTTTCCATAACCTTATTCAGTGAGACCTTCTAGGTTCGTAGGGGAAAACAGACATTTATTCCTTTCCTAATCCACAATTTGTATTCTCTAACAAAATGGCGAAGCATCATCCAGATTTGATTTTCTGTCGAAAGCAACCGGGCGTTGGTTCGTATATTTGTGTATATTCTGCGTTTAGTTGTGGTTCTTTGTATTCAAATTTGTTCAGTCAAGTGTTTTCATGGAATTATGGAGGTTGTTATGGATTACTGAGTGTGCATCAGCCGCCCATGGATCATTACATTTTGAACGTGTTCTCATCATTGTTAGAAGGTGATCGACGTAGTGAAAACGTTTCAAGTATCACGCTTGCGATCCTATCCCTTTATAGACATTTTCGTGGTCTTCAATCCACATCGATCTAGGGGAAGATTCTAATACGGTTACACTTATCTAGTTCACACTGATTGCTGTTTTTAGGTAATTGCTGTCAATAGTAAACTTCATCATTTGAATGGGACATTTTTTATTCTAATGTGCAAAATGGCTCATGGCCCCTGCCTTTCCCAATACACCATGTATGTATATTCAGTGATCTCTTGAATATGTCATCACATGTAGGCATATATCTATAGCTGAATTACTACTGGTGGAACAATAAATCCCCACATAGCATTCGGACGTTGACCCAACTTTGGCAACCATTGCCATCGTTGGGCCAACGTCTGAATGCTATCTGGGTCACAACTTGTCATTTTGACGCTAATTAGTAGATATACAAATGCCGATGGCAAGAATTATTTGTTCATACCCCCAACTTTGCTTTGATGGTTCAGAAATTTGTTAACATGTTACTTTGAAAGTTTGACATAAGATATTGTTACCAGGGTATTAGCTGGGGTAAGGTTACATCTGTTCTGCTCCATATAAACAATTTTTGTATTGACTTCATGTGGCACAGGACTACAAACTGTCCTGTAGTGTTTTTCCAGGTGATTCCGATCCAAATCTTCACCGCACTTCATAAGCCTCATCATAGTTATTGTAACGTGCTACACTTCCTAAAATACTTGCCTTCAAACTTATGTTTTTGATTGTACAACACTATATTTATCCAGCTTGAAACTGAATTGGCAAAGATTTGTTTTCCATCCTCTTGATAATTTCGAACTGACAAGTACGTAGAAAGTCACATTACATACAAAGTGTGGGGGCAGGCAATATGAAAAACATCAAGTGGAGGCTGCACAAATATACAGTTCCTGCATCTTTTTTTACTAGGCTTTACTTTTTATTTGAATGTTACCAAGAATTCATTTAACTAATCATTACTGCTTGCAATTTCAGCTATTGGGAGACTGTGCGAAAAATGTAAGTGTAACCATGATGATGTTGATAAGATTATGCATATTAAATTGGACTGTCTCTGTAATCATCAAGATAAATGTTTATCAAAGCATATTAAATAATGAAAAAACATGTTAAATAGAATGTTAAACACTCCGTGATATATCTATATGTAGCTTGTTTTAACAAGTAATGTAAGGATTTTTACAAGATGAGCATGTAATATAAAATTGGCATATGTCTTGTCTAGTGTAAGTGAGTAATCTTAAATGCAACAATGATATTACCATGTCTAATTTCCAAACAAGGACAAATTCTTATGGATAAGCAACTTCTTAATGTAGACTCTTTGTCAGGGTAGATTCTACCACCTTCATCAAGCAAGGTGATGTATGGGGTTATACAGATATGCATTTATGTGGTTTATGGTCCCATCTTCATCTTCTGAGTGGTGTTCACAGACCTTAAAGTTACAATGTTGTAATTGTTTTCTTGCAGGTGATGGGGAAATGTGTTATCTGTGACTCGTACGTGCGTCCATGTACGCTGGTCCGGATCTGCGACGAATGTAACTACGGGTCCTACCAGGGTCGGTGTGTGATCTGCGGAGGGCCAGGGGTGTCCGATGCCTACTACTGCAAGGAATGCACTATAATGGAGAAAGATGTGAGTACACCACAGATAGACACGTCTCAGACTAATGAAAATCTAGCCCAGTACTCCCAACTATCTAGTTACTTCCCATGAACCTTTGGTCTGAAATGACCTGGAACCATTACATGTGTAAAACTGGCACAGCATTTTAGTCCAGTTATTAAATAAAGTCCAAAATCTGATTTGCAGCAAGTAGCATGACTCTTATTCATTATTGTTTGTTTCCTTTTACTTTAGGTATTGTATTTGCATGAAAAGAATGTGTGCTTATTTCCCTATGTGCATGATTTTTCATTTATGTTATATGAGCGTAGTCACTCGACTCACTGTGTTACAGTATCCTTCTCTGTTACAAAGGGTTTGCCTGCAAGTTTGGTGCAGGATGATAGTCCATGTTTTGTGTTATCTTTAACATTCAGTGTTCTATATTTCATATATGAAATATATATTAATCATACAACATTTATGTTTCAGAGAGATGGGTGTCCTAAAATTGTGAATTTGGGCAGTGCCAAGACAGACTTGTTTTATGAGAGAAAGAAATATGGCTTCAAGAAAAGGTGACCTGTGTGTGCTTTTGTCTCACCTTATCAAATCAAAGACATTTCACCATTTCCATGGTAAAACATTTTCGAGAGCCATAAGACATCCTGTTTTCTTCTATATGACATATGGACGACATCGGCGGGCAACATCCTCATTCCACAACAGGCGGTGTCACTTGACATCAAGTACAAGACTTAAACACACAACATTGTGTGAAAATTATTGTGTCTGATGTCACATACTTGATTTTATGGGAAGCATGCTAATAAATCTTTTTAGAAATAAAAGTCTTTCCTGTGTCTTTTACACGTACAAATATTAATGTCTGTGCTTCTGAAAACATTGCTAATAAAAGTGACTGTCTTGGACAGTAATAATTATTATTCAATCAGGTTGATCTTTCAGTGAAATCAAAACAAAAATTTCCAGTGTTAGCTCTTGTTAACTTACTTGATTCATGTTACAAATGTACATGTTCTAAGAACGTGGACAGAGCTCTTTATATGAAGTATGTGTCTTAATATCTGGTTTTGTATAATGATTGGGTTTCTTTCTGTGCATCTTCAGAAGTAGTCTGTAACTTCTCTTTTACATGAACTTGCAAGATATTTTTCATTTACAAATTTCCAGAATCTTTGTACAGCAATACCAACAATCTGCTAGGAAATGGGTAATATTATGTACAGTAATACCAACATTCTGGCAGTGAATGGGTAATATTGCACAGTAATACCAACATTGTAGGGAATGCGTAATATTGTACACTAACACCAACATTGTAGGGAATGGGTAATATTGCACAGTAAAACCAAAATTGTAGGGAATGGGTAATATTGTACAGTAATACCAACATTGTAGGGAATGGGTAAAATTGTACAGCAATACCAACATTGTAGGGAATGGGTAATATTGCACAGCACTACCAACATTGTAGGGAATGCGTAATATTGTACACTAACACCAACATTGTAGGGAATGGGTAATATTGCACAGTAATACCAAAATTGTAGGGAATGGGTAATATTGTACAGTAATACCAACATTGTAGGAAATGGTAATATTGCACAGTAATACCAACATTGTAGGGAATGGGTAATATTGCACAGTAATACCAACATTGTAGGGAATGCGTAATATTGTACACTAACACCAACATTGTAGGGAATGGGTAATATTGCACAGTAAAACCAAAATTGTAGGGAATGGGTAATATTGTACAGTAATACCAACATTGTAGGGAATGGGTAAAATTGTACAGCAATACCAACATTGTAGGGAATGGGTAATATTGCACAGCACTACCAACATTGTAGGGAATGCGTAATATTGTACACTAACACCAACATTGTAGGGAATGGGTAATATTGCACAGTAATACCAAAATTGTAGGAATGGGTAATATTGTACAGTAATAATACCAACATTGTAGGAAATGGTAATATTGCACAGTAATACCAACATTGTAGGGAATGGGTAATATTGCACAGTAATACCAACATTGTAGGGAATGGGTAATATTGCACAGTAATACCAACATTGTAGGGAATGGGTAATATTGCACAGTAATACCAACATTGTAGGGAATGGGTAATATTGTACAGTAATACCAACATTGTAGGGAATGGGTAATATTGTACAGCAATACCAACATTGTAGGGAATGGGTAATATTGTACAGTAATACCAAGAATTTGGCAGTGTCAAGTTGCCTGTAACCAGTCTAATCTAGGTAACCAATGGTTGGCATGGACATTGCTCGGTGGTGTTTGGGTGCTTGGACACACCAATTAGTGCACGGTGGTGTTTGGGTGCTTGGACACACCAATTAGTTCTTTAGCGTAGCTGTATGATGGGAGCCAGTATATGATCGAGTCTGGCCCAGACAACCAGTGATGGGTATTTTATGCAGTTGGGTGACCTTCACATGCTTTTAACCAGGTCAGTGAGTCTGACAACTTGATCCATTAGGCAGATCAGAATGTTGAGCATAGGTTTCTATGAATAGGTTTCCTATTCTTGCCCAGAATACATAAACTAGACACTTTCATCAAATTTATCTAAATGTTGATTGCATAAATCTGATGTATTCTGATAAGACATACACTCAGGATATTAGTGGTTGATAATCTTTACATTCCAACTTTAAATATTCTGAGAATGTGAAATGTCGTCATTACACAAAACTGAAGAGACGAGTTCCACATGTTACCAGTTTTGGACATTCATGTTCATGACTCAAAGTCCCAAGTGTAAACAGGTAGACACTGGGACAAAACCATCCCATCTACCATGATTTACTCCTCATTCGGTTTTTTGTCCACATCAGTGGAACATTGGATGAGCGAGTACAGTCTGTCAGAATTCTGTATGACAAATAAATTCTTGACAAGGGTCTGTTATGCCGGGCAAAAGCATGGGTACCTGTGAGCATAACAGGGATTTGAATACTCAACCAGTAGATCCTGTGTGGCAGCAAGGGATGCAACTCTTGTGCTTACATAATCTCAGAAACCAATGAAAAACACAGACTTATGGATCATGTACAAAATTATTATTTATTAAAAAAGATAAAATTACTAAAAGCCACATTTCATTTATAAAACACTGTATTGCCATAATATATAAAACTAAATGACATACATAATACCTACAGATTTTACATCCATTATGAGAATGGTATTAGAACAATAATTCTTATACCATGCAAGAAACTGCCTTGTTCATTGTAAGTAATGACAATATAGAGCTATATGAACAGGTCAAAAATTCAAGACCTTTGACAGGCAAGAGAAGGTCAATATTTATGTCTGTGACTATTATCTTGGACTCAAATCACATTTTTTCTAAAAAATCGTTTTAAAAATGTTAAGCTAATATGAACAAGTGGAGAAATTAATTTGTATTTTTATTCAAATAAACTAATTAAACCTTATGATGGTAAATTATCAGAAGAATTAAATGGTCACCTATCTAGAGATATTACTACATGGATAAAGACATTCATGTTTGATTAAGTGATCTGTATAAAAGATATATCAAATGTACAAATATACAGGAGTCGCTATGTACAACAGGTCAATGGTTGATGGCTGTTACGAGGATATAAGCAATCATGACAATGACCAGCTATGGACAGGATGGTTATTATCTGATAAATCAGTACACATTAACTAACAATTGTTTTCTCCTCAAATTCTGACGTATCAAAATTCAAGAACTGATAATGAATTTTGGTGATTTACATGGTACTAGTATAGTGTATCAGATATGGCTCTTTCTCCGAGGTGGAATAACAGTATGGTAAAACACGAAGAACTCCCTAGTTACATATTGTGTAGCAAAAAGAATAACCTCTCTCTTATAGTAGAATGGTTATACCAAAACACGGGAAGAAAACATTTCATATGACTCTAAATAATGAAAATACTTTTGTCACAAAAACAGTTTCAACTGATAACATGTCACCCTTACTGATGTGGATACAAGCATTCATGATAAAGAATGACTATAGGCACGATGGTTATCAACTGGCTGATTAAACAATAATCATGTTTCTCAACAGTTGTCATTTCAGTTAAATGATGTAATGAGGAAGTAGAACCTCTCTTAATGTCTAATGGTTGTAGCATAAGTTGGGTGGAAAACATTTCACATGACTGAAAATAACAAACATGCTTATGCCACATAAAAATTGGAAAGTAACTTGGATACTTTCAATGTGTCTACTCATGGAAAATATTTTTTTTCTTGAAATCTGGAGGAGACATGAATTTGTTAACTGGCATGCATTTCAGCAGCATGATTGGTATGTTGATTGATATGTAGACATATGTTTCTTACAATCATCATCTCAGCTTATTGGTCATATGTTTTTTCTCAAGACTTGCATAGATCTTGTGATTCCCCAGGGTAAAGGTCCAAAATGTTTGATCTTCATAACTTTGGCAGCACATATTGAAATAATGTCACAACTATTCCCACTATGACTGGTGTCAACGTCGTCAAAGTTGCACCGCTGTTGCAGCCATCCTGGTTGTCACAGTGACAGTATCGCATCTTCACACGGTACGTTCCGAGACGTTCCTGGCACACCCGCCCTTCGTACATCCCAATCACCCCTGCACTCGCACATTGTCGGACGTAGCGGACCTCCCACTTGCCATCAAAATATACTGAAAATAAAAAAAAGATATCAAAATTGAGGCATAATTATTTGGTAAGTTCTAAATACATTTTGTGAGGCCTAGTACATTTCATGAATAATTTAGAAGTCAATTCTAATAAATATGTTCCGAGTGAGTGAGTGAGTTCAGTTTTACGCCGCACTCAGCAAAATGCCAGCTATATAGTGGAGCTCTGGAAATAATCCAGTGATCAACAGCATGAGCATCGATCTGCACAATTGGGAAGTCAGCGAGCCTGACCACCCGATCCTGTTAGTCGCCGCTTACGACAAGCATGGGTTACTGACGATCAATTTTCTAACCCAGACCTTCATTGGTCAATAAATATGTTCACAAACTGACTGACTGAGTTTGGTTTTACGCCGCTTTTAGCAATATTCCAGCTACATCACGGCAGGGGAACACCAGAAATGTGCTTAACACATTGTACCCATGTGGGGATTCGAGTCCGGGTCTTCGGCCTGACGAGCCAACACTTTAACCACTAGGCTACCCCACCGCCCTTCACAAACTGAATGTTTTAGTCATTAACTGTTGAAACAGGGTGACTGATTAAACTGTTACACAAGCCCTTCTCATTCTACAACCAAGAAACAGTAGTGCGTTAGTAAGCATGGCCTGATTGGTTTTGGGGTTTATGGAAACAGAAAGAATAGTGAAAATAGCTTTTAGCCAATTTTATGCCATGGAATCCGTGACTTGCAACTATAAAAATGTTTTGTAAATCAAGGAAATAAAAATAATGCAAAATTTTGAAATGGTAACTGATACATGAGCATAAACGACCAAATAGACAATTTACCTTTTAAACTGTACATTTATTACGGTCCAGTCTAAGTAAACTTAGGCTCACTATTATTCGTTACACTGCTATACTGAGTCTAACAAAACCTAGTAGAAGGTCGCGTCAGCTAACCTTTGAGCGACCTATGACCGTCCAATCAAACGCGAGATGTCCGAACGGATTTAACCAATCAGACAACGACTACTTGCTAGGGTTCGGCGGGACTTACAAAACGGTTTTTGGATTTTCTCTTCCCTGGACGCTGACATTTATCTCTCAACAAACGAAAATCCGCATAAGACACAGATATTGGACCTGCAGTATATACGCTTGTGGGTTTCTAATGACATGGTTACTATTTGCTTATATTTTCGCAAGATGACATCCTTCAATATTGACAAAAACGCTTTCTTCAGCGACTGTTTACTCATTATGTGTATTACTCAGAAGAGATCGTGCGGAAAATAGCATTTGGAATCGTTCGAGTTTTGGAGGTAGAGGTTCAAACGGTATGTGCGAAATGTTAACTTTCGCGTTTTGGTAAGCTGTGTTCTGATTGGTCAGTCCAAAAGGTTAGCTGACGTGACCTTCTACTAGGTTTTCTTAGACTAATTATATCGGGGTGTTGGGGTAGCTTAATGGTTAAGGCGTTTGATCGTCACGCTGAAGACCCGGGTTCGAATCCCCACATGGGCACAATGTGTGAAGCTCATTTCTGGTGTCCCCCGCAGTGATATTGCTGGAATATTGCTAAAGCGGGCGTAAAACTAAACTCAGTCAGTCAGTCAGTCAGTCAGTTGACTCAGTATAGCAGTGTAACGAATAATACTGAGCCATAGTTTACTTACACTGATTAGGGTCTTTGTTGATCAGTCTGTTGATGCCAATTGTTTTCACTGGTAATTTCAGTTGCATTTGAACCTTAAGTTTATCAGAAGGAAACAGATCTCCCAGGAGAGCCCTCTAATAACCAAACTCTCGTATAACAGTATTTGATAACATTCTTGAAAGACAAATAGTGAAATCTGTCAGAGGGAGTGTATTTCAGCTTACCTTCCTGCACAACCTTCCGACAAAGGGTTTCATCATCTTTACACTGTGTCAAGTGTTGTGTGACGTTGTCGAACCAGTCTGCACAATCATGCTGATGATACGAGTTACACTGGAAACATTTGATGGCCGAACCTGCAACACAAGAAGAAGGATAAACTTTCCACTCATCTTCAGTGCATTCAATCATGCACTCAATCATGCATTCATTCAATCATACAATCAAAGTGATAGTGTGTGAAATCGTGCATCCCTTCAGGGTAAATAGACACATAATTAACACAACTTTCCTTAAAATTCGGCTTATCCTTTTAGTATACTTGGTAAGCACCTTTGCTTTAAATGTTTAACAGCTTTTAAGATCTCTCACTTTCTCTACCATTGTCTACAATTATGTTATGTCAACTCATGTATGTTTTTATGAATATACCAAAGCCTTCCATACAACTCTTGCTCTTTAGTTGTTTGATCAAAGTTACAACATTCCAGGTGTTGTTCAAGCCAACTTTGACGATTCATGACAAAAATGATGTTCCCACTTGTACATAGATAGGTATGATATGGACACCTTTCTTGCATAATCACTGTATGGCGGAAATTTATAAACACATGAGATGGTATATTTGGCATCACACTGGTGTATGAAATAAGCCAAAACCCCAGCCAGACATCTGGGCTGGTAGCTTCAAAAACTTACCAGCCCAGAAGAGATTTAACCAGTCCTTCTTAAATATTAAATAGACAGTGCCAATGGACACGTTATCTGAATTATTTTTTCACCCGTTCCATCGGGCTGGCTAGCTGTAAAATTAGACTAGCCTCTCGATCAGTCGGACGGGCCTTATTTCATACACTGATCACACTGGGGCATCCCTTTAGCAGAATGTTTTTAATAACAAAATTATTTTTACAAGTCTCTTGTATTTATGAATCAATTCTATGAGTTAAAGATAATGCTGGTCCCACTGTAAGAATGTCAGTTCCACACAAGGCATGTATTCAAATGTCTCAACCTAGAATGAAATAGGTAATAGTTTGCAGAGCAATGGCAGAAGCATTGATGTTAGGACAACTATAAACACTGGTCACACTATGAAACATTGATTTCTTTATGTAACAAACTTTAGAGTATGTGTGTGTGTGTGTGTGTGTGTGTGTGTGTACATGCTAAACCATAAATATCATCATCACCCTCTCTTTAAAATTATGCTTAGCTATGAACGGTCCCTACGGTGGTATGGGGTTTACTGTAGCTTTTGATTGTTGCATGCTCATAAATGGGAGTGGCTGCTTGTGTCATGTATGTTAGCCCTAACTAATGCTGAATTTATCAAGGTAGCCCACTGAGATACCATGTGAGAGTTGGACACCCCACTCAGATGCAGTATACTGACTTGATGACTGTTTTATCCCCTGACTTCTCATGGTTTCATGCATAGGTGGGATCCAGAGTAGGGTGCAGGGGTGTGCACCCCCACCCCCTTCTGTGCCGAAAGTTTGTTAAATGACCATTGAAACTCGGGTAAAATGAAGTGTGCCCCCTCCTTTTCTCAATAGTGTGCAAACCCCACCCCCATGCCCTTCTCAAAAAGCTGTATCCGCCCCTGTCATCCAACTGGGAATGAATCCTAATATTCAGCTCTCCTGACGGCCATTTGTTTTAGCCTCTCGGCATTTTAGTGTTTTAATCCAGCACCAGGTATTCATACTTGAAAAATAAACAACATTAAAATAAATATGTGTGTGCGCACGCACGTATACACGCACACACACACCGTTTAGTAAAATAAAGTGTGTATGAGTACCATTTTAAATATCATTTTAAAAGTTTCTACGGTTTAACAGCTTAACATCAAACGATTGGTACTTCATGTATTTTCCAATTTCTATGCTGTCCAGGTGCATAAATCATTGTATATTAATAGTTGACGTTTAATGTTAGAACACATCTTCCATATAGATATTCAAATCCTTGTTTTCCCTAAACATGGCGGTCTGAGTAATCTTTGGGGCACTTCCGTGAGTGTTGTGTCTGATTACAGGTAGATCGACAGGTAATTTGAAGATCAAAGCAGCGCCTGCATCTGGCCCTAATTACTAGTCAACCAGAACTTACCTGTATCTAAAATCACAAATACTGCCACAATTAAGGCGAAAGTGGCAAGAATCGCCTTCATCGTTGAAGTCAATTCGTACCGTATCTGCGGACTTAGCCTGGCCGCTTGATAACTAGGTCGCCAATGCACAGGTGTGTGACAAGCGTCTCCAGGGGCCCTCGGTGGGTTGGGACATTCAAATGGCTTTAGAGGCTGGCGTATTTGGGTGTGTGTATTCAAGTTAGCACCTGGATTCACCAAGCTGATAGGGTAGAATGTACGGGCAGATGCAACTCACGGCCCGTATACATAGCCTCATGTTAAAAATGTATTTTACAACTTTTTATAATTCTGAATAAAGTATCTTCGAACGGTTTAACTCTATGGCAAACTCTTCTTGGTGTAACAGTAAGTACATCATGTTGGTGAGTGATATCACCTCCAAGTCCGTAGTGTTTGTGAATGAAATCACCCCTAAGTCCGTCATGTTTGTGAGTGATATCACCTCCAAATCCGTCGTATTTGTGAGTGATATCACATCCAAGTACATCATTTATATGTGAGTGAAATCACCTCCAAGTCCGTAGTGTTTGCGAATGAAATCATCTCCAAGTCCATCATGTTAGCTATTGATATCACCTCTAAGTCAATCATGTTTGTGAGTGATATCACCTCCAAATCCGTCATGTTCCATCATGTTTGTGAGAGTGATATCACCTGTTTGTGAGTGATATCACCTCCAAGTCCATCATGTTTGCGATTGATATCACCTCCAAGTCCGTCGTGTTTGTGGAGTGATATCATCACCTCCGATTGATATCACCTCCAAGTCCGTCGTGTTTGTGAGTGATATCACCTCCAAGTCCATCATGTTTGCGATTGATATCACCTCCAAGTCCGTCATGTTTGTGAGTGATATCACCTCCAAGTCCATCATGTTTGCGATTGATATCACCTCCAAGTCCGTCATGTTTGTGAGTGATATCACCTCCAAGTCCGTCATGTTTGTGAGTGATATCACCTCCACGTCCGTCATGTTTGTGAGTGATAATCACCTCCATGTCCCTCATATTTGTAACAAAGTAACCAACCTACCACGCCACAAGGTCAGATGCAGACCACAAGACAAACAGTTTCGGGTCCCAATTTCACAGAGCTTTCTTTTGCAGATCTCACGATCGATAACAAGCTTACAGAAGTATCTTTCTGAACTAGGATTCCTTTTCAAAACAAATGTAGATCATTTTAAATATCTACTTATACTTTCATTTTACCAAACTACTTCATTTATCTATAAGTTCGTGTTGGAAATGTACTGTACAATGACTAAATGCGCGCTCAGATTAATAAAAACAATGTTAACGCACTCATGTTTTATTTGTCCTAAAGGTTTACTTCAAAAGATTTGATAAAAATCGCAGAATGTTATCATCACTGTCAGCTTTTCCGCACATCGGCCACACCATTTTACCTGTATCCCAAACAGGGCCCCCAATGACGCATGCGCGTTTTACATATGACTAAGAAACATTCCAGGACCTGAAATATTTATCTCTTAAAATTAGGAAACGTACATCACATATAAGAAGTTTGTATTTTAAAAATCTAAAAATCAAATATATTTTATTACACAGGGCGATAATATTTTTGACACACCTGACTTACCTGAATGAAATTTACAGGTGAGCGGAGAAGAGAAGCGCCACCTTCGTTGACACACAAAATAGTCATCCGCCATGATGGCGACAGATAGAGTGATTGGAGTGCTCCTATTTTTCGCCTCTGTACTAGCAATCGGTAAGGATTTATCATTACTTTAACTCTCTATTTCAGTTAATAAATTAAAAAGGAAATCGCCGAATATGTTTTTGGATTCTAAGGGTTCAATACAAGTTGAATACATCAGGGCAGTTATGTCCGGAAGTGTTCTCACTGAAAAAGCGTTATGTACAATCTACAACCAACACCAGCTTTTGCCCAATCTGCTTAAAGGGCGAACGTTTGATTATTGTGAAATGCTCTTGATGTACCAGATCTTGTGTCTCGTGCCGTTGCCATGCTTACAAGAGCCAAAAATCGATTTACGAGACAAAATCTTGAGTAAGACATATCGTGATTTGAAATGGACACAGTGTATATATACAACGTGAGATATAGACTGAATCCCTTCCTCGGGGAAATTACAGGTAGTATCCGTCTTTTCCTGTTATTAGGAACCAGTGACTGTTTGCCAAGGAAAATGTGTTACCACCATAAGAACAGAGTACCATTGTGCAAAGCAGGTGCTAGTGCAGCTCTATAATATGGGTGTACCGGTTTCCAATGGGGGGTTCGCCTGTAGCCTAAGGTTTGAGTGATGGCGATTGTTCCGGCCTATTGTTATCGGTTCAGTGTTTATTGTTTATATATTATGAAAGTTAAGTGTCATAATATGTATTTTGTTACAAGTCAAGCTTGGTAACCCCCGTGCCAAGTTTTAGACTTGTATACAGCTTTGTATAGACGGTCATCTAACGTAAATATGGATGTTTGGGTTGTCTTTCCAAATTTGTCACAATTTGTAGTTTGAAACAATCATTCAGGCACTATATTTGTCGAACTAGAAGTCTATTGTACATATTTATCTCGATACATTCAGTTGAATAACCTGTGATCCCTTAAAATGAAGCAGTATAAGAGAAGTAACCTGACTAAACTACGCTGCGGTAATCTACAATTACGTATAGAAACAGGTCGTTACAGCAACCCCCACCCTATCCCCACCCCTCTGTGTGAGAGAATTTGACCGTTCTGTAATTGTGTGGATGACGAGATACATTTTCTTTAGAATTGTTATTTTTACCTGGATCTTAGATATCATTTTATAAATGGAGACTTTTAACTATGATAACACTGTGCATTTATTAAGTATTTTTACCTGGATCTTAGATATCATTTTATAAATGGAGACTTTATGATAACACTGTGCATTTATTAAGTATTTTTACCTGGATCTTAGATATCATTTTATAAATGGAGACTTTAATTATGATAACACTGTGCATTTATTAAGTATTTTAATGTCGCCAGACCCGCTAATTTAATCAACCGCTGATAACATGTAACATGTTTAGAAGACGACCCTATTCCTGCAAAATTATTATCCATTTTAACTACTTCTTATACCTTACGAAATGTACATAGTTTTTAAATTGTCTCATAAGCCTTATTGGCTGGGTGAACGATATTTTACCGCGTCTATTGTGTATTTTATTTCATGTAATCGTTCACGTGACACTTTGATAAACTATATCTGTCTGCCTATTCAAGAACCCGCAATTGTCAGTATGCAGTAATGATTTTACTAATATTGGTAAACTTGACACAGTTCGGTTTTGAAATCTTATTTCGAACATATATGAACACAATATTATTTTTAGTCTACGTTCGCGTTTCATGGAGTGTGTGTTTTGTAAATAATTTGCAACTACCACCGGTGGTCTTTGACGACAGACCACGTAGCTTGATGGGTAAAACACCTGCTTGTAACCACATGTTACATGCGGAAGGTTTAGCAATGAAACGCCCCTCTCGATGTGTTTTCTTTTATATCTAAGGGATGGTGTAAATCCAGCTTGTGTTCATGCAGGTAGCAAAGGTACTGTAAGTCCCCATGGTCCCTAGTATGGTGATCTACCTTTGATTGCTGGCGATCTATAGCCCATTTTACACTGTGTTGTTGTTTACTAATCTATTCTTTCTAATGCTATCAACTAGTTTTAACCTATACCTGTGATACCCTAGTGAGTCTACTGTCCATCGCTGACAGATTTCTTAACCCTAATGTATTTACTATTTACAATCAAATTCCGGTCACGATATGACTGAAATATTGCCGATGTGACGTTAAATTTTAACTCACTCCCTCTTTAAATCGTCTTTAACGTTGATGATAGAAAAATAATGTAATTTAAAAGAAAATACATATCTAAAAGTTTTAGTTAGGTTAACAATGACTGGAATTCTAAGAAAGGTGCTGGTGTTATGGGCTTCTATTGATACAAGTTGAAATATACAAAATGTGTTCACATTGAGAATATCAATATACCCACGTAAAAACTAATAGCGAAATATTAGGTCACCTTGAGAGGTTGGCAACGACACCTGAAACAGCAGTGGTGATTTATTGCCAAATGGATTCAACAGGTCTGAGCGGTTTATCTCTGTGAATATAATTAATAAAAGAAATGTTATAGGTAAAAAAAATTAACAGCTATTTTAACATTTAGTGTGAATGATTTCCTTTCATATATTATATGGGGAGATGGGGTAGCCAAGTTGTTAAACCGTTCGCGCGTCACGCCGACGAACCGGGTTCGATTCCCTACACGGGTACAATGTGTGAAGCCCATTTTTGGTGTCCCCCGCTGTGAAATAGCTGGAATATTGCTAAAAGTGGCGTAAAACTAAACGCACCCACTCACTCATATATTCTGGGGCTTGTGGGGGTATGGTTATGATTCAATACTATATAAATGATTACAGAAGTCGGACAAGATGCGGGTTTTATTTCATCATCGAAAGATTTATGAAAGGGTGTAAGATCTACTTGACAACATATCGTTTTGAGTGGCTAGTATTGACACAGGGGTAGCCTAGTGGTTAAAGCGTTCGCTCGTCACGCCGAAAACCCGGGTTCGAATCCCCACATGGGCACAATGTGTGAAGCCAATTTCTGGTGTCCCCGCCGTGATATTGCTGGAATATTGCTAAAAGCGGCGTAAAACCATACTCACTCACTCACCCTTCCTTCCGTCAGTGGTCGGCACTGTTCCATACACATATTCCGAGTACATATTCTGTATGATAGTGTCAGGTTGAAGCTGAACTGTTTCTGTTCATCAGGTGTGGCCTGGGGCTGTCGCTGGAGCTGGGACTACACCGGAGTGTTCCGAGAAACCTGCTACTGTGAAGACAAAGATGGCTGCAACAGTTCGTCACGTGTCCATACTAGCCTCGTTCTGGCTGTCATCTGCTTTCTTGCCGTCAAACTTAAAGTGTTATATATCTAGCACTTATTCGATCTGAACACCTAAGATAAACAATTCATAGGTACAATATTTCATTTTCCTCGTCAGATTAATCATTCTTGAATCAAGCTATGCAAATGTGAACTGCGGAAACGTAAACCTTTGAAATAATCATTTCTATTTAACATTCTGAACGTCATCAGCTGTGTCATTTGGTGTAGTTAAATTTGTGAGAATGAGCACAATTAACGGACGTTCGTTTTCGGTTAATTCCCCATTCGACAAAACAGTCATATCTGTTGTCTGTTACGGAACTTAACAAATGGTTCTGTCCAGCAGTTGAAAGCGACGATTTTTGTATATAAACACTGTAAATATGCACTTTTATACGTAACGCTGTACATAATTTTAGCTTTTGGAACATATATTAGTGTTATTGTTGGCAGTAACACCACCATGATCAGACATATCATCTGTACAATAAGTTTTATACTGCTCTTTATAATATTGTATTAATATGAGTTAAGACGTCGCCCATACTCAACGACGTTTTGTACCAATTGTCTCGAATTGTAGAATCGAGAAATCTTTTAGCGTATAACAAGTGCCACATCTCAGATAAAACACGACTTTACAAAAAGACTTGTACACAGGGAAGGCATGACGTAAATTATATAACAAACCCTTTCATTCAATGTGCACTGACATTTTGAACAATTTCAGTTTTTTGTGACCTCTGTAAGTTACTGTTCCGACCGTTTGTTTGAATATTTCTTTCAAAAAAAAATTCCCGTTTGTAGTAAAAGTGAAATGCCCGTGCAATCAAATAGGGCTAGTGTTTTGTAACTGATTTATACACATTGCTTTGAGGAGTAGTATTCATGATTTGTAAATATTTTTACCAGAATGATTTTCAGAAATAAATCATATATTTTTAAAAGATATACTTGTTGTGATTGATATCATGGGTGATAACTAGAAAGAAAACGTTCACTTGGATACGCCTGTGTAGGGATCCCGTATCAACACAGCGCTCACCCTCCTGAACCACGAACAGGTGAACACGTCTCCTTACAGAACGTGTTATCATTTCTCCGACTTATGGTTGTATAGTTACTTTTGTTTTCACGAAATGTTGGCTTAAGCATACGTGGAAACGTTACTTGGGTTGCTCACCAATCTGGGAAATAGTTTAAAGGCCTAACCTTAGCCAATATATATGACAATATATGTTTGAAGCACATCAGTCATACGTACAATGGCTTTCCCTTTACGTGATCTGCCATTATTTGAGGCATGAAGACAAATTTGTCTGAGGCTTTTACACAATAGGCCGATTTGCAAAAGCCCGGAAGTGCGTCGTGACGACCGCTCGTCCCCATATATATATCACTTATTACATTTTCGTTAGACCTGTGAAGATCCGGAATTGAACTCCAGTAACCCATGCTTGTCGTAAGAGGCGACTAACGGGATTGGGTGGTCAGACTCGCTGATATGATTGACACATGTCATCGTTTCCCAATTGCGTAGAACGATGCTCATGCAGTTGATCACTGGATTGTCTGGCCCAGACTCGATTATTTACAGACCTCCACCATTTAACAGGAATATTGCTGAGTGAGGCGTAAAACTAAACTCACTACTACTACTACTACTACTACTACTACTACATTTTCGTTAAAGGTCACATGCAACGCAAATCACAACTTTGCAGATTCTGAGACCTTTCGGTATGGCCTTACAGTAACACATCATTAAAAATGCAAATTCAACTTATAAAGTTGAAAAAATAACGCGATGAAAAACGATTAACTAATTTCACCCCAGCGCTGGGGGGAAAAGTGGTTTCAACAGCTGTGCCGCGCTGCGCCAATAACGCATGCGCAGTGATTAGGTTCGCGCGGCTTGAACCGGTTTACTCCCAAAAGTTAGACGTCCCAAAAGTAAGACGTCCCAGTTGTCAGACAAATCAATCAGGCGTGACTGTGATTACAACCTAGTCTTACCCACTGATTTTATGAACCTGTCCCATACACTAACGAGATGGTTTTCACATTTGTAAAGAAATACTTTGATCAGAATGGTAATATTGACTGGCTTACTTTCACTGGGTTCTCCAAATGTGTTTTCACAATGTTCAAACGGCAAATGTATCACTTGCCAAATTCAATAATCCTAACTATTCTGATCTCAAGGACATTCTAACCAACCCCAAATTAATTAAACCACTCACTAAATATCTTATTCATACAAAATTATACCAAACAATCTAACAACAAAAATAATAATACAATAATTCCACTTTTTACCATTTTATAAATTGTTATAAATATGTATATATGTTCTTTTAACTAACTTTTGGGAGGACACCGGGAAGGCGACTCGTAAAAAACACAGCAAGTGATGCGTGCAAGGATTATCGCTGTGGTCGAAGTTGGAGAACAAAAGATTACAAGCATCTTTGGTCTGCAGTAATAAAAGTACACTGGTCCAATACTTTTTCTTATATGTTTTCACATCTTGCTTTTTGGGGGTTGGCAGATTTGCAAACCAGGTTTTCAAGAAAGTGTAGCATTAGAAATACTAATTTCTTTGTTAAAAATTACTCAGCTTGAAAACTTAAATGTTTTAATACATGTCTATGGAAACAGACAAAACTCAATGTCTGTTTATTGACACCTACGTGTCTGCCTGCCTGTCTGCTATTGACAATATGTAATACACAACTTCAATCATTGACCACATGCAATTTGAACTTGAAACGTATCAGGCCATACACCATAAACAAAATACATTGATTTATGGCTCGTGCACCTGAGTTCTGTCTCTATCACATTACGTAATTACACAGACAGGCAGGTGTGCTACTTTGTACACGACATGTTATTATGTCTGTGGGTTGCAAACAAACTGCATCCATTTTTCTCGGATGACTGGATCGGACGGAAACCGGAGCAAACTCAGAATGTCAGTTTCAAGTCCTGCTTTGTACTTGAACGAACGACAGTTGTTGATTGGATCGAACGCAAATGCAGGAAAATGAGCAAGTATTTACAAAACCCAACATCTCTATATACACACACACAATGAGAACTCACCGTATCGGCAAATGAACCAGCCAATGAGAGACTTCGTTACACTTGAGTGCACACCCACCCGCTCTGACTGGGTTCGGTCTCCCGTGTGCTTCGTTTCGAGGGAAGTAAACCCAAGTACCAAATATTCCACTTTTGATTTGCGATTGTACGCTTATAATTTTGTTCATTTGTTTTTTTCATAATCAGCAATGTACATTACATGTCATGAATAAGTGATAATTGTGTTTTAATTATGTTTGCATTTTTGGTTGCATGTGACCTTTAAAGAGATATGTTGTTTATGGCTTACGTAGAAAGCAATAATGACAACCGTTTAGCAGTAGCCATACGGCTGTGCAGTCATATCAGAGATAAGTGTTGCCAACACATTGAAGTAAGAGTAAAATCTCTTGACACACGCCATACGGCGGTACAGTCATATCAGAGATAAGTGTTGCCAACACATTGAAGCAAGAGTAAAATCTCTCGTCCCTAGTCTAGAGGTTGACTAAACCGACTGTACTACTCATACCACAGGTCCACTTGAAATAATTCACTGCATTGACCTAATCGTAGTAATTTTTTCTAATTGTGAAAAGTTAAAGATATACTGTTTTATTTGTTGTAACATGATAAATCTAAATCTTGAACTAAGCTCTTCAAGAACATAAACTATTAACGGTGCGAGACGAGGTAGAAATATAAAAAAGATTAATGCATTACCCATTTCATCAACAAGGAAGGAACATTGAATCGGAGGTAAATGATATGATTGTAATAAGACAAACAGACATGGTCCGATGATAACGTATTCCGGGGGCTTGAAACAGAAACAACATGAGTCATTAATGACACTGTAGATCTGCGTGTCTGTGCTATTCTATTATAATGACCAAATACTTTTACTCTGATAAACACAGCGTTAGTTAGGAAACAGTTCCCTGCATCAATGATGCCACCTGGCATACTAATGAACGAGTCTGGACCAGGCAAATCACTAGCTGGCTACAACGACCCATGAAAATATGCAAGCATAAATTGTACAGCCATCCGATTCTCACTGTATGGTTGGTACGTGAGTGAGTTGAGTTTAACGCCGCTTAGAACATACCGTTCTGTGAGCCCAGATCAGCCCGGGTGTATGAGCTATGATACTTGACCTCTCGCCGTCACTCATCAAGGGACCAACATTACATGTATAATTGTTATGTATCTACCTGTCCGATTTGTTCTGTGTATTGGTGATTGGCCAGTACACGAGTCAAATCATGGCGTGTCTGTTTGATATGGGAGCACGACCCGAAGTAACCCTGGTGTTTACCACTCAGGTGAAACCACGGGTATAGTGCTGACGAACCTACGCACATACTAACGGTAATCCGGGATTCGAACTTATTATCACCGACATTCGTAAATACTCGTGTCATTCCGACAAGCCGGATGGCGTCACGGAAAGAGGAGAGTAGTTACGAATGAATCACCGGGTCTTGATCTGCAAAGGGGACGCAACTCTGCAAAGCAAACTGTGGCTCTACAAGGGATTGGTCCATCCTTGCCCCCGATGGATTCACTAGGCTCTATGGTATCCTGTTCTCCTTACGATGACAAGGCTTAACAGTTGTCTCCCGTGTCATATCATTGGCGTATCTGATTCTTTTTTCATAGTGTTTTCGACCTTACATTTGCAGTGTTTCGGCGACTTGGTGTCAGCCTAGCAGCATTTGTTTGGCCAGATTCAATTATCAGCTGTGAACTGTCTCTGGTCTGACTGTTCGTACATACATATTTAAGCCGTCCTGTTTCGACATTTTGTTTACTGTTTATAACAATGTACGATACGGTAAGATACGGTTTGTTCAATAAATTTCTTCAGTGAGAATCCTGAGAGTTTGTGACGGGCTCCAACGTATGCTCGGATTTTCATTGAGATAATAAGAATTTCAAAGATTTTGGTTAACGACGCTTCAAATCTTAATATTTCATCATATGACGATTTCATTCATGTATATGGATAGCCAGATGAGTTTCGACATAGACTAAAGAATATTATATTCTTGTGACAACTTTGATAGTTTTCAGGGTATGCTCGTGTCGGGATGGGTTTGACCAAATAAGACATTAAACAATTTTTAAAAAGCTAGAAGTTTTACGATAAAGTTCCATGGACATGTCAAACTAACTTGAAGACGTGACGAGAGCATGGAATTCAAATGGCAAAACAACAAGATTTCAATGACAATAGTTTAGAATCATCAAACACACATTCAGAAGTCAAAAGGGTCAAGCTGGCGTAGGTCAGCTGTCGAAGGCAAGGCGAAGACAACAATCCGCACGTACACTCTGTTTCACTGTCTCCCTCTCATTATCCTGCCAAACGTCTAACTCGTCTTATGAATATATGGCCCTTGTTAAAATAGCAAATAAAATAATAATTCTACACTGTTACACCCCTATACACTATACTGGTGGTGGTGGTGTGTGTGTTTGTTGGGGTGTGTGTGTGTGGTTGGTTCATTAATTAGTACTTATCCTCGGCCATACATTATTAATGAATTCTTAGCTTACCCTGGACATACTACATGCATCAGACAAAATACCTAACATGGTTGTTGGCAGACGATTGCGCTTTAGCATGCTTTATGCAAAAATGTATATTAGAACTGTGGATAGAAAGCTATTTGTTGATGTGATAGAATAGTCAACACTCACTCGTTCGTTCATTCATTCCTTCTTTCTCCTCTCCTGCATTCACCTGTAGACCTTTAAAGTTCCATGTTTATAGAAAGAAGCAATACCACATAATTTAATACATATACTCCCCATCAAACGTTTAAGCTCACTAGTGTACATGTAGCCACTTACTTCAGTTCTAAACTAAATTTTGCAAAATATTCCATACTGTTTAAAAGAGCTGTTTATACATGAACTGATGTATTGTAAAACAAATTCATAACGTTGAAAAGATTATTGTCATGCGTTCAATAAATGATGAATCTGGTTAAAAATGGCGAATTCTAAACAAAACTTTACACCAAAACGCAGTTGTTCACATGCACGACCCTCATGCAATTAATCTGCTTAAGGTTTGCAGTTGTTTCCCCCAAGTTAGTGGAGAAGTTCATCTTGGTTGTAACCATATATACATACATAACATATAGTGAATGTTTTAAGTGAGTCTAAACTTTTGATGGGTAGTATAGTTCAGAATACACTAGATGTGTAATGGGTCAATGCATACATATTCGTTTATTCAAAGCTGCCAGGGGTGGCTCGAACACTGGCCTATATTTTACCTGCGTACAGGCATACTAGCCCAGCTGCGGTGGCCGTATCTCTGTGATGCTTCCCAAACCGGTTTGTATATTGACTCGTCACTTCAGAGAGACAAGCTGACTCATGGTGCTTTCCTAAAAGATACACCATCATACTCTAATAATCTACTACATGGATAGGGGTGTCCTCCCATTACGCAGACAGCCAGTTCGCAGACACCTTAAAACAACAACATTTACGGTTCAGTGAACAGATTATCTACTACCTGTTACCTACACATTATTATGGAATAGTCCAAATAAAAACACAGGAACAAACTGAAGCTAAATTCTTCAAAGGCATTTAAAAGTTGGTGTAGTAATACAAGACAAATCTTATGGATAACATAAATCAAGAAGTTGTTGTCTTGTAATAAAACTGAAGCTATATTATTTATTTTGAAAGAAGGACGAAAAGAATTTTTATTGCTGCAATATGAAAATAGTTTTTCACAAACATTTCGGTTTAACCTTCTAGTCTAACGGGAGTCGGCATCATCATATTGAAAACATTAGCTTATCTATTAGAAATTGCGACACTGATGTATCATATAAATCAAATAAAGACAAATGTGAACCTAAATATTATCCATATGGAATAAAGAAGTTATATGTTTTGCACACAGTATTCAGATATATGACGAGTGCACTTAATTACGATTTATTTAGAATAAATATTTAAAATATGACGCATCATATCAATGTGGCCATGGATGTGAGAATGTTTTTCATTACGTCCTTGAATGGCCATTGTATACTACTCAAAGACATAAACTGTTACAATCTTTACAAAGTATTGTTAAAAATAGAACACTGATAGGTATTAATCGTATCTTACATGGCAATGCAGGTGTCTCATTTACTGCAAATCAGAATGTTTTCAAATATGTACATATCTATATCTCTCCCACAAAACGTTTTCTCAGTTAACTTCTGTTGTACATATGCTATAATTGGGAGGGTGCTTTTCTATCAATAAACACAATCAAACCTCTCAGTGACAAACCTGTTTTTATATTCGATAGTAATTGATAGTAAAAACAATTTTGAGAAGAGAAATCATTTATCATTTAAACACAACAAAGTTCTAATTACCTACAATCAAACTTCTCAGTAACGATTCTGTTTCAGGCTCACCCTGCTCTACTCACTAGACAGTGGACTGTTCCATTATACCCGTAGGTGTTACCCTAATCAACCTTCTAGTTCAGTGTCTGTCAAATGGGTGTCTGTCAAATGGGAAATAACCTGGATAGGTCACTCCCTTGCTTTCTTAAAGGTCACATGCAACCAAAAAATCAAACTTAATTAAAACACAATTATCACTTCTTCATGACATATAATATGCATTGCTGATTATGAAAAAACAAATAAACAAAATTATAAGCGTATAATCGCAAATCAAAAGTGCAATATTTTGTACTTGGGTTTACCTCCCTCGAAACGAAGCAGCCGGGATACCGAACCCAGTCAGAGCGGGTGGGTGTGCACTCAAGTGTAACGGCTGGTTCATTAGCAGATGCCGCCTTCACAGCTAATTGTGTGTGTATATATTGAGATGTTGGGTTTTGTAAATACATGCTCATTTTTTGTGTATAACATTTTGCAATCAACAGACATCATAACATGTCATGTGTTCAAGTATCACACCTGCCTGTCTGTGTAATTACATAATGTGACAGAGACCAAACTCGGGCCATAAATCAATGCGTTTTGTTTATGGTGTATAGCCTGATTGGTGTTAAGTTCAAATTGCATGTGGTCAGTGATCGCAGTCGTGTATTGAATATTGTCATTAGCAGACAGGCAGGCAGACACACAGGTGTCAATAAAACAAGACATGGAGTTTTGTCTGTGACAGCGACATATCACAGTTAGAAATTGTGTCAACGCTAAATAATGACATTGCTTTTAAGTATCGAACTGAGAAAGTGACTCGGTAAGAAGAACGTGTGGTGAAATAGACAAATGAAATTATATAAACAGTTTATTTACTGTCATAACATATAAAAAGCTCGCGCCTGTGAGATATCAACAAAACATTAGGAAAATAGCTCACACCAAAGCCTTCACCGAGTATTCACCAGACAGCCCGCTTCCAAGTTGCGCGAACCTATTTCACTGCGCACGTGCTATGACTTTAACCATTTGCACTAATTAGCGTGTGCCTCGTCATGCTCCAACCTACACAGTGACTTGGTTCGTTCCCAGCGCTACTTCGGCTGCGTTTAACAGTACTTCAGCCAGTTTATTGTGTCAGTCGGAATTTTACAATAAATACATATGTGAATGAATGAAAGAATAAATGATACACCAGGGCCATCCCTCCCCAAAACATGTTTAAGAACGCAAAACTATCGCTAGAACATGTGTTAACATCAGCTGTCCTTCTTTTTAAAATCTACTTTGAGACATTTTTTACATTAGTAATTAATTCAGATATCTTATTGCATGTGTGGAATGGCGTGAGCATTGACAGAATGTTACTATCACAAAGCGTTGTAAACACCTTTCCAGTTTTGTCAAATACTAAGATCAACAAGAAAGAAAGAAGTTTTAGAACTATAACACTCAAGCATCACAAGCATCAATGGCGGATCAAAACAGATCGGCGATATGTCATATTTTTCACACACCTCAAATACACCCTAACAAAAAATTAAATTATAAAACTATCACTATATCTTGCAAAAACCTTTCACCTAATGGTATATTCCCCTCATAAAAATTAAAAGTGTATGTGAAAGATGTTTTAGAACAATAACTAGAAACACTCAAACAACGCCCAGTAGTATTTCAATGGCAGATCGGCGATATGTCATATTTTTCACACCTCAAATACACCCTAACAATTTTTTTAGTTATAAAACTATAACTTTTACTTGCAAACACCTTTCAACTAAAGGTATATTTCCCTTCTAAAAATTAAACGAATATGTGAAAGAAGTTTTTAGCGATAGAATTTAGTCTTTCTTCGCTGTGTACCGAGAATTGAAGCCAGTGAGCTACAACATGCCGACTTGAAACTTTGCTACAAATCTACTGTACTAATACTGACATTAATAACAATTATTTGACTTAAAATGAAGTGACAGAATAGGTAACTTATCTTCTACATGTATGTTTTCAGCTGTCACAACACTCAGCGAATGAAATCAGCTGTTGAAAATAGACCGGGCTCAATCTTAAAAACTACGCTTCCGCCATATTGGCTACACTCCGAGACGAGCCGAGGCATACGCTAAGGGGCTTTTCGAGGCGTGACCACTCCCCGTTATATAGTCTCCCAACCGCAACTAAATCCTCGCCCAATTTTTGTAATTCTCCCATGCGTGCAGACTGGTTCACTCACCTCCGATGTACAGCTCGTTTTTAGGGTAACGAGGTCCCACAAGGTCAATTGTCCGTGGAAGACGCATCTCCAGCTAAACAATTTACGTTTCAACTTCTTGCATTCAGAGAAAGACATGTCAACAACAACTTTACCCGCATCTTTCATAAATATCCAATCCTTGGATAATTTGATGATGAATCATAATCAAAGTGCAATGTACATAATGTAATAATCACTTGTGCCACATCATTGATTTCACTATTACAATTTTGGAGGAAGATTTAGAAATTTTACGCTGTATGGGACAAATGACTTTGAAGTTCTATTAGTTTTGTAATGCATGATTTTGAAACGTCGACCAGAAGGCAGAAATTTATACCATTCATTTAAAAAGTATGATGGATCCGATTGAATGGCCAGGGCTTTCTTTTTAACTCTTGACTCATACTAAAAAGGAAAAGATTCGAAGTTGAAGCCACAGATTTGGCTTGATATGTTTACAATTTTGTCAAGTTTGTTTTTCTGTGTAATATAAGAGGACGATTGCCATACCATGCATGAAAGCAGAAAGTTTAAATACTGTTGATGTATGTTTGGTAGAATAATTTCAAGATACATTATATCAATTTTCGCAGAAAGAAAAGCATCCGTACATAGTGCTTTCCTATGTACAAGATGTGAATTTGTTTATTATCAGTGCTTGTGCCCAGATATTTATACTCATCTACTGTTTCTACATCCTGTCCGTCTACACAAACAGGTTCCAATTTGTTCTTTTTGCTTCTAATACTGTTTCCTGGATTCAAGAACAGAAGATGTGTCCCACTCATCGTCTTAAGACATTCTATCTCGCAACTTCGGTACGTTCTGTACATTACTGAGTGTACTGATCTAGTATGTGATAGACCCTGCTAGTTGACACATATTTAACACAAAGTATTGCCTTATATTACTGAAAACCAGATCGTACGTTTCATGATTATGTATTAACTGATCTTGTGTCTGTCGAATCGCTCCACGACCAGCACAGGGGCCAATGACTTTATGGGAATGACACACGTTCTCAATTAATCGGATCGCTAAATTCATGTTTAACAGTATTTGTATTTGTATTAGGACATACAAGTGTAATGAATTCATCGTAGTAGTGTTTAAATCTTTAACATTCCACAGCCCTACTGATAAACAATTGAAGGATCACGACCTAGAAATACTACAGCAGATTTACACTCGACAGAAAGAGTGGAAGGTTACCGGTTGTGTGTTTCAGAACAACCTACCAGCCCCGGTTCTAAAAAGAAAATCTGTTTACCTACTTTAGAGATTATTTAACATGAAGTCACTGATGATGTCACAAGTTATCCTCAATAACCTGCAGGGTATACGTTCCGATAATCTCCACAATGTAAGTATACCAAGGAGGTTATCGAGGATAGTCACAAGTGTAAACACCTACATTGTATTGTGTTGAATCGACATGATGCATTGACACATAGCAATGGTCACACAACCATTTCAACGTTCACAGGCACATACGCAATCACACATAGAGTAACAGTTTGTGGCACATTGACCCACGCACTTACATACAGGTAGGTAAGTGCGTGCACAAATACACAAATATACACACCAAATCAACACACATCGCCTAGTAACTCAACTGTAACTTCATTCAAGCGTTCTGAGGGGGTGAAAATAACTCAAGCGAATGACATCACCTTTCGGTGAACCGTCAGCCATATACGGTCATGTCCATGATAGGGTGTATATTGTACACATTCAGTGATCCGTGTTTCAGTGAATAATACTGTGGTCATTTTAAAACTCGGTGATAGATTTCAGTATGAATGTCCTTAACAGTAAGGGGTAATGTTGCTGACACATCAACATATAATACGCATCAACTCTGTAGCACGACAGTGCTGAGAAAAGGCGATCACTTCAAAGGCGAATAGGCGTTCTCCTGTGAGGGTGAGTATTAAAACTACTATCTAATACGAGTAGTGATACAGATTTTCAGTTAATAAATTGTAGCAATATTCCTTCTGTATCATGGAGATTCGTGAATCTTAACAGTCAACTAAATTAGTGATGCCGTAATTGAAACACTTTCTTTGATGTATTGTAACTATTCCATCCAGAAGACATCGTTGCAGGTTGTCAAAAAAAGATTTAGTGTCAAATATTGGCTTTCTTCATCATTTTACTCTTATGCCGTCTTGCATTATATACTCTACTTACAATATATCAACATGGGTGTGTGTATGAAGGCGTGGAGACGAACAATAGGGATGTTTGTGATTCCCGATCGTGGACGAGCCCCATTGTATGGCCAACAGGTCAACCAGTGACAGCAATGGTGTTTCTGACGTTGCTTGTTGTAAGCTACATGTTGAAACCAATCCAGGACCTAGATTTTCGAAGCTTTCTTAGCGCTAAGATAGTCGTAAGTTAATGTTAATGTAAAGCACTAACGACTATCTTAGCGCTAAGACAGTTTCGAAAATCTAGGCCCTGGTCCACGAATCCAAGTCAACGGATAGAACAACGGATAGCATCCAGACGAGATTATCTGTTGTTTCCGTGACCTGAGCACCTGATACTGGCGCGTCTGGCTCTAGCTCGGATTAACAAGATGGTGGTGGTCCTAATGTCTTAATATTTAATACGGGATATTTACAAGCCAGCATATCAAATACAGTGGGTAATATTAGTATATATGCTTGTAAATGTGCACATTCTGATAGCATAATGCATTTTGTAGGATCGTTTCCCTATTACGTAGAACGATGCGCATGCTGTAGATCACTGAATTGTCTAGTCCAGACCCGATTATTTACAGACCGCCTACAAATAGCTGGAATATTGCTGAGTGTGGCGTTAAACGCCAACCAACAAACCATCATTTTGTAGGCCACGTGGTATTAAATGTTTTATTCTATGCATTATATTGAAACAAATCTCCGTACTGCCAACACCTACTGAACCATTATTCCACTCATTTTGTTAACATTGTATAACATGAAACGGCTCAATATTGGCGGATACTCTGGAAGCGTATCAGTCTTCCTGTTCTCAGAGGTTCTATAACCTCTAGGACAACTGTATCTTCCTCTAAGGTACACACGGCTACGCCCACGTATTTGTGGGTTTTGTACACCCACCCTCACAAGTTACCTGAATACTCCGCCAAAGATGAAAACGGGATAACCATTATAGAAAATTTGTTCTTGCAGATAATTTATGATTATAGAGAACCAAGCGAGTTTGTTTTATTATTCTTTAACGCGAGGACGGTGAGAGAACCTGACATAAGTCTCAGTGGGCAATATGACTATTCTCCTTTTACTGCCAGGATGACGGTTATGATGAATATTCTTGTCCGCGACAATATTGTGACACAACTCCAAACACTATACTTGATTTATGCAGGTCTGGGCATTTACATTGTCAATGGAAGAACACCTGTTGACAAACCCGATAGCAAAACTTGAATATCATCCAGTAGATGTGGTACAGTGGATTACTTTATAACATCTACTGATTTGTTTTTCAAATATGATTCTAAGCTAAAGTACCTGATTTCAAAACAGGGTGTTAGACGATGCTGCCAGAAAAAACTTGAACGTTTCTTAATCGATACGGCAGAAGATATTAAGGAAGCGGTAATAAAATCAGACTGCACATTATTAATATTATGCGTGAGAATCCATAAACGTTATGTGTCTAAATCTATAACTGATTTAAAGCGCCTTAACAATAGTTTAATTGCTTTAAGGAATGATTAAATTGTGAAGGCACGTTTTTACTGTGGAACTGTGACACGGCAGTATTTAAATCTATTGAAGCTCATATTTGTAACGGTTGTTGAGATTTGAACTTCTTGTGATACTACTGGTGTTAAAGAATAAAACTTGTTAAATAATATTAATCATTTATATTGGAACCAGGCAGCGGGTGAAGACGGATTTCCTACCGATTTTTAAAATCCTCGGGCGCTCATTTATTTCATTATTTGAGAGACCTGTTCAAATAGGTTTGATCAATATTTGTATAAATCTGGTAAATTAAGTGACCAACCCAACTACAGAAGAACGGGTTTCTTAGATAGCTCCGGTGAACTATTTTTAGTCAAGTAGCTTATGGGATTCTTTGAAAGTGTTTTGATGAAAGCATATTATACATTTGTACATGTATATTCTGTTGTGTTCATTACTTAAAGGAGTTTTAAAACAGAAAAAATGCATGAATCCAGAGTTTGGTTCCATTTCTCATTTCTATTTCTCACTCTTAGTCACTGGATTCATTTTTAAAGTTATTTGTTACTCTTAAATTAACAGCCAGAGCTTTCTTTAGCTCTGAAAATCCAAGATGATTGACGTCACTATGACGACCAAGACCTACTTCTGCGAATAGCTTAGACTTTTTATACTGAGGGAAATTATAAGGCATCACATGAAAGTGTTCCTTTTTTTTTTGAATAGAACTAGTGCACGATCATAAAGGAATGTGCTTCCTGTCCTATGTATTGTCTGTAGCAGTGGTCTACATATTGAACTGTATCCAGAAATAAACTTCGTAAGGCTTTTTCTCATGATAAAGCACAAGGTGGTTTTCATGATCTTACTAACAAGTCCTATTCAAACTGTCATACCTTCTACACTGTAATAATGTAAGAACCTCTTCCTGGTTATATTGGATTTGGTAGGTAATCCTAGTAATTTTCAACAAGAATATTTTGAAATAAGTATTCTTAGCCTAAGACAAATTTAACAGATGTTCAATGGCTTGAATGTTAGTCTTGTGATGTTTCTCATCAGTCTTGTGAATGAGTGTGTTGGGTTTTACGCCGCTTTTAGCAATATACCAGCAATATCACGGCGGGGAACACCAGAAGTGGGCTTCACACATTGTACCCATGTGGGGAAACGAACCCGGGCCTTCAACGTGACATGCGCACGGTTTAACCACTGGGCTACCCCATCGCCCCAGCACCACTCTTATAGCTAAACCGACAATTAAGGAATATTATGACACAATTCAGCCCATGAGCAGCCATGGCACACAGGGCTGCTAGAGCTGAGAATTGTACGAGGGGTGTAAATATTGTTTTATAAAATATACCATGGATCTGTATGAAAGACTATCTGAAGACTGAATGCCATATAGCTGGACTGAATGAACATCTGTCTAGTCTATTTATCAATATATATTGCATACTGAGAATGTCCAATCGGAGAATGTCCGACTGGGCAATGACTGACTGGTGGAAATCGTGAGAATGAATCTGATTCTCATCACCTACATTTAGTTACCTTGTATTGATTGATATGTTAACCCAAAATCACCACAGGGTTATTGTTTACAAATGACTCCAATGACTCCATCGTATTCAAACTGATATCTACCCCTGAAGGTCCGGGTTAGAATTGATCTTCAGTAACCCATGCTTGTCGTATGAGGTGACTGACAGGATCGGATGGTCAGGCTCGCTGGCTTGGTTGACACATGTCATTGTATCCCAACTGTGCAGGTCGATGCTCATGATGTTGATCACTGGATTGTCTGGTCCAGACTCGATTATTTACAGACCGCCGCCATACAGCTGGAATATTGCTGAGTGCGGCGTAAAATTAAACTAACTCACTCACTCACTCAAACTGAGATCATGTGACTTTTTAGCAGTCACAAATTCAGATTATTTCTAAATCTAACCAAAACAGACAACATACAACCCTGAGGGGTTACGTTTGGCTCTGTTGTGAGCTTACGCAATTCCAATACAATTTCAGAATATGTGAGCCATTCAAGTGCCTACCACAGCATTCCAAATGTGTTAAGTATTATCAAGTTTCCAATTTGATATGTATGTATATATTATGACATAAATTAAAATCTGATATTAAATTCACTTTGATCGTGGATAATGTACTTAAAGTATTTTGTCTTATCTAAACAACTAACAGTCTGTGAATAGCATTAGTCCGCCCACTAGCAGAAGCTATGTAAACTCGGTGCTGGGGGTCAGAGTGAGTGGGTGACTATGGTTTTATCTAATTTTAGCAATATACCAGCAATATCACTGAGGGGGACACCAGAAGTGGGCTTCACACAATGTACCCATGTGGGGAAACGAACCCGGGCCTTCAACGTGACATGCGCACGGTTTAACCACTGGGCTACCCCATCGCCCCATCACCACTCTTATAGCTAAACCGACAATTAAGGAATATTATGACACAATTCAGCCCATGAGCAGCCATGGCACACAGTGCAAGGGAGACTGTTCTTGTGACACACACGTCAATTTCGTAATGTACTATGACAACGCAAGCACATGATAGTACAGCAATGCACACCACAAATAATTATGTTTCTTTATGTTGAGGGTAATGTCCGGGTATCTCTCCATTCCTGAAACATAATGGAACCGAGCCGCCGAGGCCCATTATATTTAAGGAATGGAGAGTTACGAGGCTATTACCCTACTTAAATTACATTCAAAGTATCAAACTTATATGTCAAAATGAAACCAACTATCAAAGCCTTACATCTGAAACTGGAACACATCGCCCCATTCCAAAATAATGGAGCGAGCAGAAAATTTAATTCAAATGAACTTTATCATGTTAACGAATTCTTTGCGACAGATTGGAAAGTATCTTTCTTTCTACAGCCCTGAACAATGAAGGAGAATTTCCTGGAGCGGCGTTGTGGGTCATGTCGGATGCTGACGGTCATCATGTTAGCCATACTGGCAGTCATCATAGTTCTCGCCGCCACTCTCATAGCCACGTGTGAGTATCCTCTAAGTCACCATAACAACACCCGTGCAGGTCCGGGTTAGAATGAACCTTCAGTAACCCATGCTTGTCGTAAGAGGCGACTAACGGGATCGGGTGGTCAGGCTCGCTGGCTTGGTTGACACATGTCATTTGTTCCCAATTGCGCAGATCGATGCCCATGATGTTGATCACTGGATTATCTGGTCCAGACTCGATTATTTACAGACCGCCGCCATATAGTTGGAATATTGCTGAGTGCGGTGCAAAACTAAACTCACTCACCATAACAACCTTTGCCACCGTCATAGCCACGTGTGAGTATCTAGTGGGTTAGTGGGCTGACCTTGTGTGCTGGCGATTAGGTGCCTGACTCTGAGGGTGTGGGTTCGAATGCCGGATGGGACTCAAACCAAAAAGTACTAGTATCTGTACTTAACTGAGAAAGTGTAATCCCAAATATAGCATATGTTACATTAATAATGCTGACGTCTCCTTCATGTTATCCAAACGATTCCATTGGGTGTCTTTGGGAAATATAGTACCTTGCGATTCATATTAAGGCAAGTCAGTTTGTTGGGCGGAAATAGGCTTACTGTTGGCTCACGTCGCCTTAAACTACAACATCACCGCGATCACCAAGTTACAACCTTACCGAGGTGGGCTGGGATTTCTATAGAATACTGTATAGGGACATTCTGGTGATCTCGCATTCTCGCGATATCGACCTTTGGAAACAAGCTAAAAATGGCAAATCTGCGAGAATTTGTACAATGTCGCATTCTCGACTTGTCGACTTTAAATAAAAAGTGCTATGTACCAAAAACACGAGAATGCGAGATGGCGAGAACGCGAGATTTTGGCCAAATCTCGCGTTTTCGCTATCTCTCTCTTTTGGCATTTTTAGCTTGTTTCCAAAGGTCGAGATCGAAAGAATGCGAGATCGCAAGAATGTTGCTTACAGTATTCCATAGATTTCGTACTTGTTACGTTCCTTCCATGTCGTTCCTACTGACCAATCAGAATCCACCTCTCCCGTAACTTGTATTTGCTTCAAGCGAAATGGCACGGCTCAGTCAACACGATCTAATCTAGTTAATCCAAGAGACGTTTCATATTCCCTGTCTGATAGATTATAACAACACTCAGTCAAGTAAACTGAACACTGCAGAAGGTTTGGAAAATGTCTGTCGACGCCCAATTAATGGCGCATATGCCTTTCCCACCCTGCAGTCGTCCAAAATCTGCGCAACAGCCGCCATGTTGTTTACTTGATTTGACTGGATTGTGCGTAGAACCGTTAGTCCAGCCCAAAAATCATGCCAAAATTCCAGCCTTGTTCGACAAGGTTGGAGACTGAATTTTTATGGTCAGTTACCTCCCTTGCCCCTGGAAGAAAACTAAGTGCTAACAGAGGTTAGATATTCGTAAATATTAGGATCAGCATATTCTTCGGTCACTAACAGTTGCATGTTGTCTTCACAGTGGCCCAAGGGTCAGCATCCACCACAGTCACCATGGGGACAGACGAAGGTAAGAACAGCAGCGTTTTGCCAGTTCAAGTATCATAAATAATACATACAACTTTATGGATGACAACTTCTTGTTTATTGCATAGAGCGACGTTTCGGTGTAGGTTCTTACACCGTTATCACGCTATAATTTCTGATAAACGTCGCTCTATGCAATAAATGGTGATATTCAGTAACCCATGCTTGTCGTAAGAGGCGAGTAACGGGATCGGGTGGTCAGGCTCGCTGACTTGGTTGACAAGCCATCGTATCCCAGTTGCGTAGATCGATGCTGATACTGTTGAGCACTGGATTGTCTGGTCCAGACTCCATTATTGTCAGACCGCCGCCACACAGCTGGAATATTGCTGAGTGCGGCGTAAAACTAAACGCACTCACTCACATTTATAGGTGTGATCTACACAGCCTGCAGTGACACAATCACATACAGAAGCAAGACACCTGGTGTTGCCAAAAATGTTTAAGTGGGGTCAAATGGGGATAACGTTGTTATAACAAAACAGCGACGCTCGCTCATACAGCAACGTGCATGTGTAGCTTTTTGGAGACGTTCTTATGCAGATTGTATAGCGCTGCCACACTTAGATACCATACGACAGTTTACCACAGATACCCTACTCAGACACAACATACTCTCAGCCGACCAGTGCATGCTTTATTCCTTTAATGTTGATAGCTAGTCAGGGTAACATGACTTTATGCTCTCTGTGTACATGTTCCATCCACGAGAGGTTCTCAAAGCTCTTGTACAAAGTGGCTAGAATATCAAAGAATATACAAGTTATGGATTTATTTTATAGGCCATTATTGATTCTATAAGAGTATAATAGAGAAGTTATTAGCTTTAAAATGTGTCTTTTTGCCCTTTGTTAACTTCTAAAATACGTACCGAGTTGTTCATTTGTTGCCTTTTTATGTAATTCCTATTTTCTTACAATATATCATTATACATAAGTCAGGTTATGATAAATGATTTATACAAATGGTTTGAACGACTCTTTTATGCATCAGTTCCATCTGACGCCGACTGTCTCGATGTGGCTGTGATTGGCGGTGGCATCGGGGGCGCCTACACAGGCTGGAGACTGAGGGACAGGGGCCTCTCTATCTCTGTGTTCGAATACTCGGACCGAGTCGGGGGGAGACTCTTCACAACTGACTTTCCTGCAGCTCCAGGGACGTACCTTGATTTCGGTGGGATGAGGTTTAAGTCTGGAGCTCATCCAACGCTTAACACAACGGCAACAGAGATTGGACTGAACATAATCCCCTTTGAACTTGGATTTGGGAACCCGGATGAGACAGTATGGTATAGTCGAGGAATGCGCATGCGCATCAACGACCTGCAGACCAATAACGTTCCTTACCAACTCAAGGACAATGAAAAGAAGGACCCTGACACATTGTTGTGGTACGTTGTGAATACGTTTTGAACCAAAGCCATGGAAAGTGTGCGACTGATATGTATGAAACACTTGTATGTAAAACATAGATTCATGTTTGATTGATGACGTTAGGGAAACGGTAGTCACCGCAGTGTATGTGACAGAGAAAATCTTATTTGACTTGTAGCAGCAACAGGCATATAACACTGCCATGCTTGACCATTTAACCATGCAGACCCGTCTAACAGCTAATCACGACACGAAATTAATGTTTAGTTAATGCCAAATCACAGGTCAACTGAAAAGACTGTTTAAATGATTTTCAGACATCTCTCATCTAATGTTCAATATTTTGTTCTGAAGGAATATTTTCAACGACAACGTCAACTTCAGCAGCAACACATACCCCAGTCTAGATGAACTGTACTCCCTGACCACTTCAGATGGAACGCCGCTACACAAAGTGTCGTTAGTACTATTCCATGTTTTAGTCCTCTATATCCTCGAGGGGCGGTGGGGTAGCCTAATGGTTAAAGCGTTGGCTAGTCACGCCGAAGACCCGGGTTTGATTCCCCACATGGGTACAATGTGTGAAGCCCATTTCTGGTGACCCCCCGCCGTGATGTTGCTGGAATATTGCTAAAAGCGGCGTAAAACCAAACTCAGTCAGTCAGTCTATATCCTCGTGGTTGCAAGGTGGTGCTGTGGAGATGGTACCCTAAAACGTCTCATTTAGACTTTTTAAAGTTGTATCCCATAGTCGTGTCAGATTCCGCTGATCGAGAGTGCGACATCATGATCCTTGATTATCGAAAATATGACGGCATTAATTCAACTCGCCGCCATGAAACTGACAATCTGTTCAACGCTCATCTTTACATATTCGTTCTTTCATTTCCTCTTTCATTTCCCTTATTGTCTTTGTCTCCCTCCGTGTTTATGTGATGCTCTAATTACATCTTTACCAAAGAAGGCTACAAAATGTGACACTGCTGAACACAACAAATTTGGTTTGAATTTTTCTCCACGATTCAGACTTGACAACTTCCTTGGGTCTGCAGCAAGCCGTGAAGCTTACAACTATATATCCGACCTGAGCGGATGGGAAATGGCTGTCGGGAGAATGGCAGCGCCCCACAGTGCCAAAGTCTTTATTCCTTTCCCTGGGAATACAGGTCCAAGTGAAGGATACAAGACAATAGAGGGAGGGATGCAGAAGGTGCCACACACTCTCATGAAGAAATTCTTGGAGGCTAGCACGAGGTAAATATATTGAGAGGTGCATATTACTGAACATTTAGCTGTTGGTGGAAAATGCAGTATTTGGGTGTCTCATTATGCAATACTGGCCTATAGATCAGATTGGATTCACGATACTGAGACCGCATCGGCAAGAAAAACATTCACATGACAAATAGTGGGATTTTTCACATAGCAATGATAGTAAGAACACCTATAATGTTGGTTCACTCCAACAGGATAAACGAATGGATTGAAGTATTTAAAAGGTTCATTAATAATTGAATGTTGAACTCACTGTTGATTGAAATTTCACATACCACATATAGAACTATATGGTGTGTTTTCTAAAGTTATATTTCTTACCCCAGCCACAAGCTCCACCTGAACCACCAGCTGCTGAAGATCGAGAAGAGGCAGTCTGGAGGTTACAACCTCAGATTCAGAAAGACTCAGACAACAGACGGAATCACGACTCAAACACAAGTGGGCGGGTTTGCTGTTTTATTTCTTTTGCTCGGACAAGTAATATGTGGATTCAGTCATATGGCCACACATACTCTGAAATACCGATGTTCCAAGACCTGATCATGCAGGGCTCTTGATTTGAAGTATTCATCTAAATAATACATTGCGACAGTCTTCAGAACCTAGATAAAGTCCTGCATCGACACGCCGTACATATAAACTTCCGCCTTCTGCTGATTGTCGCATTCATTCTGAAGAATTTAATTTTACAGGACGCTCGTTGATAACAACATTTGACACGGCAAGTATAGTCAGTTGAAGGGGATAATAATCTGCATTCCATGCACTCTACCTCAGCAATATGCCTCAACAAGCCTTTTCACATATCATGGAAATACCAAATACATTCCTGTGAGTCAGGTAATAATGACATGGATGACATATAACAGAGAGAAACAAATAAAGGAACACAGGAAAATTCAAGCGTTCCTTTAATATTTTCCAGTTTTCATCACTAGCTTTGAATAGCGCTGTGGGAGGAAATATGAGAATAAATATAGGAACACTGCCATGAAGTGTTGTTCCCTATTTGTTTCCCTCAGTATATATTATGTGAGAGCCATGTTTCAGTTACCGAAATAGGAACGACCATGCCTTTAGTTTGTAAGACTGTAATAATATATTATTATCAATAACACCCTAATCCCAATCGTCATAAATTAGATGACTATGTTGTGTATTCTTTATCACAGACGGGTGACAAAGACGTGATGATGTGTGCCAGGAAGGTGGTGTTGGCTGCACAACAGAGCTGCATACAGGAGATTGATTTTCCAGCGTTCAAGACTCCCGAGATACTGCAGACTTTAGACTCTCTGGTTGGAATAACATCCGGTAGAATCTACCTAGCTTACAACACCAAATGGTGGAAGACCGGCAACCCTGACATCACCCACACCAAGAGTGACCTTCCCAACAGACAGACCTATGACTGGTCCACCGGCACAAACAACGTCTCCATCATCATGGCGTCCTACCACGACGGGGGCATGGCCCAATACTGGCGAGAGTTAAGTCAGTTTGGGACGCCAATCCCTGGCAGTCTCCCCGGAGTGAATGTTGTCACGGACGTCGTCAAGAACAGAGCTGAGAAGTACTTAAGCGCCATCTACAACGTCAGCCAATCTGATATCCCCGAAGCTGTTGGAGGCGCAATGATGATGTGGGACACATATCCGTTCAACTATGGGTGGAACCTATTTAAGCCTGGTGTTGACGAAAGAAAGACTCGAGAAGTAATACCCAAACCGTCCCCATCCGATGACGTGTACATCGTCAGCAACTCCTGGGCTCGTGATGATCTGCAGGGCTGGTCAGAAGGAACGTTGATAGCGGTCGATGAAGTCATCAATAAATATTTCAAAGGAATGTAATAAAAACACCTCTGATAATATATCTTACATACCTAAATAACCAGTTGCAATATATAATTTATTCTAATCAGATACGTTTGAATACTAATCAAATGTTTGTTCATTTTCACGAATGGCCCTTATAATGGTGCTTTTATAAAGCCTTTCTGAAACAATATTTTGTTTTGTTCATGATGTATATGAGGACATGAGTCACACGACCAATTTGTCTCGTGAAGCCTCTGAAGTGCTGTGAGACAGAATAGTGTTTTACTAGTTTAGTGTTTGCTATATATTTACTTGTTACTGGATCAGATATAATGTTTGTATTAAACACATATCTATATCCTCCATGAGCGTACTTGTCACATCATTCCCCGAAGGAGAGGCACATACGACGTTATTGTTCAGAACATTCATCAAGTACAGTGAGTGAGTTTGGTTTTACGCCACTTTTAGCCATATTCCAGCAATATCACGGCGGGGGACACCAGAAATGGGCTTCACACATTGTACCTATGTGGGGAATCGAACCCGGGCCTTTGGTGTGACCAGCGAACACTTTAACCACTAGGCTATACCTTATGATGTACAGTGAACGGTTGATTTCTTTGCATTAAATCTGAGAACAGTTAGCGGAATCCTTTTTGCACATTTCACATATTTTTATAAATAAGGCGTATCGTTAGCCCCAGTTAGGGCAGTTCTCTGATACAATATACCCAGTTGCACTAACCGTAATTCTTGTGTAACAGTATCCTAACTTTGTACTTCTTTGACAGTCCCATTTCTGGTGTCCCCGCCGTGATGTTGCTGGAATATTGCTAAAAGCGGCGTAAAACCAAACTCAGTCAGTCAGTCTTTGACAGTCTGTCATTATACATTTAGAATTAATTTGAAGTAATGTCCTAACCCTTTAATAAATGGGTGTACTTTCTATGTGGATTTCATGTATATATATATTGAAATCCACATAGAAAGTCTCCTTTCTCAATGATTAGCGCAATTAAATCTATATATAACCATTAAAAATAAAATCTTTGTGAACACACTTCAATTCGAAAATTGCCAAGAGCAGTACACAGAGACACATCGACACAAGGCAGGTAAAGGTGTTCACAGGAAAGTGGAAGCAGCGCTGTAAAAGGTTTAAGCATAAACACACGGTGCCTTTCAGAAAAGGATCAGATGTAACGTATGGTACGTTTGGGACTACGCTTCCTTCTAGTACTTTGTGGGTTGAATCCCATGCTGGATTCTAACTTACGCCCTCGGAGTGAGGCAACTAATCGTCAGAACTGTGTTGGTTAGATATTGTTATAAGGTAAAAATTCATCCCCAAAACCATGAGAGAATTATATCAGATTCGTATTTAGATTTGCAGTTTGTTCATGAGTCATAACGGTTAGGCATGGTATGGAGACGGAAAGTTTCCATACAATGGCGTTTAGCCGTAGGCTATGGAAAGAGAGACAGAACACATTTGTTGTGAAAGACATAACAGATTAATCTTATATTGAAACAAACAAAAGGGATGAGTAACCGAATGATTTTTACCGGTACTTTTCCAATCGTAATATTCATGAGTGCAAGGTCGGATATAGGCTAACCGAATCAAAATGATTAGTTGAAACATGTGATCGAGATCAGGCCAGGCTCGAACCATATAAAAAGATAGGTTGGGCACTGAGCGAGTGGTGCGCGCTTTTGTAGTGACGGAAGCCAGTCCACGCCACTCAGTTGCCTCGTGTGGTACGAACCTGCCTTGTCTGATGTTGAAGTTGTAGAGATGGACTGAGACTGAGTAAAAACTATGTGAGTATAAACTTGTTGTTGCGTTTCTCTTTGAATGTATGTGTGCCAGTACATGACTGTTATGTGGTTAATTAGGAGTCACGGTCGTCAGAACCCTCACTCCTTGACTTAGCGTCCTGCAACGGACCAAGCGAGTGGAGCGCCAGAGCTACCATCTCCCCGACAATGTGGAACGACCATAATTAATAGGTAACTGTGGTAGGGTTTACTAACACCCAATCGCCAGTTACGACATGGTGGAGATTGCGGGTTCTTCTTGAACAAAATGTTTAAGACGATCCCTTTCGCTGTTTTTCTTATGGTCGTTCCTACCCTTTTGTTCCCTTGCGTTGACGTTTGACGGTAGGTTCTCTTTTCACGGCTGGGATATGTTATCTGCAGTTTTCCTTCAGGATATTTGGAATTTTTGTAATGCCTCGTGGAAATGATTCAGATTCATCTACGTCCTATGACAGTCTGGTCCAATCTCGTCCCATTACGTCTAACATTTTTACTAATCCAGTCCGACTTGGCATAATACAACCACCGTTTCAGCCTCTATCTGCTCCTCGAGACCTCTCTCTATCTCTTTCCCTGGAGGATTTAGACTTGTCACTTTTCAGTAACGAACTTCAGCACCAGGCCGGTCTCCCTGATCCGTCCTCTTTAGATTTGTCATCATCTGTCAATAGTTCTTATACTGCCCCTGACTTCAATATGGGTGACTCCACTTTAATGCCAGAACATTTCACAGGTAGGGACACGTCTCATGCTGCCGAGTGGCTTGACCGTTTCACTCATTTTGGTAACTTTAAAAGGTGGACTGATGCACAGAAAATTGAAGTTTTCCCACTGTTTTTAAAGGACGCGGCGTATCTATGGTACAAAGATCTGATAGAATCGGCACAGGAAGAAATAGTCCGTTTTGATGAGATTGAGAAATTGTTCAAGGACAAGTATGTCCATCCGACTGACCGTTGGGCCCTTTTGGAAACTTTAGTGAGTCGAAAACTTTCCCCTAAGGAAGTGTTATCAGTTGGTGAAAAGCGTTTCAATTCAAACAATTCATTCCAACTATAGCAAGTTTTTTTTATGGTTTTACAACATTATGGCATTACAACCGTACCCTTAAATCAGATGGCAGACCCCGGTTATCCTATTAGCAATAGAAAGCTTTTGTTCTCCGCCAAATGCCAGATATAACGGTAGCAGCAAAGTGTATTTGTGTCGATGACGAATTCAACCGTTGTCTTATAATGGTTGACTGTCCACGGTCCACAAATGCATTGTGCAGAAGACGAAATCAGCACGTAATCTTGATAATGGAGTTCAACAAACTTTTAACGACCAGTCATTTTTCAGTGTTAGAACACTTGTCATTTGGTACATTGACCATTTGAGTCTACACAATGGTTTAGAATTGGAAAAGCGATAGTTTTCGATAAATACTCCATGTTTTAAAGTTATAGTAATATTTTGTTAAATGTTTTAACAGTAGAGATCATCGTGCTCTTCCCTCCTATATAATTACCAAGTCACAAAGTGAATGTTCAGTCATATATTAATATTCATTCTTACGACAATATTGTATAACTTTTCTATAGAGACAATACCTGTATTCGGAATTGATGTCTCATACATTACGGATAGATGGAAGTTATTTATATTACATAATTCTACTGTGGATTCTCTTCAATGTTACTTGTTAGGAAATGTTCTTATCCGTGTTCCAATGTATACTTTCAGTCCATCCCATATTTATCTATGTTGTTCGTTCTTGCTGTTTTAAACTGCAAAGCATTTACTGAATGTTGTGAGTAACTTGCACCTATTTAACCTATTACAGGTATTACAGATGTCGTCCATGGTTAAAATAACATTTGATTCCTATTTATTGATGCCATGTTACATAGGTATCAGAGAATATTCATGCAACATAATGGACTCAAATTGTTTTCGGCACGCAGTCGGCAGTCAAAGAATGCTGTAATTGTCTACTGTGATCTGTACACAGGTTGCCATTTATTTGAGCGTCATGTTTTAACATGTATTGCTGTCGTATCTAATGTATATTATAATACTAATTATATTCGCCGTGGTTTTTAACACTCGTTTCAAGTGTTGTAGATTAATGGCCGGACCTCCATTCGGACGGGAGAACAGATTAGCTCCTCCCCACTGTCGTCTGGTCCACGCCACATCGATTATCTGGCTCCACACTTGCTGTTACCGGCGAACGCTATCGCAAGGGTTGCGACGCTGAACACCGCCCATGAAGGCGCAGTATTGACGATAGACACTGCAAGACCTCTACGATGTCCCCCTCCAAGTTGTAGAAAGCAACAGGGTACATCATCAGTGAAAATACAGAGCTCCTCTCGCAGTGTGCAGAACATTTCGTCTCCTCACTTTGATGACCACGACAATAACTTTGCTGTGTGATACATGGCCCTGTGTTCAGACATTAATTTTGTTGTGGCCTCGCACAGAGTAAACAGCGTTCAGTGTACATCAAGTGACATTCAGAACATGACTTTTCCAGTAGACGTGTGCCAGTTGATTCGATGGGACCAGAGACTTATGAACTTTTGTGAATGGTGGTGCCATTTTTGGCAATATTGGAGACATTTTCACATTTAATATTGATTTTAATTCATTGTTGTGTTTTCATCTCATAATATATGATGTATATGCTTTGTGGTTACCCGAAGTAACATAGGATCATTCTCTTATTCCTTGGCATGCTCGTTTTTTTTAAAGTCAGTATCCTCGAGTTTTTCCGAATATTTCGAAAGTTTGAAATGGGTTATCATTTCCTCTCAGAAATTACCGATCCTGTTTTGCTTCGATGGTGTTCAATGTGTTTAACTTTAACATATCTGACCTGTGCTCATGTTTAATGTATCCGAGCTGTGGGCAGCTCTTGTCCACAGGCGGAGGATGTTATAAGGTAAAAATTCATCCCCAAAACCATGAGAGAATTATATCAGATTCGTATTTAGATTTGCAGTTTGTTCATGAGTCATAACGGTTAGGCATGGTATGGAGACGGAAAGTTTCCATACAATGGCGTTTAGCCGTAGGCTATGGAAAGAGAGACAGAACACATTTGTTGTGAAAGACATAACAGATTAATCTTATATTGAAACAAACAATAAAGGGATGAGTAACCGAATGATTGTTAACGGTACTTTTCCAATCGTAATATTCATGAGTGCAAGGTCGGATACAGGCTAACCGAATCAAAATGATTAGTTGAAACATGTGATCAAGATCAGGCCAGGCTCGAACCATATAAAAAGATAGGTTGGGCACTGAGCGAGTGGTGCGCGCTTTTGTAGTGACGGAAGCCAGTCCACGCCACTCAGTTGCCTCGTGTGGTACGAACCTGCCTTGTCTGATGTTGAAGTTGTAGAGATGGACTGAGACTGAGTAAAAACTATGTGAGTATAAACTTGTTGTTGCGTTTCTCTTTGAATGTATGTGTGCCAGTACATGACTGTTATGTGGTTAATTAGGAGTCACGGTCGTCAGAACCCTCACTCCTTGACTTAGCGTCCTGCAACGGACCAAGCGAGTGGAGCGCCAGAGCTACCATCTCCCCGACAATGTGGAACGACCATAATTAATAGGTAACTGTGGTAGGGTTTACTAACACCCAATCGCCAGTTACGACAATATTGCTGTCTTAGGAAGCTACGGAGTCCTACAGGAAAGGGGTTGCTATAGTGATAGATAAAGGGGGCCCTTCAGGGAAGTAAAATGGGTCAAACAGTGAAGTTACAGACACACAAGTGCTCAACTTTGTGAGTATTAGTGCTGCAGTGTGTATCAGTCGTTCAGTCCTCTCCGACACTGATCTGTTGAGATATGAGATACAACAAAGTAATGACCTTAAGTAAGGGCGGTAACTCGTGGACGTCATGTTGTAAGTCATTATCACCATAAAAGTGTCGGACTCAGTTGACTGGCAACAGAACGAGTTGATAATGATCCAATCGTCATCCCTTCATGCTTGGCAGCAGTGTAGTCAATATTATTGATACAGATGCCGATTATCGCTGTCTTCTAGATGTGAAAAAACACACGCGACAACGCATGAGGCTAGGGAACATGTTATACCTGAGCTATTGTACAGAATTCTCGAAGTACACAATACATTGATGTCACAGGTAATACAGCCAGAAGCCAGTGGCGGACAAATGTTTGAAGGGCGTTTAGAAGTGGAATGCATATTGAGAAAAGCAAGAAATATGGATCTCAACTTCTTTACTGTGAATAACGCGACGTACCGGAGTGTATGCTTGCTCCTTCATCAGGTGACAAGCGAAAATAGAGGAGAAGCGAAAACAAATTACAGGTTTGAAAAGGGAACAATACCAGGTAAATATTACGCTAGATGGAGAAATGTCAGGGATGTTTTGTTTTTTCTTGGTCTATTGTTTAACGGCGCCCTCAGCAATACGGGGATGTGTACAGTACAGGGTATAAACCACTACGATTTCAGAGTTAAGCACATTACCGTCAGCACACAAACCCACTAGGAAACGGCGTCTTCACCATGCAGGATCTCATCACTGACTGGGAGGAAATACATAGATCAATGTCTACATCTCACCGGCCAGTCGCCAAAATATAGTTTCTCGAGAGGCTATAGTTTTTCCAGACAAATGAAATAAATAACATTAGCTTTAAAACAAAAACAATATGGGAATGATGTGTAATATAGTTCTTCATAGGAGTTTATCGTACCATCGTTTTATCGTAACCAATATCTTTCGTGTGCTTGATAAAACGGGTTAGAATACAGGAGGCGAGTTCTGGGAGATCGATAAGTGACTTGCTTGATGTATGTCATCTTATCCTAACTTGTAAATCCATTCTCATGTTCTCAGTCTCTGGATTGTCTGGTCCAGACTCAATCATTAACATAGCGTCGCCATGTACAACTGGAATATTGCTAAGTGCGCGTTAAACAACAAACATGTGGACATAGTTAGTGAACCTACAGCAAACTTAAATAATGACATACTGGTAGAGTGACAGCATTGATGTAATTGTTGTAGCCTTCAGCTGGGGTGGATAAATACGGCCGTGACTTGTTACCTGAAACCATTTACATACATACATATATTTATTTAAATATAGATGATGAAACGGGGCATAAGAAAGTAGGGTTTATAAAAAGCAGTCACCGCTTACCTATTATGTGACAAATTGGAAACGTTTGCTCAACAGGGACCAAAAAGAATATCATGTAAAGGAGCACCTGGAAGTATGGCGTTGTGCTTGTTTTTGGACACATTCTCTTCAAGCATCGCATCAGAAATGGATTTTTCTGTCTGTTGTGGTCGTTGTACTTGAATTGACTTAAAGGAGGAAATACATGAATGGAACAAAAGCTGAATACTTATTTATTTTTCATAAAACTGGCACGTTGAAATGGATTGTTATAGTTTGTTTCAAACCTAAATTTAATTTAACTGAATTAATTATTTAATTTTTCTTGCTTCGCTTTAATCTGAGGTGGTTTTATAAGACTATCGTAATGTTTAGCGTTACTTTAAATTCCTTCTTCAAGGTAGTGTCTTGTTTGCTGTAGTTTCTCTCCCGTCCGAAAATGCGGTTGAATTCAGTCATTGTGTAGAATGTGCCTCTACTCTCCAGGGCCTCAAGGACCACGATATGAACGAACTCGAACTGATGCTGAAAAACAGAGGGAAACACAGGCATAACATTCAAGAACGCGCGTCCTAGGAATGCAGCACAGTAACCATGATTTACACTGCTACAAAGAATATTGTGTGTGATTGTGCTTGTAGTTGACACTGTTCATACTCACCACTGTCTGGACCATGTTCATCCTGGCCTGCCTCATCCTAGACACACACTGGAACACGTTGACCCTGTGCTCTGCCTCAGCCTGGTCCATCAGATAGTCCAGAGCGATGAACGTCCCTGTCCGCCCCACTCCAGCGCTGACAAAAACAAGTCAGGTATCTTGTCACGGTCCTGACTGAATTCAAACATCTTACATTTGAGTGGACATTTCCATTTTTGCGTACCACTAACTCGACAACCTCGTCCAGGTACGTATCCCACCATTACCGATTGTATTTAGACAGATTTCATTTCCGGAGACACGTTTTCACCCACCATCAAACACGACCATCTTCAGTTGTCGGCAGTATTATGTATCTGTCCTCACACCTACACCCATTCCCAGCCCCATCTCATCATACCCCTCCTACCTATCCTTCATGATCACGTCTCAACGACAGTGGCCCGCACTCATTTACACTTTACACGTACATTACTGTTAATACACCATCAACCAGGCTCACTGCGAGCCTATCCCCTTTCCAACAAACCCCTGATGTTCACTTCTCACCTGCAGTGGACCACCAACGGCTAGGTTAACGAGAGGCGACGTTGGTTACACGGGGCGACCTCTACGTTGTATCGCTGTCTAAGACGTTCTATCGTTCGTACGCTGCAATTGGAAGCCATTAGCAATGTCTCCAGCACGTTCACCAGCGTCTAGACGTCCAATGGATTGTGGTCGTTGATCTCTCGGTAACCTATCCATAGCTGCTGCATTCAGAAAACAAGTGAACGATTGCCATTCAAGCCGGCAATTTATGCCTGAATGCACGCAGGATGCACGTGCATCTCGATTTCAATGTTGTGTTTGTGCGAACTGTTCCCTTTCCACAAACAAAAACATTTCTAACCTCAATCTCAAACAATTCTTTATTGGGCAAAACAGGCTACACGACCACGATTCATGTTTTCCTCAAACTTGACTTCCGATGTATGTTTAAAACCAATAGGTTCAAATACTCCAATGATACTTAAATGTCATTTACAACATTACGATCATTATTTTGCCTTTCAGTATACATAAACATTAACAACAAGGACAAAGTAATACCTACACGGCGTATGGCACAAGGGTGTAGCAATACAGCGCCGCTAAGCTAGTCAAGCGTACCAGTAATCTGTGTAAACAATATTCAACGTTAAAGTTACGATAACTCAAACTACATAGCTATCTTCTATCATTTCAAAACCTTGGACATAATAAAACCAGTTCAAGCTAATGTCACATTCATACTTACATTCACATACACACAATCTTTTCTCTTCTTTATAAAATCAGTCAATCAAACGTCCAAATATGCAACCATTCACTCATAGGAAAATGAAAACACTTTAATGAATTATATAACTTATTTGTTTACTTTCGTATCAAATATTGTACACTAAAATTCTTATTGGGTTATCATTTAGATTAAGTGACTTGTTGAATCTAACCTGTACACGTACACGCAAATTACAGTTTATATTTACACATAAACATTAAAAATATAGCATTTGAAAGTATACACACTGATTGACTAATAAAAGATGACACTGACGTGCGAGATATGATTAGATGAATTGATCCCAACACAGGATGAACGTCCTGCTGGTGCAAACAGTGACAGTGAAGTGCAAATTAAAATTCGGAAAAAGAGGACAGGAGTGTGAATGATCAAATCAGATTGGATCAAATGAGGGCACATAATAATGCGGGGACCCTCCCTTAATTAAACTGAAACGACACTGGCTATTCATATACATTTGTTAAGATGAATATAGTGAGTATCAAAATGACCAGACCTGTTGATAGAAACAAAGAGAGATCATTCATTAATACAAGTAAGAAATGATATTCCTGCAACGCAAAGTAATTGTTAATATACAAATGTTCATAGAATTGTTAAATCACTTAAAACTAACATGTACATGACTGTAAATGTACAGAATAATGTATCTGCCACATTGTGTCCACAGACTGATATACAGTTCTTACCACATTTGCCATCGCAAGCTGTGGATGAAGTATTTGAGAAACACATCGGAAACTGCCTTACATTATTGATGCTGTGAAGTATATTGGAATCACTGGTCAATCTGACACTGATGTGTTCTTGAACATATTGATAAGGTCATGCTTATACAGACTTAATCGAGTCTGGACCAGACAATCCAGTGATTGTCACCATGCGATACCTTGGCAGAGTATGTTTGTGTGAAAAAAACACGTTCGAGTCATTGACCTAAAGTAGTTACAAGACTCTGTATTATTCGAAAACCCAGTTTATTTAATACAGGCGTTCTAACCTACCCTTGCTATATAGCTGGGATATTGCTGAGTGCGGCGTTAAACAACAACGAACCAACCAAACCTGGGAACAATGTTCCAGTCGAAGACACCCTTGTCAAACTCTCTACCAAACACTCAGATTGATCAGGTTCTAAATCGACCTTCCTGTGATAGGTCAATCTAAATCATCTTGATTCTGCTTACAATATAGATAAAATCTCTCCAATGGTGCAAAATACATTTACAGCATAATGGTTCTAACCTTGAAGCCTCATTTTACACGTCGTTCCATTCCAACCTGGTTGACAGCCCACTGGGCAGCTGCCGTCCACGTGGTTGCAGTTAGTTCCGTTACAGTGTCCACAGTCCGATGCACAGTTCTTACCATATTTGCCATCGCAAGCTGTGAAGGTTGAATTTGAGAAACACATCGGAAACTGCTTTACATTACTGATGCTGTGAAGTATATTGGAATCACTGGTCAATCTGACACTGATGTGTTGTTGGACATATTGAAAGAACCATGCTTATACAGTGAAAATAGAAGCGACAAAACCCTTTTTCCACATCCATAAGAAATCTCTGCCAAAAGCAGAGTCAATTGTACAATTGTGACTATATCATGAGTATATATTTGTTTTAGTGGTGTTACAGCTGTACGATGTTGTTTGCAAACGCATCGAGTCTGGACCAGGCAATCCAGTGATTGTCACCATGCGATACGATGGCAGAGTATGTTTGTGTGAAAAAACACGTTTCAAGTCATTGATCTAAGACTCCGTATTATTCGAAAACCCAGTATATTTAATACAGGCTTTCTAACCTACCCTTGTCACAAGCAGGTTCGGTCCACCCATCATCACAGCCTTGGTGACATGTGCCGTTAGTTCTGACACAGAAGGTGTTGTTCAGGCAATGTCCACACGCGTGAGAGCAGTTGAAGCCATAGGTTCCACTCACACACTCTGTAATGACATATATTGTATGTATGTGTGTCTTTTGATATTTGATCGTTACTGAGACTCACTATCTTAACATGGTACATGTGGTACATGCGGTACATGTGGTACACTGATATATTCGTTGTCGCATAAGACCTTGTTAGTCTATGTTCTTACCAGGTCACTCCGATCTGCTTTCTTGATATTACTAAAGTATTAGGTTACATTGATGTGCTTTGTTCCTCACCTTGAAGACAGTCTGTTCCATTAAATCCTGGTGGACATCCACTTCTACACTGACCTACCACTTTGTCACAAATCTCAGACTCGTCGAAACAGTTGCACTGCTTTTCGCAGTCTTCTCCGAACCAGAAGTCACTACAGACTGAAAAAACAATTCCGTGTTATTCCTTTTGATATTCGGTTGTTGTTTTTCACAGTATTTTAACATGAACAGAGACAGAAACCAGACCCGGGCAGTAGTGTGAACACACAATGTGTATCACAAGTAGTGTTCATAAAGAATCTAGTTTACTTTGTTTGTTTTGACTAATGTGGGGCTCATAGTGCGTTCCATGTGAACATCTCTGTAGACCTCAAATCTGATAATATTGTTCCAGTCGAAGACGCCCTTATCAGACTATCTACCTCTAGTCTATCCCACTGTATGACGCCTGTTGTTGCCTCGGGACTATTTTACTCCCCATGTCAAGGTTTCAACACAGTTTAAGAACATTTACATTGTGTCTTAAAAACATAACTACGGTCTTACAGTGGTCCGTTGTTCCTTAACAGCTCGATTCATGCTTTGCACAACAATGACATATGTTGTAATGGGGAGGGGTAAATTGTCCCAAATCGGCCTTATATATTTTTTTATAATGCACCTGGTCTATGTGATTTCATTATGTAGGTGTGTGTGGGCTTGTACTGACCTCATGACACAATCACTGACTCTCATGCCACAGAAGATGAAAATTCTGGAAGCTATCACATTACATCACATCACATCAGTACTAGTTTCTGTCTACAGTATTTAGAGAAACAACAAAACACAATAGAATGTGTATTATACAGTAATTGTTTCAAACACCAATAATTCTTGATTTGTAGCGTATAGGTGCGACAACACACATCTGTAGACATTACTATAACAAATACATGATTCCTATTTACAGCTACTTCACGACTGGGTGAGGTGAGGTGAGGTGAAATTGGGTTTAACGTTGTACTTGAGAATATTTCGCTCATATGACGACGTGCATGCGTGTGTATGTGTGTGTGCGGCTGCTTGTACTAGCCCAGACTTTGGTTTCATAGTGCTAGCCCACTGAGATTCCATGCCGCAGTGAAGCATGAATACCCCACTCAGACACATTATACTGACTCCGAGCCGACCAGTCCTTGTTGTACACATTAATGCCGAGCGCCAGGCATGGACCAACAAGTACCATATTTTAACGTCTTTTGGTATGACGCGGTCGGGGATCGAACCCGCGACCTTCCGCTCTCCGGGCGGACGCTCTAACCACTACACCACGGAGGCGGTACTCACGATTGACTGAGTGAATAACTATAGACGCTTGAATGGGTTTGAGCACTCACACCGCTCAGGAGTCCCTCACCAGGCGCGTGCTGCACATGTTGAACGACTTCACGGTACACCACCCTGCTAATCCCTAGCCTGTTATCTATACTTTTGAAAGACAAGTCGGTAATGCCTTACCTTACAAACCTCACTTCGCCTGAAAAACTTATCTAACGAATGCAAACATGTGATATTCAAAAAAGCTAGGAGATGCCCTATTTGCTATGTTTGCCAGAAGATGTAACCTTGTGAATTAATTCTTAACCTACTATTTCAATTGTATCTGGATTTAACTGTTTTTCAAACTACCTTGTGTACACGAGTAATTTTAACTATTCTAATGGTTCTGTAACATTCTATATCAATATGTCGATTTGTATGGGTGAATGATACATGGTGAAGTTTTTGAAACGTTATGAATGTATGCATGTGACTAAACTTGAAGATATGTAAGAATATGTGTGTGGGAATGCTTGTGTGTTTTTGTTTGCGGGAAGGGGAGGGTGTAGGGTGGGATGCTGTAGTGTTGTGTACTGGGTGTAGAGATTGGGTGGTGGGAGCGGAGGATGTGTGTGTGTGTGTGTGTGTGTGGGGGGAGAGAGGGGTGTGTGGGTCAGGATGCTGTCGTGTTGTGTAATGGGTGTAGAGGTTGGGTTGTGGGAGTGGAGGATGTGGATGTGTGTGTGTGTGTGTGTGTGGGTGGGTGTAGGGTGCGATGTGGATGTGTGTGTGTGTGTGTGTTGGGGAGGGGTGGGTGTAGGGTGGGATGCTGTAGTGTTGTGTAATGGGTGTAGAGGTTGGGTGGTGGGAGTGGAGGATGTGGGTGTGTGAGTGTGTGTGTTGGGGGAGGGGGTGTGTGTAGGGTGGGATGCTGTAGTGTTGTGTAATGGGTGTAGAGGTTGGGTGGTGGGAGTGGAGGATGTGGATGTGTGTGTGTGTGTGTGTGTGTGTGTGTGTGTGTGTGTAGGGTGGGGATGCTGTAGTGTTGTGTAATGGGTGTAGAGGCTGGGTGGTGGGAGTGGAGGATGTGTGTGTGTGTGTGTGTGTGTTGGGGGTGTGGGGGTGTAGGGGGATGCTGTAGTGTTGTGAAATGGGTGTAGAGCTTGGGTGGTGGGAGTGGAGGATGTGGATGTGTGTGTGTGTGTGTGTGTGTGGGGGAGGGGTGGGTGGGTGTAGGGTGGGATGCTGTAGTGTTGTGTAATGGGTGTAGAGGTTGGGTGGTGGAGGATGTGTGTGATGTGTGTGTGTGTGTGTGTGTTGGGGGAGGGGTGGGTGTAGGGTGGGAAGCTGTTGTGTTTTGTAATGGGTGTCTGTTTCATTTTGATCATGTTCTAAATCGATCTTCCTGTGATAGGTCAATCTAAATGATCTTGATTCTGCTTACAATGTAGATAAAATCGGCTCGGGTAAAGTTTATTATTCATTAACTTTGAATGGAAGTAGTCGAGATGGGTGCTAGATTATACCCACCAAACACCTGCACTTCACAGAGGCTGAGGGAGTCTGCAAGGATTGTAATGGTGACATTTCTTCCTGTCAGAGTTTTGTCACAGGTAACATTCCAGACGGTTGGAGGGAGACCTGCCTTAGGCCATTTGAAACAAGACCTCCCGTCTACCAGAACTTCCATTCCCTTCCTTCTGTACTTGTTGGCATCTTCATGAAAGAGATGTAAAACAGCATCAGTACTTCTCAACAAATTGTATCCTCATATCATACTCGAACGTGTTCGCTCTATAACAGTGTGATATCAGTCAAATGTTACAAGTGGTCATTGACATTTCATAGTAAACAATTTTCCCGCATGGGACTCAACCACAAAAAGTACAAGAATATATACTTTACTGTCAAAGTGTAATCCCAAATATAACAGATGTCACATTAGACCACTTTCTAAAAGGCTCGGTGTGTGCTTCAGACATAGATTTACAATTTACACCTTACAGAATGCTCCACAGCAAAGAGCACAGCGAACTTCAGGTGTCTTTGGTTATGATATTTATACCATACGTTAATAAAGCGCCATCGTATTGCAGGTATGTAAATACGCCAAAACAGATGTTGGTGTTCACCTGATTATAGATTGTAACATAACTATCCCATTTCATTCATTTTGCCTGCTATGAAAGGCCACTTACTGTCTTTCCGATTGTAGATTGTGATATATTTTATCTGGTGGTCTGTTGACAGTGCTACATTCCACCAAGAGTTCCTGTTTTGTTCCCCTGCTGCAGCATGTGAGCATGTCCCGGACTTGAAGTCTGTATTGGTGTTGCCGTCCACAGCCTTATCAGCATGGTAAGTCTGGTAAATACCTTTTTGTGTCGCAGTGCGATTTAGCGCCACATTTTCTGAGATGAAAGAAAGAAATGGTTCTTAATGTAGAGAAATGGTTCTTAATGTAGAGATGATAGAAAGAAATGGTTCTTAACGTAGAGATACCACAACAGAGATCATAGCTAATGATGTACTCAATAGTTCTTAATGTAGAAATACGACAGAGATTTCAGCTGATACATGTTATAACTACTGATGAGTTGAAAGAAGTATCGGAAAGTACGATAGTTTCCTATGACCGGGGATAGTAATGTACGTAGCGCCGCGAGCAGGCAATGCACCTGGATATGAGCGCCATATAATCCCACTATTACTATTTACTATTACTACTTATTCAAAGGTACTTAATGTAGAGATACCACAACATAGATCACAGCTGCTATATGCCATAACTAATTGTGTACTTATAATCATGCTAGACAAGGCAGATACGGGATATCCTCGAAAATAGAAAATATTGGAAAATAAGCAATACATATGCGCACAAAACGTCCATACTCCCAAACATACCTGCACATACATACATGCACGCACGCACACACACACACACACACACACACACACATACATACATCCATACTTCCATCCATCCATACATCCATACATACATACACACACAGACACACATCCATCCATCCATACTTCTATCCATCCATCCGTACATACATACATACATACACACTTCCTTCCATCCATCCATCCATCCATCCATCCATCAATACATACATACATACACACACCCACATCCATCCATCCACACACACACACACACACATCCATCCACCCATTACATATATATATATATACATACATAACATACATACATCCATACACATCCATCCATCCATCCACACACACACACACACACACACACACATACATACATACATACATACATACATACATACATACATACATACATACATACATACATACATACACCATCCCACACACACACACACACACACACACACACATACATACATACATACATACATACATACATACACACACACATACACACACACACACATACATACATATTCATATTTCTTCTCACTTACGTTTTTGACAGTAGCTTCCATACCAGCCTGGGTCACAATTTCCTCTACAGTCCATCGGGGAGTGACAGGGTGTGTCCTGACAGTGACAGTCGAATTTACGGCCTGTATTGAGACAAATGTAGGCACATGATGCTAAGTAGGACATTCTTTATATACTGTGGCAACTTCTTTCAGAGGCATGTAGAAGTTGGGGCAGTAAGGAAGGGTAACAATATATGGATGAACAACTTCTTTATTGCTGTGAGAGCGACGTTTCCGTGTAGGTTCTAACACTGTTATCAAGCAAGTGATGAACAGCAAAAGTATAAAGGAGCTTAAACAAGTTATACAAGCCATAAAGAAGTTGTTCATCCATATATTGTTATCCTTCCTTATACTGTGTCATTTGGTGCAAGTGAAGAGCAGGGAAGATTCTAACCAGAACAACAACAAAGTAACTGACCTTGTACATGTTGCCGTGTGCTTCTTGCCTCTATTATGACAGTCATCAGTCCAAAACACACCAGCCAAATCGTACTCCAGTGGGGCGCCATTCCAAAGACTACAAGTAAACGTGAACATGATTTTGTATGGGTCAACAAGATACATGTATATATGAGATGGCTATGGCAAGACATTGACGTTGGAATTCTGCAGAAAGTTCATTGTTGCACGTGCAGTATGAGGCCGGGCGTTGTCTGGTTGAAAAATCTGTGTCTGTTGGTCAATAATCGGGAGAAGGTGAGGCTGTAATACGTGGTTGATGTAACGTTGGGCTGTCAGGTTCCCTTCAACGATCACCAAGTCTGATTTCTGGTTGTATGAGATGGATCCCCAAACCATAACGCTTTCTCCGCCAAATCTGTCCCCTGTCGGACGCAGATGGGCGCAAAACGTTCATGACGTCTCCTATACACGTTTTCTTCCGTCGTGATGTTGCAAAAGAAAACGGGATTCATCAGAAAACCAGATGCGCCTCCAGTTTTGTAAAGTCCATATCCTTACGTTGTTGCACCACCTGAGTCGTCGGCGGAGATGTAGGGGGCGTAGTACAGGTCCAACAACTGGTCTACAGGCACGTAAACCCGCTTCTTTCAGACGGTTCCTAATCGTTTGAGCTGACACTCTCCTCAAACCTGGTATTTGTGTGGCAGTCACGGTTGGTAGGGCATGCCGATTACGCAGGTGATGGACCCGGATGTACCGATCTTGAAGGGGGGTCGTGATTCTTGGCCTTCCACTTCTCGGGCGATCGTTGGTCAAATTGAAGTTGTTGTAGCGGCTCCAAAGTCGGGATATCGTTGTTTTGTGAACATTTAGGTGCCGTGCAACAGTTCCAAAACTTTCTCCGGCTTGAACACGACCAATGGCGATATTTCGGTCGGCAGCACTCAATCGTGGCATTTTTCACACAGCTTTTCATGCGACAAATGAATGAATATAATACGAAAGCACATGGGCTTTTTTATACACCCCTACATTAACTGCCATTTTCATGATTTGCATGTGTTTTTTGTGCGAAGTCACCATGAGGGTCATTTCATGCGTTGTGACGGAATAAGCAATAAAATACACTTATGCGTACAAATGCAGTTGTTTGGATGGTAATCTTCATTAATTACGTGTATAATTTCAATACATTCGAATAACATTTTATTTATATACTCGGCGTCATTAATGAAGGGTCAAGCTATTGGTAACACTATTTCTAAACAGTTGTAAAATCTTCGTTTTTGTTTGAAATATATACAACTGAATGTTTTACAAACTTTCTTAACAGTATGGAAAACACATCAGGTCGTTGAAATGCCATTATGGAAATCCACCTGCCACTTAATGTCAATGATTTGCACGCTCAAGTCTCTCCATCCATGGAAAGTGGAGGAAAATAGACATGCATTGATGCTTTTTCACTGTCGTTCACTGTTCAGGTACCTGTTTAAAATCGCATCTTAAAATGAGACGGTTTTTGACACTTGCTGAAATGGGTCAGGCTTTTGGCCTTTTAGAATCTGGTCAAACTCAGTTGCTGTCCGTTTTAATGTGAGTCAGAGTGCTATTGGCAGACTGTGGCAGGCATTTCAAGCCAACAGGTCCGTGGAATATGCACGTCAACCAGGTCGCCCCAGAGTCACAACAGTCCGAGATGATAGGCACATGATTAACACTGCGTTACGTAACAGATTCCTTAACGCAGCAGATCTTGAGACAGAACACAATGCTAACAATGTAAGGATATCCAGGAGCACCGTTCGCCGATGTTTAAGGGCAGTCTCTGCTGTAGGCGACCTGCCTTTTCGTCAACCACTAACACAACGTCACAGGAAGGCGCGTTTGAGATGGAGTAGACATAATGGCCGCTGGAATCAACGTCAATGGTCTCGTGTGCTTTTCACAGACGAATGCAGATTCAATTTGTCCTTCCATGATGGTCGGCAGAGAGTTTATTGTCGCAATGGAGAACGAATCATAGATGCAACTATGCCACGCATAGCCGATTTGGTGGGGGTCAGTCATGGTTTGGGCAGGGATAACTCCTACTGGACGTCCTCCACTGCACGTCCTCCACTGCACATGGTCGACGGTAACCTTACGGGACAGCGTTATTGGGACGAGATTCTGGCTCCTATAGCAGTACCATTCCTGTAAGCTATGCATGGCTTTAATGGTCGACACTCTTTACTGCCACTGCAACGCTAGGCATCATAGGATCAGGATTGTCACGGAGTTCCTTAAGCAGCAGGGGGTAAAGCGGCTATTATGCTCGCCAGACCTCAACCAAACTGAGCATGCCTGGGATGAACTCAATCGACGTGTCTAAACACGTCACCCAGCACCAGTGGATCTCCCGGGACTCCGCAGAGCTCTAGTACAGGAATGGAATGCGATTCCGCAAGCTTTCTTTATGAATTTGATAAGGAGCATGAGGACATGGTGCACCAGTGTCTTGGACGCGCGAGGAGGGTACACAAGATATTGAATGACAGAGTGCTTCATGTTTGTCATTTTGGGATTTATTCGATACAACTGATGTTTGCTAGTGCTGCTTGAACCTTTTGTCTGGATGTCACGATGTGTCACGTTTGTCAACACATTAAACACTCTTAGTTCTATTATTTCAGAGAACCTTTTCTTCACATGTGCTATATTTCATTTGACCCTTTATAAATAACGCCTATGGGAAGAAATAATCAGCGATCAATAAGCTAACAGTAAATTAGATATTCCTAGATATGAGAGAACCTGACATTCCATCATCAAATCCTGTCTGACATTGCTTTCCACATTTGGTTATTATTCATTAACAATGTGACACGAAAAGCTACCTTCTCATGCCTACACATAATCCTTGCAAACAATACGAAAATACAAGAAGACTTTTGTGTGTATTCTCTACTGCAAGTAAGACTTGGAAGAGACAAAATAAGTATATTTTCCAAAATAGTCTGCTAGAGATGCTATTATTGAATTTTGTCCCTAGTGTCACATTGATAATCAGTAGTCCCTTTAGATGTATCACACGGAGCTAGTGCATCCCGCTTTCTGTCACCTCATGTGTTTACCTGAATGGAAGTATGGAAGATTACTAAAATGTGCTTACATAATTTATTTGGTTTTGTTAAATATTTTCGTTGGATTTCAATAATGAAGTAATGTCATGAATCCCTGTTATGAGAGAAGAAAATACTGAAAAATAATTCCATTGCCGTTATACCTCTTTGTTCTTTATTAGGCACGTTTATGAAATGCATAAATTAGCTTTATGATTTTTTATTTATTTCAGATTGATTATCAGCATTGAACGTAGTTTATTACTTATGTTTTACAGTTTCTTCTGTTGGTTGGGGAGCAATTAAGTTACTCCAAGCACGGACATGACGGAAGTATTTCTTGTATTGTTGTTACAAACCTCATTTCCTACTTAACATATAGAATTATTTTTCAGTATTTTCTTCTCTCATAACAGGGATGGGACTAGCAGTTTCTGCTCCATTAGTCCAGACACTTCATATGGAGGGAGCATTTTGACTGTTTATGACAGGTAACCCAAATGAGAAGGGTTAAAAAATGAAACATTTAAATTCCATAAACCAGAGGCGATCAAAAACGACTAAACTACCGGGAGAAAGAAAGTTATCACTTCTGAAGTTATTGTATGAAAAACAAAAACACTGGTACAAGTTTGAACCTAAGCAAGAAACAAGCTGTCCGAAAACTTTTTCCAAAACGTGAAAAACGTAATTGTTGGACAGTTGGTCCAAATGAAAGTGCATGATTGTGGCATGATTGGCCAGACCCAAGACCGTCCAAGATCGGGAAGACTAAGAGTCACGACACCGGCCGAAAACAGCTACATCCGACAGATCCACCTCCGGAACAGATTCGTGGCGTCAACGTCGGCGACAGTACTAGGACACGCCATCAGCAGACGAACAGTCGTTCAACGACTTGTTATGGCTGGTATAGGTGCCTACCGCCCCTTCTATGGAATGGCCTTGGCGCCTCTGCACCGTTAATGGGCACGAACGGTACGTCGGTGGCAGCGACGTGACATCTCTACAGATGAAAATCAGTTCAGTCCGTTCAGAAACGATGTTCACGTTTTCCGACGTTGAGGAGAGCGACTGGCGCCAGACTGCGTTCAAGAAGTTCATCCGTTCGATGGAGAAGGCGTCATGGTGTGGGGCGGTATGTGTCGCCTGAGAACAACAAGACTGGTTATCATCCAAGGAAATCTGAATGCCCAGCGATGCAGGGATGAAGTGTTGAGACCTTTTGAGTGCCCTGTATTCGCCAACAGCCAAGAGGAGTAAATTTTGCAGCACGACAACCAAGGCGTCACACCGACAGAATTGTTCGAGAATACGTATTGCCATGGCCAATGCGTTTTTAGACATGAACCCTATGAACATATCTGGGATCGCCTTCGACCTATGGAACAGGATTCCTGCTGACGCCATCAGCAGAAGACCTGAACAGACTATATAAACAACCCTGAACCAAAGAAGCAGTAATTGCAATATTAGAGGAACGTAATCTATACGAACATCGGAGAGAAACAAACAAGGGTATTAATGGATATGTATGGAGAATACCACTTAAACATATTCGCCCAGATTTCTTAAAGATAACCAGAACTCTTAGAATTCCTGTTGTCACCACAAACTACAATCTACAGGTCGGATCAGTCAGTAATTTCAGAAGAAATAGAACGATTGGAAAGGAATGCAGGTTTAGATAATAGCCTCTTTTATGGTTCAGGGTTATTTACTAGACAATGTAACAATACCATACGTTGGTTATAAACAGCGAAAATAGTTCACAATGAACGAACAATTGTTCTTAGAAGTACTATCATGTAGTATGTCCTATCAAATAATCATCAGTAAAAGAACAGAATAAGAGAAGACAAGAACATTTTCGACACGATAGATTAACGAGGAAGAGATCTTCACAAAGACGTCATTACTCAAGCCAAGAAGAAGATTGCAAAGAAATGCATGAAATAAAAATATAGACAAACCGGTTTAAATAGACCTAAAACAAGTGGATTCATAATTAAATCAAGAGCAAGGAGAAAACCAAAATTGGTTCTATCTTTGGTTCTCCTAGCCCCTCCAACACAATACAACAAATAACATAACACACACTGGATGACTATGCTGTGCACCACCGCGATACTGAAAGAACGGGCAAACTAGAGGCCAAGTGACCGCGACACTTGCAAACGGTTCTCTACAGAATCTTTGACATATAACCGTCTTTAGCGCTCTCGCTTTTCCATCTGCCATGCCTCTTAAACATCCTGTCCGGGATGCCACTGTTAGCAGCCGCAGAGGCACCACCTGCACGCAAACTGTGCAAGCCGTACTGTCTAATATCAGAAACGTATCAGTAGAACCACTTTGATCAGGCTGAACTCTGTCTGTCCGACGTGGCATGTTTGCTGACGTAGAGTGGACAATTCCTACGCCAGTGTGAGAAGTCACCGCAGTGAAAGCATGCTCCAAACCTTTGACCTCCCCGGCCACGAAAAAAAAGCTCAGTCCCAGTACCGGTCTGCACGGACTGGGTACTGGATGCTGGTCGTGATATCGGCCTATACGGGTGTCCACGTGAAGATCGCAGATTCGTGGCCTTGATCTTCTTGATAGCCTTGTTCTCTGCTCGCGTAATACGCCTGTCATCGTCAGGGTTCTCAGCCTACGTGACACGTAATGACGTACCATCTCCCAACCAGCTTCGGAAGAATCAGCTATTCGTATCAACTTATTACGATTCTCTATCCTGGATACCTCACTCTGCACAACTTCTTTAATGTAGTCTAACCTCTCATACTCTAGACCAAACTCAATCTGACGAAAAGCCTCAAGTGTCTCTGTGTTAAAATTGTACTGGATTCTATTACCTTCTCTAGACCATGTAAAGTCTTTATCGGCCTTCAATTTCTGGATTTCGTTTGTGGTTTTCGCAAACTCTTCTCTAACACCCTCGAGACTAGCCTCTATTCTAGATTGGATCTTGCGTTTCAAATCCATACGCTTTAAAATGGAGTCGAATTTGTCGTTAATGGGATTGCCAGATTCAGAAGTATCCATGACGCAATGTATACTTGGTGCACAACAAGCGAGAATGACAATTCCAATATCATACGCCTTATATTCTCTCATTAGGCGCCACCTACAACTGAATTGTTGTATTCCCCTACGCTAGGAGAAAGTAATTTCTATATCACTGGTCCCTCAAACGATAAAATACAGTTAACAATAAGTTGGAAATAGATGGACTATGTTAAATGTTAAGGATATTATTCAACATGTTACAAATGACTATTTGATACAAAATAAAAGACATAAATGGATTAAATGTTGAGTTACTTAGTAGCTGCCAATGCCTAAGGCAACATATCGCATCAAACTAAAATGTTTCCTTAGAATTCTTGCAACTGATACTGAACCATCGCCATGATACCCTTGTTGCATAGTAGAAATTGAATCTGTTTGAATGTAAAACCTGCCAAACGTTGTGAAACAGCTTTAGATATGGACGGTTAACAGCACTGCCACATACTCGGAAATAAATGTCATTTTTGTATTTAAGGGAAAATGAAAAGGCTACACATCTTGATTTTCATGCTGAGTCAGCTATACATCTACAGAATACACAAATGGACAATTCGCTTACCACGTGTCAAAGGTTTAAAAGTTATGCCAACAAATCATTATCATTACAACGAGTTCAATTCATATTCCGAATGCAAATATGGTGAATTTATGGAATTCTAGTCTTCATGTCAAAACCTCTTCACATAGTTGATTTAAACAATGAATCTAGCATAATCAGAGAGAGAGAGAGAGACAGAGAGAGAGTGTGTGAGTGTGTGTTTGGGTGTTCTAATTATCATATAGCCAGTGGTGTTAACTGGCTTACGCGTATATTCCTTACATGACCTTTCCGGCGAGACTACAGTTTGGCGAGAGCGAGAGAGATACATTTATTCAGTAAAGGGGACACATTATTATCAGGTGTACAGGATATACCATAATAAGTGCACCGTACAACATAATGAAAACTGCACAATTATACATTCTAGCACGACATTGTGTGATACCCGATTCTGATTGGCTGAGAGCTCATCAAAACCGTACTTAAATGGCAGTATAAGGACCGCTTATTATAGTGACCGATTGACCGCGTATTCAATACAATGAACTCGTATACCCTTTTGTTTGTAAACAAACATGTCGGAAATCGGCGATTTCTTCCCCGCCAGCATCTTTGGTGCTTTAGAGGTGAAAAGCGAATGGTTTGAAGAAGAATTACTAGAGCCTAATCGCATTGAGAAACCTTCGAAGCAGGAAAATTCTACAGGTAGCGAGAATCCCTTTAACATGTGATAAACCGAAATATCAGTAGGCGCCTACTCGAACGTTAAGTGTATGTCTATTTGTATAAATAGGAAAGAACAAATTTTGAACTTAAAATAATCCTCAAGTTATCTCTCATTCCTCAAAAATGTTTTATTGCACAACACACTGAAAACGATGATGAAACGGATCGGGTTGAGTTGAGTCGGGTCTGCACAAACCACTGTGTTAGATCCCCCACCTTAACACTGCTCTCGCATGTTTGGGTGGAAGCAAAGGAAATAGTTAAGATTACCGGGCACAGAACTTCCAGAGTTTGTCCTCATATAACACTGATTCGTCAGCAGCTTTATTCAAATTCTCTATAAACTCATGAATAACTCCGTGTTTGGTAAAACCATGGAGAATTTGAGGAAACGTGTCAATGTGAAATTAGTCAGATCTGATGAAGAGGAAAAACTGAGAAAAGCCCAGCTTTTAACCAGAGTAAAATGTTCCATGATGACTTGGCAGCCCTACACATGCATAAGAGTCACATCAAACTCAACCGACGGGTCTAAGTCGGCATGAGTATTCTCGACTTATCCAAACACTTGCTGTATAATGTTTACTACAACAAACTCAAACAGCGATACAGTGATGGATGCCAGGTGTTGTACACCGACACCGATTCTCTGCTCTTAGAAATTCGTACCGAGTACCTGTACGAGGACATGGCGAAACGCATCCACCTGCACGATACGAGTGATTATCCCCCAGACCATACCCTACACAGCCAAGTGAACAAAAAGTCGATTGGAAAAATGAAAGATGAATGCGCAAAGAACCCTATTGCTGAGTACGTCGGAATGAGACCTAAAATGTATTCCATCCTAAAAGCGGAAAACAGTGAAATCAGAAAGGCTAAAGGTGTGAAAGAATATCTGGTGAAAAAGAGGCCCTGTTCGAGACGAACCTTCAAACATGAAATGACTGCGTTGAGAAATGATAAGCATAGGATATACGGTTTGAGAATGAACAAGACATCGTTGTCGCCGATGGATACAAAACAATGGATTGCCGATGATGGTGTCACGACTTACACGTATGGACATTGTATTAAAGGGAAAATATCATGAATATATAATGGATAAAATGCGAAAAAAATATATAAAAATATATTTTAAAAATATAGGGGGCATTGAATGATGGTCCACCGAAAATTGGCGTTTTGTCACCATCAGTGGGAGCTTATTTGGACCTAAATAACGCCAGGAGGTGCCTGTCATATAACCCCATTCCCTATGCTACTTCATAACTGCACTTGGCCGTTTTCACGTGTACTTCCATGTGCATGGAACAATATAACATAAGACTTTATTTTCCCAAGAGAAATTCATATAGCACAGTTCACTAGTCCTGAAATATGATAAAGAGAATATATTGCATCAAACTTTAAACTTAGGACAACAACACGCTTACTTATCTTACCATAGATAGAAATATATAGAAAATTGGACATTATCACAGTTACGACAACGAATGGTCTTTAAACTTATGCATACAAACACTTTGATAAAGATGGCAATGACAAAATGGTTTTTTTCTATATAGCGAAACAGATAATGATGTGAAAAAAACCTGCACCTGCACGAATGGATGATTTCCGGGTCATTTGCGACTAGAAGGCAGAAACTGGTATAATTCGAAATAACATTTAGTATGTTATGGTTCTTCCTGACAAAGTACGACAGTATGGGGTCGTCTCACCATTTCAGTGAATTTAGCTCCCCACTTACTGAATACATTGAGTTTGAGCTCACCACACATTACTCTAAATAACATGTACACCACTTACAGAATTTACTTTGGAAAGTAGTGAACATTTCTAAGGAATTATACATTTTACTAAACCATGCATTCGTAATCATGGCTCAGGGCAGATGGATCTGACCCCGAAAAATTAAACCGAATGACGGCCAGGCAGTGCCTCCCCGTTGAAGACACAGACACCCGTTTCAGAAGTGGGCATTAAAAACTAAATGCTTTGAATAAATTTCTATAACACTGAGTGACGTAGGAAAAACAGCTGCTTTGGCATTTTAAATATGCTCCGTGTTGGCAGTCCAAGCGAGTTTTTAATGGATACTGGTGCCAAGATGAAACATGAACAAATAGTATCAGTGCTATTACAAAATCCTGTGTTAGGTGGTGGTGAACACGTCATGAGAATGTGCTCAGAACCAGGTCTTGAAACATGCAAATTCACGACCACACGTTATTGATACCACAACCACCACTAAATACGCGCAAGTTAATCAAGCATATGCCAAAGACATTTACACCAGCACAAGAAAAACGTCTTTCACGTAAGTGAAATATACTTATACTCATTATCAATATATTTGTCCATTAACATCTCAGCATCTCAGTCCATCAACACTTTCATAATCAGATAAGGTGTAATCACTATGGTTATCTAACAGTATCGATGTGCCGTTGTACCAGTTAGAACCTTCAGGTTGAATGTATACAAAAGTAAACAATACATTTTTTTCCAAATGTAAACATGCATCGAACAAAATAAATTTACAGTTAATACTTTTATGAATATTCGTTTAATACTTGACAAAACAATTTCTTATGCATACTATTATTCCACATGATGTCCATCCTGTTCTTCATATCCTAGTGACCTGCACAACCAAAGTCTTGTGATTTTGAAAACGATAGAAGTCCTCACTAGGCCATGTTTCTGATATGTTCAAATATATTTATTGTTCATATAGCCAAGGACACATTTATGTGTGAGGTAGCAATGCTGAGCCTGCAACGCTCGGAGCGTCTTCGTGCTATTAGCATGTGGAACCTGGCAGATGTCAGTACACTTGACAATACGTTCAATGTTTTGAACACTGTCTGTGATTACTAGACTATGTAACAGGTACCAACGGATCCAGTCTCTTAACGATAGATTCACTAAGGCATCAAGGTCAAGGACGAGAGTACAGGATTGACTGATACAAAACCATGCTCTACGAAGTCAAACACTGAATCAAACGGCAATATGAGACTATTGGGGTACACGTTACGAGTCAAAAGATGGAAAATCGTCTACATGCAGCTCATCTCCATACTGGACGACCACGTGTTATGCTGCCCTTTATTATCGTCATGTTTCCAGGAGATGTCAAATGTGTACATAGCGTCGGAGCTGGTGTAATCGTCGCTGGCAACGTGTTATGTTTTTAAATGAGTCCCGTACTTGATAGGCGTGGTCATGTCTGGCGACTTCGAAATGGATGTGAACCAGAGACCTCATGAGAGACCTCGGTGGACGGATTTACAGGGGTGGTGGACTTACCGTCTCCATTATCAGGAAGTGGACAGTATTATCGGAACAACATATACTGACAACCCTTGCTGTTCTGTTTGAAGGCACTTGGGTCGAGGCTTTGTTCCACGAATCGTCAATTCTCACCGGCAGCACATCACAGAATCCAAGCTGTAAGCCCAGACCTTTACCCGATTGAGCACACCTGGGATATCACAGGGACACGTGTGCGTCAACGTCATAGGCCGCTGACCACGTGGGCTGATCTTGGCAAGGCGATGCAAGAAGAGTGAACAGATTCCCTCAAATTAGCATTGGGAGACTCTTATACGGTGTGCTCGTCCTAACAAAGTATATGACCTGATTGTGTCCAAACAGTGTAATACGCAATATTTGTATTCATAACTCTATAACCTGTGAACCCTTTTCGGGATGTTGTATAATTTAACAGCTAAACGAGATTTACCTTGGTAAGGTGAATTGTGACTGTAATTCTATCAACCGGTCAGTGATAAGGAGGCAACATGACATTGCGTGTTGCACGTGCAGACATCAGGTTTTAACAATGTTAAACAGATTCCAACACCTCCGATATCTTGGGTGGGATATTGCGGTAGGGCATGTCACCTCCTTATGACTCCTGACTGGTTGATAGAATTACAGTCTCCCTTCACCGTACCAAGGTAAGTCTCGTTTAACTGTTAAATTATATCAATCCAGTCACGTGATAAGTTGGTCCCATGAGACGTCAACATTGAACTGTTTAACATCACACACAAATACCCAAAAAATAAAACTGAACATTCTGTGGCTCCATCACCAAATACAAACATCACAAAACTTTCCAAAGAAATATTTATTCCTCGAGTCAAGAGAATATCCTGTACTCACAACCATGACAAAATGGGTAAAAAATAAAATTTCAAACAAAAAGACAACAGTGAAAATCATACAGTATTCAATTACTTATTTGAATACAAACAAAAGGCCCTCAACTGAACCTCTCTGTGCTCACCCATGTCTATCTCCTCGGGTGCACAACCAGGGGACACTCGCACCACCTTATATCATGATCCAATAAATGCACAGGTCAGTGGTCAGAGGACTTGTCATAATCAACTTGATCTTGTTAAATGGTTCCTGGCTAAGACTCCATTCAGTGGCTCAGAAAATTGTCTAGATGCCTATCCACACTGACATTGTAAATTCCTGGAATATGAGAAATCACTAGTTCAATGTTATTCTCAATACACCAATTCCAAACTGCTTTAGCCAGTTCATCACATACTTCAGAATGCATACGACCCATTTCTTTTATGTGTGACGCAGCTGTTGAATTGTCACATTGAATGTGTACTACCTTGTCAACAAGTACACTCAAATGATAACATTCCTAAATGAATAGCTTTCAATTCCAAGATGGTAACATGATCATTGCTTTCATCCTCTAACCATCGACCCTGTGCCTTCTCATGTCCACAACATGCTCCCCAGCCAATCTGACTAGCATCAGTTTGAATCAAAATATCACGCTGAGGGGATAGTATAGAAACTCTACTACCACAAATATTTTCAATCCACCAACATATATTCTCCCCCTCCAATATCGTTTGTATTACAGAGAGTACATATTCTTTCATTTGGGTGAGATTTGATCCATCGTCCTGTTTCAATTGGTAGATAATGGTTTGAAGTTCTGAAATTAAGTAACGCCCTCCGATTATTATAATGTAATACTAGTAAATTCAGATAGGTTTCATATTTCAATTCAGAATTTTTTGTAAATATTACAAATAGCGCCTCTTGAAGATTTTTCGGTGTTTTATATCCAGCTCTGTAGATTGATTTCTTTCAGTCTGTTTACAAGAAGTGCTTTAAGACTATTAGGACATGCCTGTGTAGCCCAAATATAACTCATTCCAATTTTTGTCAAAAGTGTCCTTAATACAGGCAAACCATTTATAGCCAGATGTGTTACAAGCTGTATCATTATAGAGTAATTTATAAACAATGAGAGAAAATTTAGAAGTCTTTCCTGAAATGAGTTTTCCAAAAAAGAGTAACATTCGTGATTTAATTTCAATTTCCAGCGCATACCTCCCAGTTCCCCATAAACCATGAATGAGGGGACGCTTTTTCTTAATGGGAGGAGTTTCTTTAGAAATTTTAAATGAATATTTTCTACCCAAGAATTCTTACCAAAACCCCACAATTCACACCCATAAAGAAGGACAGGGGCAACTAAGCAATCGAATAATCGTATCTTGTCGTAAGACAAATTAAGTAATCTACATTTGCTTAAAACAAAATGCATAGTTTTGGTGGCCTTCTCAGCAAGATTCTTTTTTATTAAGGTGAATGTATTATTTTTTGCATGCAATTCCTAGGTATTTATAAGGCACGTTCTCTATAAGGCGATTATTTAAAATAGATGTAAATAATTTCCCGAGACAGCTCAAAAGTGTAATGGGCCTATACTTTTCTGGTTTGGATCATCTTTTTGTTCATAGATAAGCACTATTACTCCATTTAACCAGCTTTCTGGGAAACTCCCTGTGTCTAAAACCGTGTTAAAAAGTTTTACATAAAAATACAATTATTCTAAAAATAAATCAATGGTGGAAGAAATGTACTTATTTATGACATCATCAAGCCCAGCAGCTTTATTATTTTTCAGTTTTGTAACTGAGGCAATAATTTCTTCCTTTGTTATGGTACCATTTAGCAATGCGCTGTCATTAATATCGAAATCGTTAATGGAGTTAGTGTCTAAATCAATATTTCCTGGTCCTTCATTAAACATTCTAAAAAAATCAAAAAAAGTAATTGTTTGTCTGGAAGCTTTGTCGTGTCACCTTATTTACCTTTTAAAAGTTTCCAAAAGGAACGAGGATCCGACTTTTCTAATTTAATAAATTTATCTTGAAGGCTTTTGGAGTATAGTCTTGAAAATTTTAAAAGGCGACGTGTGTAATCTTTACTGGCATTTATGAGCCGTTTTTTATTTGAAAGACGGCCGTAGGTTTTTCCTCGGAATTTTTTACATTGTTTTCCCAAAATGTAAGATTCCTTTGGAATGACTGCGGCTTGTCGGTGTTCCTTGCATGGAGGGGCTGCTACTTCCATATCCTTGGGCCCGCCATAGATGGCAAGGGGCAGTATGCCGTCCCCGTCCTCGCGGGTGGCTCTGCTTTTCCCGATAGCTGTTGGAAGGTACAACACTCTTCTTGTTGCATGGACAATTGTCTGCCAATTTGTCGACGAGGCGTTGTTAGTCCAGGCACCAGAAGAGGCTGTTGTCGTTGTACAGGTTCTCTATGTTGAGAGACGGTAGGGGATCGCGATTTCTTCCTGAACATCGAATGGAAGTCACTCCTCCTGGGGTGGGTGTGTAGTCTATCACTTTCTTTTTCCAAAATAAGCATTTCTTGCTGTCGACGCAGTGGTCGATGGCGCCGCACTTGCACGTAGAGTTGTCTCGCTCGAAGAGAGTGGGGAGTTCCGATTGAGTGGCCAGGCAGTCGGTGCATCGGTGGTGTCTGTCCTTGGGTTCCAGGCAACAGTAGTCATCCGCGAGAACGATGCGGAGTTTGCCTGCCGCGGGGCGAAATTGGTTGGGTGGGTAGAGGTAGACGAAATCCACTATTTTGCCGTCTTCTACGAATTGGCGAAAGTACAGCAAATACAGTTCCAGAAACTGGCGAGGTATTTGGTAGCGCTCGTAGAAGGGGTGTCCTGATTTCTCCAGGATTTGTTTCTCTCGGTCCGAAAGCAATACGTGGGGACACTTCTCCAGCAGGCTCTCGAAGACTTCGGCCATGTCGGAAGTTGTCATTGTCTGTGGCTCTGGGTCTATACCACCTCGGATTCGCGTATATCGGGCTTGCGATATGTGGTACTTCCTCTTCGCTTCCTGAAGGGACAAATGGCCCGATCGGATCTCGGCATAGGCTTTATGCGATAGCTTGGTTCGGGGCATTTTGTTGTGTTCTATACCTATATACCTGAGTGAGTGAGTTTAGTTTTCGCCACACTCAGCAATATTCCAGCTATATGGCGGTGGTCTGTAAATAATCGAGACTGGACCAGACAACCCAGTGATCAACAGCATGAGCATCGATCTGCGCAATTGGGAACCAGTGACAAGTGTCAACTAAGTCAGCGATCTTGACCACCCGATCCCGTTAGTCGCCTCTTACGACAAGCATGGGTTACTGAAGGCCAATATTCTAACCTGGACCATCATGGGTACCTATGTACCTGTGTATCTCTAATTCGAGTGCACTTGCATCGACATACTGGTGTTTTTATTTTCCGTATACCTGTCTTGGGGTTGGATAAACTACTCGGAACCACAAAGAAAACACAATGCAAACAAAAGTGTTCCAAAAACTCAAATGCAGTTTTTGTGCGAAACACCATTTTTTTGTGGCTCTGGGAGCCGAGTTGGCTAGTTTGGAGCTTATCGGCTTGGTGCACCTTTTTAGTCCCGTACCTTTATTCCCTATTCTACTCAATGTCATAGAAAACATCATCAAAATCTCTTGTAGTTCTGTCACGATCTTCGGTGTAAAAACTTTCTAGTTCCCTCATGTGTATGATTCAGCTTCTGTGTCTCAGACTTAACATCATCACACTTTGAAACTGCGGTTTTCACACACGTTTCAAGTTTGTCAACATGTGATATTGTCTCTATGATCGAGCGATCAAGCGATGTAAGTTTCTTGTCAAATCCTTGTCAAATCCTGGAGAAGTTAACAGTCGATACTTTCGACACATTGCATGCGTTGTTGAAGAAAATGGACCATACTTGTAAGATGCTTCATTTGGTCGAGTAATGGTTTAACCCAGATAGGTTGGCTAGTATCAGGACTGACCTGGTATTGAGATCCATGAACATTCCCTTGTCCGTTGAATTGTGCGTGGTGAATATGTCCTAAGTGGCCAGGTACGGGATCCATAGTGTGTGTGAAATCACAGGGAACTTGTCCATCCATTGTACACCCTGTGTTATACACAGCTGTCCACTTTAATATGGTATATATAGTTCAATGAAGATTTCGTTTTCAGGGATACTGTAGTATTCTATGTATAAATGCTGGTTGACGAGAGCTACTAAGAAACACGTCCGATCGCTGTCACACCAAGCCCAAATCCAATTGCTGCAAGGTGGTTGACTTTCTTAGTAACGTACAAATTCTAGTACTTTTTGGGTTGAGTCCCATCCGGGATTCGAACCCACACCCTCAGAGTCAGGCACCAAATCGCCAGCACAGTTTTGTCTAGGTTTTAGATTAGATTAAACAGCAGTTCCACTATTTGAGCTTAATTGTAGGATGACTGCTGCGTACCCAGTCCTTCAGACAAACCCCGACTGTCCCGCATCGCACTGGAAATCATGGTCCTCAACAGGAGAAACAACGCTTGCTCTACTGACCGCCTCCGTGGTGTAGTGGAGCAGAGCGTCCGCCCGGAGTGCGGAAGGTCGCGGGTTCGATCCCCGACCGCGTCATACCAAAAGACGTTAAAATACGGTACTTGTTGGTCCCTGCCTGGCGCCTCGGCATTAATGGGTACATCAAGGACTGGTCGGCTCTGGAGTCAGTATAATGTGTCTGAGTGGGGTATTCATGTTTCACTGTGGCATGGTATCTCAGTGGGCTAGCACTATAAAACCAGTACTAAAGTCTGGGCTAGTACAAGCAGCCGCACATACACATACTCACGCATGCACGGCGTCATATGAGCGAAATATTCTCAATCACGACGTTAAACCCAATTCCACCACCACCACCGCTTGCTCTACTCGTATCGTCATACAATGACTGAAACGGATCGACACTTGACCGAAAATCACTGCTGGCATGCTCATGATATTCCTCGTCAAAATTGTCACCATCGCCCTCATAAATAGTAATCATAGTCGTCATTATCATAATTTTGAGACTGTTCTCGCACCGACTGGAAAGATTCACGCATGCTGGAAAAATCCTTTGCTCATGCTAGTATTCATGTTTCGTAACTCACCAATCAATAACGCCAGGTCATTTGAGTTACTTGTTGCTGTGTGTCTGGTAGGTTAGTCGTTGTATTTTCTGGCTTTCTATTGGACATAGCTTTAGACTTAGCCTTCTTTTAATTAACTCCACCGAGGTGGACTGCTCGGTGGTGTCCGCCATGTTGAACTACACCACCTCAACAAAATAGTTAGATACTCGCTCCCGCAGGATGAACTCAATAAATGAACACGTTTACGCTCCCACAGAACGTAACAATATCAACCAATATCAGAGTATGAAGAGGTAAGTAAATATTCTCGCAGATAATGTTTTTAGGAGGAACGAAGAATCAGTACTTACCCAGCGACAGCAATGAAGCTCACGGCTGTATTGTCCGTCAACAAACAGCATGTAAACGAGGAAGTGAAAACCACACTGTATATACAGGGAGTCAAGCCCATTTGTTACAGCTACTTTGATTGGTTGGTATACATACCAGAATTATACAACGTGAATTAGTAGTGTATATTTCTATTATCGTACGTGCTGGTTGGCTAAGATTGATTAATAAGTACATGCACATGTATCTTTTTACATATAACATAACCACGGATTATTCAGCTTGCAATAATCTTATCACAAGTCTCTAATTCTAAATCCCGATAAGACCCCATGGTTTGTTCGATCCAAATCGTTTCTTGTAGGGTTCCCGCTTGTGTCGGTTTGGGTTTTCCCTATACATACACCTGAAATTCACTTGTTCTCAACAATAAATCATATATTTGATACTATTTTGGATTGGTGAGGGACTGGCATCTCATTCATCAGTATTTGCGATGCAAAGTTTTGTCCCTTATAGGTGTCAGAAGCCATTTATTGTGGGTTCGAATCCTCCTTAATTCCAGGTTTCTCAGTAGCTTGATTTGACCAAAGATACAAACTTCTAAGAAGATCATCAAGTAGTTATTTCCTCCCACACAAGGATTCCAGAGAAATAGTAACGCCTACTCATTAGTTAATGTTAACTTGCGCTTTCCACCCGTGAAGATCCGAACTGCTCTTCAGTAGCCCACGCTTGTCGTAAGAGTTGACTAACGGGATCAGGTGATCATGCTCATGATTTTCCTCGTCAAAATTGTCACCATCGCCCTCATAAATATCGTAATCATAGTCGTCATTATCATAATTTTGAGACTGTTCTCGCACCGACTGGAAAGATTCACGCATGCTGGAAAATCCTTTGCTCATGCTAGTATTCATGTTTCGTAACTCACCAATCAATAACGCCAGGTCATTTGAGTTACTTGTTGCTGTGTGTCTGGTAGGTTAGTCGTTGTATTTTCTGGCTTTCTATTGGACATAGCTTTAGACTTAGCCTTCTCTTTAATTAACTCCACCGAGGTGGACTGCTCGGTGGTGTCCGCCATGTTGAACTACACCACCTCAACAAAATAGTTAGAGACTCGCTCCCGCAGGATGAACTCAATAAATGAACACGTTTACGCTCCCACAGAACGTAACAATATCAACCAATATCAGAGTATGAAGAGGTAAGTAAATATTCTCGCAGATAATGTTTTTAGGAGGAACGAAGAATCAGTACTTACCCAGCGACAGCAATGAAGCTCACGGCTGTATTGTCCGTCAACAAACAGCATGTAAACGAGGAAGTGAAAACCACACTGTATATATAGGGAGTCAAGCCCATTTGTTACAGCTACTTTGATTGGTTGGTATACATACCAGAATTATACAACGTGAATTAGTAGTGTATATTTCTATTATCGTACGTGCTGGTTGGCTAAGATTGATTAATAAGTACATGCACATGTATCTTTTTACATATAACATAACCACGGATTATTCAGCTTGCAATAATCTTATCACAAGTCTCTAATTCTAAATCCCGATAAGACTCCATGGTTTGTTCGATCCAAATCGTTTCTTGTAGGGTTCCCGCTTGTGTCGGTTTGGGTTTTCCCTATACATACACCAGAAATTCACTTGTTCTCAACAATAAATCATATATTTGATACTATTTTGGATTGGTGAGGGACTGGCATCTCATTCATCAGTATTTGCGATGCAAAGTTTTGTCCCTTATAGGTGTCAGAAGCCATTTATTGTGGGTTCGAATCCTCCTTAATTCCAGGTTTCTCAGTAGCTTGATTTGACCAAAGATACAAACTTCTAAGAAGATCATCAAGTAGTTATTTCCTCCCACACAAGGATTCCAGAGAAATAGTAACGCCTACTCATTAGTTAATGTTTACTTGCGCTTTCCACCCGTGAAGATCCGAACTGCTCTTCAGTAGCCCACGCTTGTCGTAAGAGTTGAATAACGGGATCAGGTGATCATGCTCGCTGACTTGGTTGACACATGGCATCGTATCCAAATTGTATAGATCGATGCTTATGCTGTGATCACTGGATTGTCTGGTCCAAACTCGATTATTTACTGAGTGCGGCGTTAAACAAGTGACAAACAAACTTGCGCTTCCGGCCTATAAAGAGTTCAAAGATAGTCAGCAAATGTTTACTATGCTCAAACATATTGCTCGTCGTCATTGTGTCCCCGCAGTCGTATTGTGGAATGTAATTCTGTACATACTCAGCATGCTCATCAGCTGTATTACTTCAATATATTGTAAACAATGTCATTTGTATATATGAAATAATGCAGTAACTACTAATTATGTATTGTATTAATTTCATATTTATATAGCAATAATCCTCCTTGATGTATTGATAATAATCACATTTCTCATTTCAGGCTGCATAAGATATTTAAGCAGTTGTAGGCTAAGTAACATCATTAAAGCTCTTATGCTATTCTCATTAGGTCCGTCCACCTCAGTGAAGTGAAGGTCGGTAACCATATTTTATCAAAGTAGTAGCTTATTCATATTCATGATTTGCACAGGTTTGAATTGGAGTCCAAGTTTTATACTTCGTGTTGTCACTTTCTCCCTGACTCCACTGATAGAATAAGACAGCATCAGGAATATCAAAGTTGTCACGAGGACCTTGGAATATTCATATCAACCAAAACTCCCCTAGTGGGAGTCATACATGTAAGTCCCCAAACAATTAAAGTAAATTTAAACATGCTACTATTTTTAACCGTAGTATATATGTTACTTTAATTTATGGCTCGATTGTCCAAAATTGCTGAAGGGATGGTGTAAATCCAGCTGGTGTCCAAGCAGGAAGCAAATGTACTGTAAGTCCCCATGGTCCCTAGTATGGTGATCTACCTTCGGTTGTTGGCAATCTATAGCCAATATATTGTCATGTATATAACTGTTTTAGATTTAATGACTAGTTTTAAATTTATATCTGTGATCATCTAGTTGTTTTACTGTTCTTCGTTGACATGTTTTTATAATTTACCAGTAATCATTATTAATCTATAACTTGCTTTAGTCACGATATGGCTGAAATATTGCCCAAGTGACGTTAAATTTTAACTCACCCACTCACTCACTCAGTCACTAACGTTGTCATACTGCCGTAATCTGTATCTGTGTGTTCCGGAATAGATGGATCCTTGTAGGGCGCGACCAACGAGCGTAGTTTCGAGTTATACGGTCTCCTGTAACAACACAAGAAGCAGAAACATGTGCATCCCGAACAAGATACAGTTCATGACGAGGATGAAAGACAACCTCGCTACGCACACGAGCAACGGCTTACGTTTCAACTTTTCGTCCAATGTTGCATTTTTGTAATATATAAGTAGGTTTAAAAGGGCATACATATCTTTCACATATGCAAACTGTTGCACCAGTCACTTCAAACTCTGAATTGTAATAAAATAATAAAACACACATTTAAACATTCAAACATAGTAAACACTGTTCATGTGTTCAACGTTAGAGGAAGCTACTTACAATGTAGGGTAATTGCAGATGATTGGTTGGTTGTATAATAGGGCTGCGCAATATAACCGGTTTACCGGTATTAACCGGTTCAGACATGAAAACGATACGTATTGCGATACCCTGATAGAAAACCGGTATTTTGACATTTGACTTCGTAAAACTCGGAAACCTTGATGATTTTGGCAATTGTGGTAATGGTGGTGGGAATGATTGTGGTGAAAATTACATTTAACTATTATCTATATTCTTATTTTGCCATGATTAAAAGTTTTTATTAAAGCTTATTGAAGCATTGTGATTTTGTTGTGTTTTTGCTTTGTAAATAAAGCGTTAACTTGATCATTAGTAGTTTATTGTTAAAAAAACTTCTTGCAATATATTGCAATACATATCGCAATATAAGCTTTCGCATCGCAATATATCGCAATATGAAAATTCTCTGCAATACCCACCCATATTGTTTAACGCCTCGCTCAGCAATATCACGACTATATGGCGGCTGTCTGTAAATAATCGAGACTGTGATAACAATCCAGTGATAAATATCATGAGCATTGGTCTACACAATTGAGATACGATGACTTGTGTGAACCAAGTCAGCGAGACAGACCACCCGATCCCGTTAGTCGCCTCTTACGACAAGCATGGGTTGCTGAAGACCAATTCTAACCAGGTTCTTTACGGATCTGCAGAGGAAAATCTTTCATGAACAGTTGATATGTACAGAGTTGTGTCCCTTGGACATGCAAGAAACCTATGATTGTGAGTTTCGCCGTTTCGCCCTGGTTATGTTTCTAAGTTTGTCTGCACCATACGCGTGCTCCTGGATTCAACAAAGCGGTAAAGGTCTGAAACCTACGCTGTCCTACCAGTTTAACACCGTCATGTAATTAGAACATATTCAGAGCGGCGATTCATTCACTCACTCACTAACGGTTTTAATTATATACAACCACGGTAACACTGGGGCGGTCTGGTAGCCCTCTGGTTAAGGTTTTCGCTCGTCACGTCGAAGGCCAGGGTTCGTTTCCCCACATAGGTACAATATGCGAAGCCAATTTCTGGTGTCCCCTGTCGTGATATTGCTGGAATATTGCTAAAAGCGGCCTAAAACCTAACTCACTCACTCACTCACCCACGGTAACAATGTTCATTTCTTTCAGAAATGTCGACACGCTTCGCGTACCTCTCTCACACGTGACCGTTGTCCAGCCTGTCTCACATCCACGTGGACACATCATCATCATCAAAATCTTTATTGCATATGAAAGCCACAGGCCCACAAACACACACACACACACACACACACACACACACACACACACACACACACACACACACACACACACACACACACACACACACACACACACACACACACACATTTATATATATATACTGAACCACAAAAGAAATGTCGCACTGATAGCGGTTTCTTACAGCACGCACTATAATTCACTCGAATGAACAATCAAAACGAAGGATTGAGTTCAAACTTGACAATTATGGTTAACACATTTTTGGGAATCACATTTAGAGTTCACACAAACAAAATCACCAAAAATGGTACCATTAAGATACCCCAAAGTCAGTATTGTGTGTGGCCTCTATAAGCATCGATGAAAGCGTTGCATCATCGAATGTACATGGAATGAATTAGCCGGTTGATGAAGGCCATAAGCACTTAGGGTCCATACTCTGTGAAATGTCTGATCGAGTCCAGGCCTTGGGTAATTCAGTCTTCTTTGAATCTTGTCTCAAAGGTGTTCTATTGGACTCAAATCAAGACTGAGTGCAGGCTATTGTTTGGATGCCATGTTGTTTTAGGAAGTCTAATGTCACTCTGGCAGTGTGGGCACGAGCGTTGTCTTGCTGGAAGATGTGATTTCTGTAATGTCCAAAATGTGGTACAACGTGGGGTTTTATGACTTGGTCAATATAGCGAGCAACTGTCACGTCATTTCCTCATCCTGGACCTAGATGCTGGAACACCATGGTGCCAGCTATCTGATTCAGACCGATTGCACCCTACACCATGATGCTTGGACCACCCCACGAGTCTCTTTCAGCAATATACTCACTGGAAAACAGTTCCTCACGCATTCACCATACTCTCACTCTGCCATCGGCTTTCATGAGAAAAAACACAGTTCTCCATTGTCGATAACGCCAATTTCGATGCTGAGTTGCCCATTGCAGTCAGTTTTGGCGGTGATGAGTGGTGAGGACAGGACTACGATATGGTCCGTGACAGCACAGATTCTTCCGCGCAAACGCCGGCGCACTGTATCGGCACTGATGGGTCTGTTGTGAGTCCCAATGGTCTGGCGTGCTCTTTCCGTCGCTCTGGGGAAGCAACCCTGCAGATAGTGGCACACAATCTGTCGGTCTTGACGTTTTGATGTTACTGAAGGTCGCCCACTGCGTAGACGGTCTTGGATGCTGTGAGTGACCCGATACCACTCTTGCAGTCGGTAGATTGTCCTAACATAAACATTAACATGATTGGCAGTCTGGCCAACTTGCAATCGTCACAAGACTTGGTTCATCTGATCTCTCGTAAATCGTGCCATGACGATTGTGTCAAAACAAATATTGATTTCAGGTGAGTTTGGGGCGCGCTTTCATTGGGTTGTCACGATATGCACGTGCATTTTCAATTTCACGAATAGCATACAGAACCTTTTACCACGTCTGCCTTTTTAGGTGCGTTTGGTCGAAATGCTTTTTCACCAGAAAACACACTGATGTTGGTAGTAACTGTCAATTTGGATTGAAAAGCATGTTAACAAAACGATACAATCATAATAAAAACACCATTTGGTAAGAACAAAATTTTGCATTTGGTTTTGAAAAGCGACGTTTCTTTTGTGGTTCAGTGTATATATATATATATATATAAAGTTTGCAATACAGTGAAACAGATCAGGTCGTAGGGATCGACATTTGCCATAATCTATGTATATTCTGGTCTCGCACTGAATAGTATCTATGTTGATTTTCCTTGACGTTAACTCTTTACATATATGGATATTTTCAGCAGCATCATGAATTGTTTTCGTAACATGGACATTCCATTGTGCTTTATTAGGAAAGCTGGCAGACACAATGTATGTATTTACATAACCTCGTCAGTGCCGTATTTATATGTTAATAGTAGCATATGGTAGATAGGGGATTTTGTACTTTTTAGCTTCTCTTTCATAACATGAGTCAAGTAAGAATTGACTAAGTTTAAAGTTTAAGACATTCTTGAATACAAAGTTTAAATTACCTCTACATAATTTTGCCAAGGAACATAAGACAACGTTTTTCTATGTATGCTTGGACTGATAGTAAATTTAAACAGTCTCGTGCGACAACTGTCGAAGAACATTTAGAGAGCCCTGGATGTGTTTACAGAAGAAAGATTGAGCTCGTTCAAGTATTTCATACTAGATGTTAGTTTACACCATAATTCACAAGCAAACAGGGCACATGGTAACATAACTCTGTTCCAGACTCCACAAAGCAGACATGGGGTTTAGACCACCAAAGAACAAACCATTGCAGCGATTTGTGTTGACTAACATTCTAAGTTTATCACATGATTTTTGAGTACGCACTAAAGTTGAAGATGCAGTGGTTATGTACAAGCCAGCATACACAACAAGATCTTTTGAGTTACAATCTTCTCCCCAATGTAAAATGATGGACATGTATGTTTTGGGTATTACCAAACAATAAGAATACACTTTTGTCGGCATTATATTTAAGATGCCATTTGCAAGAGTACTCAAAACACACATTTAGTGCACACTGTAGGCCATCTATGGCTCCACTTACAATAGTTGTGTGTCATCTGCTAATAAGATACCTGGCACATTACCCCATGGAAGACTTAAACCGTGTTGTAATGATTCTTTAAAGAACCACTAAACTTTGTTTTTGTTACTCTTTAACCATTACATATGAAAGATTTGTGGTTAGTCTTATGCGGAACACCAAATTTATTCTTTAAAAACTTGTGGTTAATTAATACCGAGCGATTAAAAGTGGCCAAAAAGTCGCCTGCTTCACTCTCGCCCGCCAACGAAACCACAGACAGGTTACGTAACTCTGTCGCCAGAGCACTGCAGTGACGTCATATGAGGAACGATTTTCAGTTAGTTGTATAGAAAGTGTGTAGCACGCTCATCATTTTGATGATTTCTCGACATGAACGACGACATGCCGAATCGTTGCTTTGTCGTCAATTGCTCCTAGGGGTCGGGTGATGGTGTCACCATGCACAGATTTCAACAGGACCCCGCAGTTCGTGCTAAATGGGTTATGTTTGTGAGTGCGAAGCGAGCGTTGTGGAAGCCTGAAACGATATCTTACTTGTGTTCAGATCGCTTCACGGAAGTTAAAGAATCAAAACTACTTACTAGTTATAGTAAAATATGTATATGATTGATGACCATAAAGATTTTCCATAACACAACTTGTAACATAACGATTTCTTCCTCGGAAGTGAGGTTGTGGTCGAAGTAACAATAATATTGTAAGTAGTATTATATTGACACCCACCTCGCTGCCAGGAGAGAAATTGTTATGTTATACGCTATGTCATGCAAAATCCTATTGGCCATCAATAAAATACATATTTTACTACCAGTAGAAAGTAGTTTTGATTTTGTAACTCGGTGAAAACAAACCTAAATAGCATTTATCCACAGACTGGCGGATGTTCCCGACAGGGCGCCGCCATTTTTTGAAAATCGTAAAGTCTGTTAGAATTAATGAGATTATAGTTTGTTTTCATCAAGTTAGAAAATCAAAACTACTTTCTACTCGTAGTTAAATATGTATTGGAATCATAACCAAAAGGGTTTTGCATGACACAACTTATAACATAACGATTTCTTCCACGGAAGCGAGGTGGGGGTCGAAGTCACAATACTGCGCGATAAATTTCTTGCTACATTCACATGGTTAATGTCCACTCACCAGTATGTAGATACTAGTCAATGTGCGTCTTTATATTTGGTCTTATAATCCTAATTAGTTTATTATCATACTTTTATGCATTTTGAAACTAAATAAAAAGCTGACGATCTGCTGATACTTATAGTGAATTTATAACAGAACTGTAATATCTAGACATTTTATAGTTTGCCAATGTGAATCATAATTCGCACACACACCCTAGTGTATGTTGTCTGTCTCATTACACTTCACGGCGAAAACAATGATTCTGTTGAATGCTACGACAAATGATTAAAAAACAAAATGCAAATATTAAAATTAAAACAGATTAAAGTTATAGGAACAATATCAGGCCATTACCTTGTTTGAGGAATGTATCCATCAATATCCACAAAACTGTTCCAAATGATGTGTCTTTTAACAGTTTAATATACGAAAAAGTGATAAATCTTTTCAGGTATTGGTGTATAGTCTCATTGGTCACCCAAGATAGCACACCTGGCAACTAATTGCATAATGTCCGCCTTTCATTAAAAACAGTAATTTAGTTAGCCAATAATGGGCAATCAATCAATGTATTGCCGGTTAATCCTTTGCAAGAAGGACGTTGTTATTACGCAGACACCGACACGGCAGAGTGTATTCAGTATAGATTAGTAAATCTACATACATAAACACTACCTTTTGACAATTCCGCTGTGTAAGATAAAAGTAATTAATCAATCAGCGTGTTATCGGTTAATCCTTTGATCGATGTTCATAATGTTGAATATTTACTCCAGACACAAGAAATGCCAAATGGGAACCTTTGTCGGGTAATCTAAGTGTGTTACCACTAATTATACCTGTTATAAATTCATTAACTGACCATCAAGTGAATGATGACAAATAACATGTGTAGGTTTATACCACCTAACACGGGTTACAACAAGGGAGTATTAATTGCTGTATTGCATGTGAAAACTTACGGGCCGACACTGTTTTGAGAATACAAACAGATTTTTACATGACATGATTAAATATCGAGGTAAAAAAACACAGAAATGGGATCAATTTGGATCAGTCATTATACAAATAGGGCCTAACGACACCAATCAATTGTGACAGAAGCGTCTATGAAAACAAGTTGTAACTCGGAAACTAGGCAAAGCAGGAGACAAAATTAAATGACAGTAGATTGTGAGAACATATAGCTTTCATTTTCCACAACAATTGTCACGATTTCAGGTTTATACAAGCCTGTAAACAAGATAATTTACCCCCTAAAATGTAGATGAATTCTGCATCGGCCCTCAAAGCTATTCCTCATATGACGTCACAGAGTTGCGCCGCTCTGATTGGTTGAAATTTCGTTCGCGGGTGAGAATTGTGCACTGTTGTCAAAAAAGGTCGATTTAAGTCAATTAAAGGTCGAAATGAGTAGTTTTAATGAGGGGGTTGCATTTATAACGATGCCAGTTAGTGATTTATGTATTTTTACCCCATAGGGTTTATGTGACCTTTAAGGATATTGCTAAACGATATCATACTAACTTGCAAATTCTTAGGCACAAATCTACCCCCCGAAGTTCTATGTAAGCTTGACATCTTTTAAATCTACTTTACATACAGGACAATTTCTTTGAGATACATCAATGTTTTGCCACCTTCCTACGTTATTCGTTAAACGTAAGACACCAGCTCTGAATTTGACCAATACTTTACGGAATTTATATTCCAAATTGGAAGACAGATACCCCTCTGGCGCAAGAAGACTCTTATATTCTGTATGTATCTTATAACGTGAACTGCTTTCAATAGTAGGTGTAATCCAGCTAGGGTCCAAGCAGGTAGCAAAGGCATTGTAAGTCCCTCATGGTCCCAAGTATGGTGATCTACCTTCAGTTGTTGGCGATCTATAGCCTATTCTTATATTGTGTTGTCCTCTATAGTTAAAATGTTTAAGATTTAATTACTAGTTTTACATTTATATCTGTCAGTGTGATAATCTATTTGTTTTACTGTCCATCGTTGCCAGGAATTTTATAATCTATCTTTACTTATTGTTAATCTATAACTTGTTTTAGTCACGATATGGCTGAAATATTGCCAAAGTGACTTTAAATGTGAACTCACTCACTCAATAGTAGGTGTCCAATTTTGGAAAAAAAACCATGTTAATCAAGCGTTCTTTAAAAATGTGAATAAATGCACACGGCTCACCGACAGCTTGTGAAAGCCAGACAAATCCAAAGCCGTGTGAACAAAGTATATGACGGATCTCAGACGCCCATGTGTGGTACCCAGCAGTACCTAGGTAATATCATATATTATATGACCTTTTCGGAATTCGTCCATCATGCATTGTCATTAACTTAAGCCAATATTTCATCGTTCGAAAGTAAAATTGATATAAACTGGAAACCTTCCACATTCTCCATGTACTAATGCATTTGGTGTTTGTAGGCCGTCATTTAAAAATAATTTACATGCTAGTAAGTGAATTTTTCAATGCTATCGTGTTTTTTAACCCCCAGCTTTTGACCCGCACACATATGTATTGGCTATCAAATATCTTAATAAATACTAGTACTACCATACCCAATTTCCTTAGGTTTATAGCTAATTCCATTCTTACTACGAGCTGAAAGTTCCGAGACCGCTTCTCTAAGACTACAACTACAAGTGAAGACAAAACCTAGGTATTTGTAGCTGTCTATAGTTTCAATTTTTCTCCCATTATACAGCTTATTTCCAACCTCTCCTAAAAACTAGAACTTTAGATTTATCTAAATTTACAGTTAATCCCCACTTATCAGCATACGATTCTAAAGTGTCTAGCTGGCACTGAAGACCACCAATAGCATCTGACAAAAGAATTACATCATCCGCAAATAACAACATTAGAATTTCAAGTACATCTGGACTCCATGTTTACCATAATTTGTGATTTCTACAGAAAGTTCATTCATAAATTCAACACACATTCCTGCCGTAAACCAAATGTACAATTAAAATGTTCCGTTAACTCGGATTGTACTCTGACACACGATTTCACTGTTTTATATATGCTCATAAGAGCTTACAACATTCTACCGATTACGCCATATGATGAGAGCAATTTCCAGAGTTTATTTCTATTTACAAAATCAAAAGGTTTTTGCTTTGTTTTGAAATCAATGGAGGCAATGTATATCTTTTTCCTTCTTCTACACAGATTTTTCTCGATATGGTCAACACCTGAATAGCCCTTCCGAGTGTCAGAAACCTTATCCATGACATTTGCCCATTTTGTTAGTCTTGCATTTAAAAACAAATATATATTTTCCCGAGTGAGCAGAGCAAAGATATCTCTCGGTATACGTAGTTATCGGGAATATTTACATCACCATTTTGTGCAAAGGAACTATAATTGCTTTACTCCACATTTGTGGAAAACAACCATTTATAAATATATTATTGAACATTGCCACTAAAAATAGCAATATTTTAAGATTCGCTTGTTTTAATCATTTCTATAAAGACGTGATGAATACCTGGAGATCTACCATTTTTCATATGCTATGTAGACTTGTGAATTTCTTCTTCGGTTATAATGGATAATGGATTCAAGTATCTCCTTATCGACTTCACTCATTTCGACAGATTGGTCTAAACTGAGTAGTACATCTGGTTCAGTTATATCTCTCCTATTGAAAAGTTCATAAAGTGATCGTACCATCTTTCTTTAGTTATATAATTCGTATAGGATTTTAGTTTTGAAATGAAGAAGCACTGTTTATGCCACACAGCCCATCCCCCATTTCTGAAAGGTCGACCATGTAACTGTTTCACTAACACATTAAAAGTGGAAGAGTAAATAAAGAACAAATGTTACAATTCTTTACTTATTGCACCAATATTGATGTAGAATCAAGCTGGAGTGACTGCAACCTAGCAGTATTAAGTGTATAAATTTGTCTTCAGCAACCCATGGTTGTCGTAAGAGGCTATACAAACGGAATTGAGAGGTCAAATATATCTGTAAGCAGCAACAATAGACCACACGAGGCATACATTGAGTGCAGTGGTAGGCAAGAAACAAACGCTTATGAATTTATATGAAAATTGTGCAAGGGGCCAATGGTGTGTGCTATCAATAGACCAGCACATGCCACCCTTTGAATTGATGTCTTCACTGCCCTTGAGTGATCAGTCAAATAATTCCCATCATTATTATGGATTTTACGTCCTGTGGAATTTGTTTTGGCAAATATTCGAAGCTGATTTTAACCAAATTACTTACACTCGACTTTTCAAATATGCATAAAATAGCATATGCTATTTCTTCAGTGTACAGGTTAGGAATTCCTCTCTAAGGGAACCTAGAGCATATAGTTTGATGCTAAGATCTTACCCTCATCCCGTGTCGCCTCCATCTCGTCTCTAGCATCTCATTCACATCCCTGAACTCTAAAGACTTAACTATCCCTGTATGTGTAAGTTTATACAACTGTAACATGATGTTAGTCCCTACCTTGAGGGACTGGATGTCAGGCAAGGGACCGGGGATGTAGACATGGAATTTGTCTAGAATTCTCAACAGCATGTCTGTATTCCCACCTTGGTGACAATGTATGCCTGTAAACCCTGGTTGACATCCTCTTCTATACGCCCCGTTTCCTTTGTCACAGATTCTGCTGTGGGAAAACAGTTGCAGCCTTTGTCACAATCTTCACCGTACCAGAGTGAGTAAGTATGGTTTTACGCAGCAATATAATGGCGGCGAACACCAGAATTGTCCTCATACATTTTACCCATGTGGAGTATCGAAGAGCGGACGCTTTAACCACTAGGCTACCCTACCGCCCCACACATTAATGAATAAATCATTCGATGAATTACTGTCATAACTAACGTTCTGAGACAAATGTAGAAAGTAGGTTTTAGTTGACAGTTCGTTGTGACTTTATTCACATTGTTTCAAGCACATTTTCAACAAACTGAAAAACGTGTGCTTTTTATAACAGCAATTGATTGTTTGTCTTAAACATAAGTCTGAACGAGATTTTAGGCTTGCAAAATTCCATACACAACACTAGAAATCTGTTATAATGATAAGAACCTGTACTTCATACAGATATAGGAACTTTCCAGGAATGAAATAAAAATAAAATGAAACGGATTATGTTATGCATAAAACAGTGATAAGGATATCCATTCCCTGATATGTGAGTTTGCGGACAATATGAAATAATATTTATAACACGGCTATTTGCCAGGTAGTATGGGATGGTAGGGCCTGCGAAATTCGTTCGTTTCTTTCCTGTATCAAACGCCAAGTGTTGGTCATTATTGATCGACATTATTTATAGGACATAACTCTTGTAGACTTGTTTTAAAGGACTTGTTATGCACACATCAGCACATGCACATGTATGTGCAAAACCGACTGTTACAATGCATATTCTTCTTTTCCAACAAAGTTCGTATCTACCTGTCAAGCACTACACAAGTTATTCATTGCTGTCAACATATAAATTTTAAAATATTCTCTTTGGTACATTGAGGAAATTCATCTTATACAACGTGAAGTGCATCGTGTGATTGTTTTATTGTATCAACTTCAGCAGATGCTTGAATACAATATGAAGATTACCAAGTGTGCATGAAGATTACCAAGTTACCTGAAACTGAATATAAGCATGGCAGTCAAATTACAACCCTGCCGGTTATAGGCGTTCATGTGTTTCATATGACTGACATTTGTCCATAGTTCTCCCTTCCACTATGCATCCTTGTCGACTCGTGTGTGTGCGCATATCAGGAGCTTCTTGATGAAGTCAGTGTTGAAGTCGCCATGGACAGCCAGATCAGCAGTGACATTCATGGCCTACTTGGTGAAGTCGGTGTTGGAGTCACCATGGACAGCCAGATCAGCAGTGACATTCAGGGGCTTCTTGGTGAAGTCGGTGTTGAAGTCGCCATGGACAGCCAGATCAGCAGTGACATTCAGGGGCTTCTTGGTGAAGTCGGTGTTGGAGTCGCCATGGACAGCCAGATCAGCAGTGACATTCAGGGGCTTCTTGGTGAAGTCGGTGTTGGAGTCGCCATGGACAGCCAGATCAGCAGTGACATTCAGGGGCTTCTTGGTGAAGTCGTGTTGGAGTCGCCATGGACAGCCAGATCAGCAGTGATGGGGCTCTTGGTGAAGTTGTTGGATCAGTGGACGCCAGATCTCTGCAGGTTTCCCATCAGTGTACGAATCTCTTCCTGTGAAGACACTTATCTGCAAGGCTGTTCCATTCAAGTCCAGTGAATGAATTTTTTAAACTAATATTTGTTTCCCCTGGGTTATACAGATTAGAAAAATAGTCCAACTGCCTCTTTCTTTAAAATAAAATTTATATTGGTATATTCCATCATTATCCATTAAACTATGAAGAACCAGAGTCAATATACGTCAAACGTTACATTTGTGTGAAGTCCCATAAAAAGCAAAGCTACGGGAGGTAACATTACAACTGTGACACCATAATAAAAAATGACGTCGCCTCTCTTTCTACTAGCTCCTTAGCATGTGATGTCATATCATCGATTTTTCAGCTGTAGTTGAAACCAAAATGCGTTCGACTTGGTGTTTTGAGTATATGACCAAACTCACCCATTGCTTTAAGCCACTATAGACGACAAGAGAATGAAAAGACTGACAGAAGCTCAACAACACAACGCCATCGGCCGTTTCAAAGGACGGGCATCGCAGCATGAGGTAGCAAGGCACTTCAGCGTGTCCAGACAGACCATCGCAAACCTATGGACCCGATACAACGATACTGCGAGTGTTAATGACAAACGCAGGTCAGGTCGACCAAGAGTTACCTGCGCCGCCCAGGATCGCTACATCCGGTTGAGACATCTCCGTTCAAACACCACGGCCGCATCATCCACAACAATCCAAATCCTTGGACTGCACCGAATCTCCGACCAGACAGTGCGCAATTGGCTATGGGAAGCCAGACCTTTTGCCAGAAGACCAGTTCAGCGTCAGTACCATCATCATGATATCATGAGTAACGTCCCTAGCGATAACATCAACTAAATCAACGGGCACGACAATTAATCCCATCCCTAAGTCGCCTGTTACGACGTGTACTGGCTGCCGGGGACCTGTTCTATTCCGTTGACATTATTACCGTTCATAGACACACATACGTATAATGCACGTCAGATAGCTCTCATAGATAGGCTTATGACACCCAAATGTGACGCAAAAACATCTAAGGCATGATGTATATAAAAGTGAGTGAGTGAGTGAATTTAGTTTTACGCCGCATTTAACAATATTCCAGCAATATAATGGCGGGGATCACCAGAATTGGCTTCACACATTGTACCCATGTGGAGAATCGAACCCGGGCCTTCAGCGTGAAGAACGAACGCTTTAACCACTAAGCTACCCCACCACCTGATGTATATAAGATCATTGATATCTTATATGCGTCCACGACCAACAGCAAGAGTATGATGAAACTCTCCTTGGGCAAATAAGCGAATTTACTTTTCTTGTTAGCCTAAAATACTCACGGAAGGTCGTTTTTCAAATTGATGCGAACGTCGCTCTGTGCTATAATCAAGAAGTTGTTTCTGTTATTACTGTTGTTGTATGCTTTGTTAAATACTCGACTGATGTAATGAAATGTAGTACAAAAAAGTACATGGAGTATGAGGGATTTTCCGTCTGGAAAACGCAACAAAACTACATTTTACTGGGATAATGTACGGTACATCGCAGTTTATTCTGTAAATCATATCACCATCAACATCGTCAGCAGCACCAACTACATACTATCATGGACATGTCTTCCTTAATAACTGAGTAACTGATTTACATTTGCACAATAAATAAACAAACATCAATGCCTAATCACGTATTCTAATGGCTCGTCAGCGCATACTCAAGGTACGTCCCAAACCAATACTCTCAGTGTTTGGACTGTAACTATGGATACCGATTCATCTCACAACGTATTCTATCATCTCACAACGTATTGTAATCGCTCGTCAGCGCATACTCAAGGTACATCCCAAACCAATACTCTCAGTGTTTGAGACTGTAACTATGGATACCGATTCATCTCACATTCTAATGTCTCGACAGCACAACATACAGACAAAGCACAGCGTCCTGATCTCCATTTCAGTAGCAGCAGCCACTGATGACATGGACCATAAGCATTAGTCCAGTTCATCTTTCATGGACACATTGGTCAGCATCATACATATATGATAATAAATATTACTGTATGTAATAGTAAACACCTAATTTGTCGCAAACATATTTTGTCATCTGTTCAAAAGACAAAAGAAAGTTTATCATCCTCGCCACTGAAACATGGGATAAGTCATGTGACTATTAACCTTCTAGCGCCTCACGGGCTGCTTGGGTAATAATAATAATAATCAGATTGTGTCTTAGCGCTTTGATCATGTGCCTTCTACATGGAAATGGCGCATTATTAATTCACATTTCAGCGCATATAAAGTGTCCGAATAGGTGCCCATTGATGAATACCTTTACAGAATATCTTAACTGGTCTAACCAGTTTCGTACTGAAGACGGACCTAAATGGGGTTTTTCCACTATATAAGCCATATTATGTATACAAATGGAACCTTTGTCAACGTGTGTTACCCTATCAACTTCTTTCTGCAACAATAAACCCATGCCTAACTACTAGGAGGGCGGTTGTTCACCCTCCGTTGCATATTTGTGAGTCTGTCGGGTGGCAAACTGGTAGGTGTTCGTTCTCAACAATATCTGTATTTGTCATTTAAAATACATTATCCCATATGTTTTTGCTTATTGCTAGTTGTTTTACTTCGACTTTAAGAATAGATAAAAAGAACACATTTGGCTACATATTGTTTAGGACAGCTTTGAAGGATGTTACTCCATTTTGACCTGGTTCAGGGGTGGGTTGCATCAACTTTACGTTAGAGTCGCGCTAGGCGCGTAAAACGTTATAGGAAACAAAGTCTCGTTTACCGACGTTATAGTATTTACGATTCTGAAAATAACTAAATATGATACTTTGTTTCACGGTAAATAGCGCACACTATAGAGAATGAATTAGACCTCGCTTTGAGCAGAGCGCAATTTATAACCATCCACAACATCAACATCGTCGACAGCACCAACTTCAACCAAATCATGACCATTATCAACACATTTTCATTAACATGTGGCATTTTAGAGAAGGGACAAACAATATTGACAAACTGTGTGGATAACAACTTCTTTTCGATAAAGATTCTAATGAAAAATATCGATTAAAACACAAAGGAATGTTTTTAACGTCGTCACTGCAAGCACAAAGAACACATATAACGCTTTCGACAAGCACATAGACGAATACCTTCACTGAATGCGTTGGTTATTGTTTAGAATTACAAATGCACATCGACGGGCGGTAACTGATCTAACCACTTTGTCATTAAAGACCGCTGTGAATGTAATGCTTTTTATTTCAGAAGTTAGATAATGCGTGAAAGTAGAATCTGTGTCACTGTGTTACCCTATTAACTTATTTCTGCAACAAAAGACAAAGGCGGTAATACAAGGAGGGAAGTCGTACACTCACTGTGTTGAATATTTGTGTGTCACCGTGGGCTGACACATTTCTGTGGGACTTGTTGACATTTGTACACGCCTATCGAGTACCTTCAAAGATGTTCTGTAGGGTTCAGATTAGTTGATATGGAAGGCTATGACAGGTCACTGATGTATGAATTATGATGAAAGTCAACTGTGACACGACCTGTGTGTAGTGTAGCGTTGTCATGTTGCAAAATGTTCAGTTGATAATCGCTCAATTTCCTAATTGGCTGATCATAAACTGGACGGTGCTTGTGTTTCATTACTGCACTCGTTTCGTACGGTTGTCAGAATTTGTGAGTATATAATTAGATACACAATTCAATACACAGTTCTTAGAACTATCTTCATTTTGTATTTATCTTTCAAAATATATCTCATAATCACAATTTTGAGGTTTACATCGAATTGCATCTGTTGGATGTCAGTGGGCGATTATGTATTTCTGAGATCGTCTTTTACAGCAGATATTTCTACACAGTATTGCTGTTGTGAAAGATGACATCAAATGGCAACTTCCTGGAGCGGCGTGTTGGCCTATGTCGAATGATAGATGTTCTGATGACTTCCATCATTGTGGTTTCATCGCTCATTATAGCCATTCTCATAGCCACAGGTATGTCTACCCATGCTGTGAAAATGGTGCATATTATAAGAAATTCCTTTAAATTATCTGTCTTTACCTTTTATGTGTACATTCTCGCATACCAATCAACACAAACAGCCACACATTCATTTCGACTTATTATTACATGTCCATTGTCACCCGTCACGCTTTGATTTAATTCATGCAACGTGGCCATTCGAAAAATAATATTATCTGCATTATACAATGACTGACGCGCAACCATACATGCTATATATGTCATATACTTAGCCTGCTGTATACCATACACTTAAATACTATGTTTTAGTTGCTGACCTAAACCGAATCAGGAATAATATATGACAGGAAAACAACTTATAATAATTTACTCCTCAAAAGTCAAATATACACTTCTTAATTTATGATGGTCACCATCGTCCAAACAAAATATATTTGCTTCTGCATTTAAGCTCCAGGTACATCTGACGCCGACTGCCTCGACATCGCCGTGATTGGCGGCGGCATCGGGGGCGCCTACACAGGCTGGAGGCTGAGGGACAGAGACCTATCTATCTCTGTGTTCGAGTACTCCGACCGAGTCGGTGGGAGACTCTTCACAACTGACTTCCCTGCAGCTCCAGGGACGTACCTTGACTTCGGAGGGATGAGGTTCAGGGCCAATGCTCACCCTACTTTAAACAGAACGGCAACCGAAATTGGGCTCAAGATCGTAACGTTTGCATTGGGATATGGAAATGCAGATGAGACAATCTGGTACACTCGAGGCAAGCACATGCGCAACACCGACCTTGGAACAAGTCGCACCCCTTACAGTCTTGCCTTACAGGAAATGAAGACACCGGGCGCGTTGATATGGTAGTCGTGTCTTTGTAAAGATTTATACATTGTATTGATATGAGTCGTTCGTCTGAACCTGACAAGTAATCTTACTGAATCACATCCTACTGAACCAACTAAGCCCTCATGGGTTTACAGAGTACTCATATCCCATGTTTGTGCATCTCAGTGCTGATTTCGTTTGTATAAACTATGACCACTGATCGATTCTTACTTTCCTCCATACTGTATATACCATTCACACGTGCTCTTATTTCTTGGTACCCGTGAAGATCCGGGTTAGAATTGGCCTTCCACCATAAAGGGATAAATATTTCTATATCAAAACAGTAAAGGACCTTTTAAATAAAGTTCATTATCATTTAATCATTGATTTTTTTGAAAGAGATAGATTTGTTAAATGAATTTTGATATATGTTTTGTAAATAGATAAAGTTTTATAATTGGTAGTTCAGATGATCAACTTAGATTGTTAGTGGCTGTATCATCAAAAGGGGTTGAAGTAGCGTAAAAATTATTGTCCTCCTGAGAGGGTACGTAAGTCCCAAAACTTTCAAAGTCAATTCAAACTTATCAGGATTTTTAAACGTAGTATTCTTGTTATTTTACTTTTGGCTAACATTTCTTACAATCGCCAACAGCTGAAAGGATGGTGTAAATCCAACCAGGGTCCATGCAGGTAGCAAAGGAACTGTAAGTCCCCATGGTCCCTAGTATGGTGATCTACTTTCAGGTGTTGGCGATCTATAGCCTGTTTTTATATTGTATTGTCCAAATAGTGCTATGAGTTTTAACTTTTCACGCTAGTTTTAACTCTTATTGTGATATTCTAGTTGTTTTACTGTCCTGCGACGACAGGTTTATATAATATACACGTTTCATTTCAAATATGTTCTCGTCACGATATGGCTGAAATATTGCCGATGTGACGTTAAATCTTAACTCACTCACTCACTCACTCACTAGAATTGGTCTTCTGCAACCCGAGCTTGTCGTAAGGGGCGACTAATTGGATCGGGTGGTCAGGTTCGGTGACTTGGTTGACACATCTCATCATATCCCAATCGCGTAGATCGATGTTCATGCTGTTGATCACTGGGTGGTTTAGACTCGATTATTTACACACCGCCGCCAAGTAGATGAAATACTGCTGAGTGCGGCGTTAAGCAACAACCACACAAACCACATCTTAATTCTTAAGAGGTAAGTATACTGTACACGTGCTGAATGTATCTGGAATATTGTTTCTTTATAATACGCCTCTCAAGGAGCCTCTTCAAGAACAACGTCAACTACAGCAAAAACACATACCCCAGTCTAGACGAACTGTATAATATGACGACCGTCGACGGTACCCCGCTCTACAAAATGACGTTAGTGCAGCTATGCAACTCCTTCCTTTTTCTGTAATTTAGATTATTATATTCATTAATTGTTTTCATTATCATTGTTAAATATAATATTAGTCCTACCAATGCTTCACATCGACTATACAGTTTTACATAACAAAATGAAAAATAAACTCACGAAATAAACTAACTCCACCTCTACGGATGTCCTGTCGTACATGACATTTAAATGTATATGAGGTTGGCGTATCACATGTCACACATAAGCGTCATGTCTACCTTTCAAATTATATCTCTCACCCAGTTTAGATAACTTTTACGGGCGCTTCGCAAGTCGGGAGGCTTACAAGTACATCTATGACTTGGAGGGATGGGCCGGCACTGTCGGTCGTCAAGGAGCTCTCCACAGTCCAAAGGCTACCGCTTCATACCCTGGTGACACCGGTCCATCTGAAGAATTCAAAACAATAGATGGTGGTATGGGGAAGGTGCCCCAGGCTCTCATGGAAAAATTCTTGAATGCAAGTACGAGGTGGGTTTGTTTGTCTTAAGATTTTCATAATTCTCATATTATTATAAGATGATGTCTGGAGAGAATGGCTTGCTGAGAGCAGTATCAGATGTTGTCATTGTTTACCTGATATACTGCATCTATGATAGTGCGAATATATGTATTCCTGCATATAATCTTTGAATAAAAATGTCGCCCTATTGGGCTATTTATGGTACCTTTGACCCAGCACTACAAACAATGATTAAAAAGTGCTTCTTTATTTCCCAATTTCATCATTTTCATACTCTCGTTATCTCCACAGCCACAAGCTCCATCTGAACCACCAGCTGCTGAAGATAGAGAGGAGGCAGTCTGGAGGGTACAACCTCAGATTCAGAAAGACTCACACAACAGATGGAATAACGACTCAGAAACAAGTGCGTTGATTTGGTATTTGTTATATTTTGTTCAGACCACTTGTCTGTGGATAAAGACACATCGGCCTTCCAGTGACTCACTCTCATTCACTCCACCCAGTACCCGATCGAGGAGGGTTCGTGGTTTGAAGTTTTCGTCTTGATGTTACACAGCAATAGCCTTTAGGCCGTATATAAAGTAGGCATGAACTTGTCATGATGTGATCGCAAACATAAACATGTTTGTGAATACGATTCACTCTAAAATGATATTCTTACAAGACGCCGACCTGTACCTGGCCAAGCAGGGCATTTACTTTGAAATATTCCTCAAGATGGTACTCAGCGACAGTCTGTATAAAGTCGGTTATTGAGTAGTCATAAGTTGAATACATAAATATACGGTACTTGAATGCAAATTGCATTGCCTCATATGTAACATATTTTACAGGATAGTCGTAACTGAAACAGTCACCGTGATTATTCTTGTCGGGCAAACTTAAGGTCAGGTTATGGCACGATAAATGACCACACACTCAAGATGTATCGGGTATCCTCTATTCCAGTTCAGTACAGACGTGACAGTGTGTGCCAGAAAGGTTGTGTTGGCGGCCCAACAGAGATGCATACAGGAGATTGACATCCCAATGTTCAAGAGCAATCCCGACATTGTAAAGAATCTAGACTCTGTTGTTGGAATCCCTGCTGGCAGAATATATCTTGCCTACAACACCAAATGGTGGAAGAACGGCAACCCTGACATCACCCACACGAAGAGTGACCAGCTCAACAGACAGACCTATGACTGGTCTACCGGCACAAACAACGTCTCCATCATCATGGCGTCCTATCACGACGGGGACTTGGCCCACTACTGGCGAGAGTTGAGTCAGTTCGGGACGCCAATCCCTGGCAGTCTCCCCGGAGTGAATGCCGTCACGGACGTCGTCAAGAACAGAGCTGAGAAGTTCTTAAGCGCCATCTACAACGTCAGCCAATCTGATATCCCCGAAGCTGTTGGAGGCGCAATGATGATGTGGGACAAATATCCTTTCTATGCTGCTTGGGATTACTTCAAACCAGGCTTTGACGAAAGAACGGTTCGTGACCTGGTGTATAAACCATCTGTATCGGATCATATATACATTGCTAGTAATTCTTGGGCACCTCGGAATCTTCAAGAATGGTGTGAGGGAACACTGATAGCTGTTGATGCTGTAATCAATAGATATTTCAAGGACAGTAACTAGCATAAAAATGTATATGAACTTCTACAATGCTTAAACAATACATATCTATTATTTGAAGGAAGAAAATCATTTCTCGCCAGTATGTATGAATGTATTATTCTACAATATTGTTGCTCTAAAGTTAACCGGTATATACATCAGTTATCAAGAATAATGCGTATGCGATGTGTATATTATTCGCTTACCATTCCGTGTTTATTACTCTTTTATATACTGCATAATGTCTTTTAGAAATATATACAGCATTTGAGTTTAAGTCATTTGATCATGTAACTTTGACAAAATAATTCGTAAATATATATATCATGTGTGATATGATTCTAATACATGTATCATATGATCTTGAACAGCAGGCGATTATAATCAACTGGCGGAAAACAGAATCCCACCATGGTAACATTATGAAATATTTATAATAAAATCTAAATGTTCCTTTGAATTCCTTCAAGGGAATAATGTCAGTTAACGAGTAATCCTTGTCAAAGGCAGTCGTGATATTAGGACTGTTGATAGATCAACACAGAATGTTTGGTAATTTAACCAACAGTTTTAAAATTTAATGTAATGTTTAACGACCAAATAGGCTGCTTCACACCTCTAACGCGATGGCGATGTGAAGCATGTACTTGTTACATGTATTACTGGTTCATTTGATTAATGATGCCTGATTGGCCAAAACAGCTGAAACGCTACTACGAATGCTAAAGCTTGAAAATTATCGCTGTAAAGGATTGAATTCAGATTATACACGCAGTTGCTAATAGGTGTCTCAAAGTTCTATAAGCTTTGCCCTAGCTAAAACGTTAACATACTTTCCTTACTGGCATGGGTGAATTCCGGGTTAGCGAGCGAATTGCCTTCGTGTCATTTGTAACTACATAGCAAGACCAATCCTTGCAACAACATCCAAGGCCACTAGTGACCGTAACCGGTTCTTTGCTTAGCATCTGATATGGGTTCTTAGGTGTTTGTTTCAAGGTGTTTCAAGGGTATTGTTCCTTAAATTACACACAATCACTGAATTCGTGGAAGAGAATGTCAGTTTTGATAACATTTACAAAACGTAACAGCATACCTATATATACTCTCTGGATACTCCATATGGGGAGAACGAACTTGATAAACATATTTCCAGTGTTAAGGTTTTGTTTGCTTGGTTAAGATGCTGACTATTTAATGCTTCATTTCTCGCTGAAGGAAATGAAAAACAATAATGATCCCACACCTTTCTAGGATATGGGCTTATGTTATCTGTCTGATTTGTTTCAACGTAATCTCGGAGTCTCAGTCTCCAAGGTATGTACATCTAACAAAAATATATAAAGTATGAATATATCATTCTTAATGATAATGAGGCCTGGAACATTGGTTGGTATCGTCCTGGTTCAACAGCGATACAATGGAATGCTCATGACACTGGTGTAGTGACGTGTGAGTGTTTGTGTGTGAGTGTGTGTGAGTGTATGTGTGTGAGTGTGTGTGAGTGTATGTGTGTGTGTGTTATGTGGACGTACATACGACAAGCACGATAGGGAGGCAGTTGACTTTGCATATTTGAGAATACGTCCAATCAGTGTTCTGCTATGTACCTGGAAGCTGCTGGAGTCGTTGCATAGCTGTCATTTAGCTTTGAAGAGCCAATGCACTGTCCGAAAACTTCATACTTCGTTTTGAATCGTGCATTTTTCAAAAAGTGAGAAACGTAATTGTGGGACATTGGTCTAAAGCCACGTGCATAATTGTAGCATAAATACCTATGTTGGAAACAGCAAGCAGGCGGTAACCAAAAATCCACTACTAATGTGCCAAAACGTACACAAGCGTAACGAGACAGGGGGATCGGTATGGCCAAGATAGGGGTTTCACAACGTCAGCTGGCAAGAACCTTCAACTGCAGCCAGGCCATCATCAGTAAATTGATAAACCGCTACCAGCAAACAGGCCAGTTCCAAGACCGCCACAATCGAAACGTAACACATGTGTGACTCTTTGAGGGTTTGCTAACAAACCGTGATGTTTTGTAGTTCAGCTTGTCGTATCAGTATCATAAGACCAGGCTCTGAATGAGAACAGCAAACGATTAAACGATAAAGCCAACTGTATTTGTTTTAATGTTGAAGTCACTATCCAATCCATGACGATATTACATGGTTCAATGTCCTTAGATGAAGAATGTCTCGATGTCGCCGTGATTGGCATATAAATCAGCTTATCTGATATATTCATGAAAGCTTGCATTATGCAAAAACAATTTGTTTACATATTTCCTGTTCGATTATGCAAAGATGTGTTTGTTAAGCTTTTACATACACACCTGTGTTATATCTTGAAACGTTGACAGTGTTAGAATGATATGCCTGTTTGAAACTACTTTTGTGTTTCCAGGCATGTATATAAACAACTTAACAAACAATTTTGTGCATAATCGAACATGAACCTGTCCCTAGCAATGCAAACAAAGAGATTGTCCTTTCAGCTGTGACATGCCTTTAGAACAACCTGATTACCTACATTCCATGACACCTATATACGTAGCTGTCTGTAGACATTTATAGATGTGTTTAGTTTCTTGAAAAATACTTCCAGTTCTAACTCTTTCAAATGTAACTTTGTACATCCAGTTGACATAAAATTATTTCGTCCTCTCTACAGAACAGTTATGTATATGGTACTTACATAGCCCGGTGATTTGCTATAAAATTGTCCTTTCAGCGGTGATAGACCTCAAGAACAATCTCATTACAAATGTGTGCCAGAAATGCATTTTCATCATGTCATGGATGCACAAAATATACGGGTGCTGCTTACGTTTCAACATTTTGTTGTTCGATCACGTTTCCAATATCTAGTAGAGCTATCATACAATATTATGAGGGACATGGTCAGGACATTTCCAAATTTGACGCATCGGGGCGGGATACACTCAACTTTTCGTGTTTTTCAACAAATGTTTTACATGGTTTGTAATGTAAGCGAGATCTAAATATCTACATTTCAAATGTCAACAAACACGGAGATATATTTCATCACACTACCGAAACGTAACACAATATAGTATTTGGGCGAGCACACTGCTATTAACATATATAGGATAAAGTGACACTTGATTTGAATTCTCATCCACCCATACTGAAGCATGTTGTGGTGGCTTTAACACGAGAATAAGCTACCAAGCTGACATCATGTCATGTTACATGCTACACGAGACTATTTATACGGTGGTGCTTTGCACACAATAGCCTACTTGTTGGCGCACCTTCCTCTCAAGACTTGACATACACTCTCTGCTAGTCATCGCTGGGAGATACAGGTAAGTTTTTATATTGCAGGTATTTTCACGGTTTCGTTTTCGTTCAATGTGCAGGTTTGTCTTAAAATGCGTAATTGTCTTGCAGTATTCTAAAATCATATTAATGATATTTTTGCATTGATGAAGAGTTATTTATTTCTGTATTTGCAATAATGTGTATTTTCACATTTCACTTTGGAAGATAATATGTTCAACTTACACTTTAAAGTAAACAGACATCAGCTCATTAAACCCGGCATGATAGTAAGAAGTATATATAAACTACTTACTTTGGTACCAGATCCGTAAACCTCTGTACCACAGACGCCTGGTTGTGCATTCAGATAGTTAAGTGAGTGAGTTTAGTTTTACGCCGCACTTAGCAACATTCCAGCTCTATGGCGGCGGTGTGTAAATAATCGAGTCTGGACCCGACAATCCAGTGATTAACAGCATGAGCATCGATCTACGCAACTGGGAACCGATGACATGTCTCAACCAAGTCAGCGAGCCTCACCACACGATCCTGTTAGTCGCCTCTTACGACAACCATTGGTTACTGAAGATCAATTCTAACCCAGATCATCACGGGTAGATATTTAAGATTATGAAATTGCACTACGGGTTCCATCCTCCGTCCAGGCAAGATAAAGGAACAATGAGAGTAAAAGACTGCGTGAAGGGCACGCGCGAACCAATTGTTTTTAGGCGGTTTTGGTAAGACAACGATGTAGAACTAAAACTGAGCTGATTGGATATTTGGATAGGGATTTAAATATTAGCCTTCTAAATGAAACAAACCCAATAACTATATCACATATTGACACTAAGACTAAAATAGCTCATTCAGCATCCTTATAGATGAGAATCACATTTAAGAAGGCTTGAAAAAAATAACTCCATTTGGAGTTGCACAATGATGTGTACTTGGCCCGTAGCTGTTCTTGTCTTATGTAAATGATTTAGTTTATAAAATACATAGTGATGTCAGACTTCATGCTGACGATAGATCCTTGTATATTACTGTTGAAAACCAAGTCAACAGATCTTGAGCGTTAAGGCGCCGTAGGGTAGCCTAGTAGCAAAAGCGTTGGCTCGTCACGCCGAAGATCCTGGTTCGATTTCCCACATTTGTACAATGTGTAAAACCCATTTCTGGTGTCCCCCTCCATGATATTGTTGGAATATTGCTAAAACCTTACTCACTCACGCTTGAGCGTTAAACATTGATCTGATAGAAATGAACAGCTTGACGGAAACGTTACAAGTAACGTTTAACACAGAGAAAACAGAAAGTATCTCATTCTCCAGCTACTTCTTCGTTTGTTGAAGCTATGATAAAACAAGAAACAATTCCTTTCATAGAAAGATTAATAATAGTCTTCTGATGTGAAAGTATATCATCTGAATTATAATTAAATCCAGGAATTGTGTCACTTACAGGACAAGGCGTGTGTTCAGCATTTGTGTTAGATGGCATCAAAAGAACGCTTCCTCGAGCGACGTGTCGGCTCATGCCGGATGATAGATATCCTCATGGCAATGACACTTGGGGTAACAACGATTATTGCAGTCATACTGATTGCCACAGGTATGTAGTCACATGGTCACCAGTCATACTGATTGCCTCAGGTATGTAGTCACCTGCTCACAAGTCATACTGACTGCCACAGGTATGTAGTCACCTGATAGGCAGTCACATTAATAGCCTCAGGTATGGCGTCACCTGATCGGCAGTCATATTAATTGCCTCGGGTATGTATCCGCATGATCGGCAGTCATACTCATTGTCTCAGGTATGAAGTCACCTGATTGGCAGACACATTAACAGCTTCAGATATGTCGTAACCTGGTCGGCAGTCACATTAATAACCCCAGGTATGACGACACCTGATGAGTAATCATACTGACAGCATCACATAGGTCGTCACATGATTGTACTTAAAGCCCTCTCGTAGTTATTGATATGTAAAGGTTCTTCTGATTAATGGCATTAATACATCTCAAAGTACTGACGACTTTAACACTGTCGACCTGCAGTTAAATTGTAACCAACCATTCAGTGTATTATACACATTTTGTCGACTTTAGCACCACCAGTACAGGTAAGTATGAAATATAGTTTCTTCCTTCCTACGTTTCGATTTTAATGTACTGACGGCTGATGTGACGTTAAATTGTAACACGTTGTTACGATGTTACCGCCACCATAATAGGCTAGTATTAAAACGATTTTCTTCTTTCTTACATTTCGATTTGAAATGAATTAAGATTCGAAATTTCTCTACATCCCTGTCAAGGAAAATATAAATAATTTCACGTTCATTTTTATATGTAATTTCAGTAACTACGTCTGCTGCAACAACACCCAAAGAAACTTACACAGGTAATGTTTCCTCTATATGCATGTTTGTAACGTATTTTTCCTACATAAAGAATTACTACGAGGCACTGACACACTCAATCGAAATGTAACATGTGTGACTCATTGGGGTTTGCCAACAAACAGACACGTTATCATGTCGTATCAGTATCAGAGGAATCGGCACTAGATGAAACCATAAGAACGCCTTACTGTAATAATCAAACTTCACACTAGCTGTATTTGTTTTAATGTTTAAGTCACTAACCAATCCATGACGAAATCATGTGCTTCAATATCTTCAGCTCCAACATCATCTGACGACTGTCTCGACGTGGCTGTGATTGGCGGTGGCATCGGGGGCGCCTACACAGGCTGGAGACTGAGGGACAGAGGCCTCTCTATCTCTGTGTTCGAGTACTCCGACCGAGTCGGGGGCAGACTGTTCAGTACCGAACTGCCTGTTGCACCAGGGACGTACCTTGACTTCGGAGGGATGAGACTAAAGAAGAGAGGCCACCCTATCTTAACCAGAACAGCGACAGAGATAGGTCTCAGAATTATTCCCTTTCCCCTCAGATATGGGATTCCAGATGAGACGATCTGGTACGCTCGTGGCAAGCACATGCGCAATACTGACTTCGGAACAAGTCGCATGCCCTATGACCTTCCCCCAAATGAAATGAAGGTTCCTGATGTATTGAAATGGTAAGACATTCAGTATTTAGAAAGGGGACAGTAATAATCGTTAATGGAATGAAATATTTGTCAATATAAAGCTATGATATCTTGAAATATTCGAAGTTATTCATTCTGATATAAATTTCTATTTTGAAGGCAATCAACTGAGGATAACTAACAGTTTGTGTTAGTTGAAGAGAATATCCATTGATATCATGTTATTATGCCTCTGTCGTTACAGGAACATCTTTAACAAGAACCTCATCTTTCTGGACAACTCAACCATGTACCCCACTCAAGATGATGTGTTGAAGATGAGAACCGTGGATGGAACTCTGCTGTACAAAATGTCGTAAGTACACATATATCCTACAGACTACGACTTAACGATGAAGCTCGGTGGTTGGTTCATTGCGCCTCATCACACCAGAGGGCTTGGGTCATTTTTCTAATCACTGGATCGTGGGGTCCAGGGTTGATTATTTACACGCCGTCGTCAGATAGCTGCAATGTTGCAGAATGCAATGCGAAACAACAAGGTACCACGTACACATTATACCCTTGAAATACCAATTTCTCAAACTATTATTCCAAACAAAATATAGTTACAGTTACGTCTCTATAAACACTTTTCTAAAAAGGAAACGCATAAGCCATTTAGAAGAATTTATTGCGTTAGTTTACGAGCAATTATTTCATGTACTTCAATGGTAAAAAGGTGAAAATTCACACGTCTATTTACCAAGAGAAACAAACACCAGCCTTATAGTTGTTTCTGTTTACTGGAGTCCACACGATGGCGTCAAAGTCGATACTTTGTATGGCCACAATTACTGCTCGGCACCGTCTTGGCACAGACTGGATAAGTTGACGAAGTCGCTCTTTCGGAATCGTTCCCCACTCTTCCTGCAATGCCATGGCCAGTAGTGGAAGTGGAGGTAAGTTTTGACGTTGACGAGTTCATCCCATAGGTTTCCTTTCCGGTTTAGATCTGGTGACCAGGAAGTCCATGGCAAGACCTTAACGTTAGAACTGGCAACGTAGCGGACCATGACGCGTACTGTAGGTGAAGTAGCGTTGTCATGCTGGAACAACTCCCTCTGTCGGTCCATAATCGGAAGCATGTGACGTCCAAGGACTTCGTTGATGTTCCGATTAACTGTCAAATTCTCCTGAACCACCACTCATTCAGATCTTTGTGTGCTGGATATCGCATGACACTGCCTCCACCGAATTTGTCGACCTGTCGATTGCAAGTAGGGGCAAAACGTTCATTTCTCCGACGGTAAACACGCTGTCTTCCATCTCGCCGGTGAAGAAGAAATCGTGATTCATCACTGAACCAGACTCGCCTCCAGCTTCTAACGACACGACCGCAATGGAAGTCTCTCAAAACAGGGGCGACAACTGGCCTTCTTGCTCGAATCCCCATTCACGCAATCGGTCGGAAAATCAAACCAGGGATGCGTTGTGCAGTCTCCACAGCTGTGGCAAGACGATGACGCAAGGGAGCAAGTTAGTAGTGCTGGGCTCAGGTGGTAATTCTTAGACGATTCGGGCGATTCTGGACGGAACTGGTCTGCAGGAAACGACCCCAAAGATGAGATATGGTGCTCTGATGAACGTTGAAATGTCGGGCAACTGTAGACTGCGACTTCCCAACTTCAAGGCGGCCTATGGCGATGTTTCGATTGGCGGCACTCAGTTGTGGCACTCAGTTCTATCACAACGTTTGTCTTTTTATAGTGATCAATATCGAATACTTTCGCGCTTTTTTTTGAAGAGTGTACTAGCCGCAGAAAGAAATTGTTCCTTTCTGAATTTGAAAATATAACAATGAAAAGTTTACATGGAAACTTTAATAGGTCCATATTGTGATCATCAGAAGATGGCAGCATGGCATGTTAATCAGTCAAAATGTGGGGCCGGGTTCAAGCTTCAAAGGGCGTACACTCCCTACCCAAAGCATCAGGCGATCCCATTCCTATTCCATGACACAAACCTGAGTATAAAGCTCTGTAAGATGTATGTATGTAGACAGGTTGACGTGCGTCACAAGGGGAAATGTTAAATCTGGACAGTCCCCTACCACAAACGTAGTTGGTAAGATTTCGCCACCACCTTTGGTTTCGCGATGATGTTGCGCCAAGATGGGTCGCATGTTGGGACGTGGTCGTATCCGTTAATGACGTAAACGGTTCCTGACTGTGTCGGGTGTAGTCTAGAATCTGGTGCCGGAGATATGTCACGCAAAGTAGAACGTATATTAGGGGTTCGAAAATCATCTGCACATTGAGCGACCCCAAGACAGTGAATTTTCATACAAGATCCGAAAACGTACTCACACATCTATGTTAAATTCACGTATTACTGCGTTTACACCTGTATTAGTCCCAATATCTCTTTTGATTTCCCATGTGCATATTATCTTCTTGTGGCTGGTATATATGTATATACACAGTCATTGTTTTAACTTTTACCCAAGGCTTGACAACGTTTATGGACGTTTCGCTAGTCGGGAGGCTTACAGATACATCTCTGAAACCAGTGGGTGGGCTGAAACTGTTGGCACACACGGAGCCCTCAACGGTCCAACAATCTCCTTGTCCTACCCTGTAGCAACAGGGCCACCCGATGAAGTAATGACAATAGATGGTGGAATGGGGAAGGTGCCATTGACTTTAATGGAGAACTTCCTGAATACAAGCACGAGGTAGGTTTGGCTTATTATTGTTTTGATGTTTGATGGGGGTTATGCTGTTGAACTCTCCATACATATCATACACTAATCATTTGAGAGCACGGGTATCCCAATCGTTTTAGGCTCTGCATCTTACCGAAGATACCAAACCATGTAATTGTAGATTCAAACCACCTCCATATCACTTTCTCTTCGTTTCAAAGCCACAAACTCCACCTGAACCACCAACTGCTGAAGATAGAGAAGAGACAAGCTGGGGGATACAACCTCAGATTCAGAAAGACTCAGACAACTGACGGAATCACAACTCCAATACAGGTTTGTTTTCTAATACATACCTGTTGTATATCATGACATTTTTCTGTATGACTAGGAGTTAACCATATTCATTGTTCATTCCAGTTGGGTAACAAGGAAGTGACCAGGTGCGCCAGGAAAGTAGTACTTGCTGTCCCTCAGAGATGTATACAAGAAATTGACTTCCCAGAGTTCCAGAACAACCTGGAGATTGTAAGGAACATGGGCTCCGTCGTTGGGTACCCTGCTGGCAGAATATATCTTGCCTACAACACCAAATGGTGGAAGAATGGCAACCGTGACATCACTCATACTAGGACTGATCTTCCCAACAGACAGACCTATGACTGGTCCACCGGCACCAACAACGTCTCCATCATCATGGCGTCCTACCACGACGGGGACTTGGCCCACTACTGGCGAGAGTTGAGTCAGTTCGGGACGCCAATCCCTGGAAGTCTCCCCGGAGTGAATGCCGTCACGGACGTCGTCAAGAACAGAGCTGAGAAGTACTTAAGCGCCATCTACAACGTCAGCCAATCTGATATCCCCGAAGCTGTTGGAGGCGCAATGATGTTGTGGGACAAATATCCTTTCTACGCTGCATGGACTGATTTCAAACCAGGCTTTGACGACAGAAAAGTTCGTGAGATGTTGTATAAACCATCCTCCTCCGATGATGTATACCTAGCCACTAATTCATGGGCACGTAGTGATCTTCAAGGTTGGTCTGAGGGATCGCTGTTGGCTGCAGATGTTGTTATCAGCAGATATTTCCAAGGTAGCAAATAGATAGGAGAATGACTTTCTCCTTTGTAGTGTACATCTGTAGGAAGTTATGACTGCACCTTAATTTATTGTAGGTATCTAAATGAATGAAGCGTAAAAGATATCCTTTGGTGGTGACTATATTGATAAGAATGAGTAGTTAGATGATGACGACTTTGATAGACTTATGATAAGCTCAATCAATAGAAACCATGTGCATCGATCTATCAGTATGTGTTAACTACCCCTTTGTCTATACTACAGAGTGTTTGTTTAAGAGAAACCATGTGCACCATGTGTTTTCTGTGAAAACCTCTTTGGTGAGACAACATTCAAAACAAATACCTTACATTTGATGGATTGACTAAAATTGTTCAGGCAATCACTCAAACTAGATCGTTTTAGTAATTTGACCAAATGACTGAAATTTTCAGTCATTTGGTCAAATGACTGGTTTTACAGATTGACTGTAACATATATACACAAGTGCAAATATATACACAGAAAGTATATCCAGGGAGGTTCTCACTAGCATACACGAAACAAATCATAAAATAATGTAATGTAGTCAATGGTCGGGTTGGGTAAACCATCCCTTGCCCTTGTTTCATTTCGAAAGATATGTGAATAAACATTACTCACCTTTACATTTTTGGTCGAATCAATGACAATTCAAATAATGGCAACATCTTCTTCACACTATGTGATCATATTTGAACCCTGTTTGATCGGCATTTTAGAACTTGATGGATAATAGAAAAGTGTAATACTTTATGGATAACAACTTCTTTATTTCTTATGATGCGACGTTTCGGTATAGCTTCTTATGCCGTTGTCAAGCAAGAAGCTTTACCTAAACGTCGCATCATAAGAAATAAAGAAGTTGTTATCCATAAAGTATTATACTTTTCATATTTGAACCCCACCTGTGCGTCAATCTCAGAGCCAGAAAATGATATAGCTACACCCTATTCGAAGTCTGCATCTGGAGCCATATTGAAAAATCTGATTCGTGAATCCGAGCAAGACAGGTATTTGAGATCGAATCAAAAGTTGGTTGGTTGATTGGTTGTTGTTGAGTAACACAACTGTCATCAGTATTCCGGCTATATGGCGGCCGTCCGAAAATCATCGAGACTGGACCAAACAATCCGGTGATCAACAGCATGAGCATCGATCTATGCAACTGGCATACCATGACATGTGTCAACCAAGTCAGCGAGCCTGACCACCCGATCAGGTAAGTCGCCTCTTACGACTAGCATGGGTTACTGAAGACCTATTCTAACCCGAACACTTAATTTAAGTTCTATTTACTAAGTGCCACTGCTAACTGTAGACGCCTCTGTTGTGGATGAGATCTGACGTTCAAGATAATTCAGTAAACATTCAGTGGGGTTGAGCAGGCCATGAATATCCTTGACAACCATTGCCGTCTAGCCCAATTCCGTTTGTAATTTTTTAGTCAAATTCTTAAATTCAAGTAGACATATTCTTTGGCCCAACTGTTCATTTCTGTTCATTGCTGATACTTAGAATGTCCTGTTCTGTGAAATAACTACAGTTATGGAAGTCAACTATTTTGATAATTCAGGTGTGAGGTGAGGTCAGGTGAAATTGGGTTTAACGTCGTGCTTGAGAATATTTCGCTCATATGACGACGTGATAATTCAGGTGTAAGGTTTAATAAGGGTCAAAGGGAAACGTCAGAATATCATCGATATTAAATGGTCCGAATATGCATGTATCTGTCAACGTGAGTCCTGATTTATCGTCTATAGAAATTTAGCGTTGTCGCCTTTACACAAAATGGAAGAGGCGTGACAATGATCCAAAGTGCGTCAGCCCACCACTTTGCCCAGGTGTCGCATTTCCCTCGAAAGGATTCGGCAACATCCGTTTACACCCCCATTCCACAGAGATTTCTGACTCATCGGTCACTCATCGGAACCAAAGTTTTTCTCTTCCGGTAACCCACCGAAGAGTATCGTATCACAGTCCGAGGAATCCGATTTGTGTTTGTCGACTATCAGGTGAGTGTCCGACGTGTTGGGCGTGATCCGATGAGGCGAAATCGTCCGATGAAGGAACTAAGCTCAGAGCTTAGTTCGCCATCGGACGCTATTTCCGGTTGTAAATCGAGCCAGTGTCGGATGAATGTCGAGTCAGTCCGATGTGTGTCAGATTCGTGTTGTGCAACTACCGGACGTGTCCAGCCGACGTCTTACGGCAATCTGATAAGTATCCGATGATAAACAGTCATCTGACGCTCATTTGATTGCAGTCTGCGGTCTGTCCGACGCGCCTGATAGTCGCCCATCACCAATGCGACACCCCCATTCCACTGACCATCGGAACCTCATCGGAAGCCCATCTGATCCCAATTTTGCTAAAATTTCAGCGTTCCGATCAGTTCCGATGAAAATTCACCCGACATCCTTTTTGGGGGGCCTTTTTCCCCTAAAACCGAAAGAGATCCAACATTGATCGGGTTAATCATATGAAAAACTGGTAGCGGCCTGATGTCCGTCCACCATAATCATCAACGGCGTCCGACTGATCCGACCGCAGTCGGATTGTAATTCGAGGGTGACCTGACACTAATCTGACACTTCCAACACTCTCCCGACACCAATCCAACAAATCGGTTACTATTCGAAGGGTAATCGGACACTGACCCAATACTGGTCGGATTTATCGCCAGAATCGGCAGTCGAGTATAAAAGCGGGCTGCACCTCCTGACGGTACTAGTCATGGATCAACTTCCTCGCAACGCTGCGGTCCTGGGCTTTGTTTTTTATACTGCAGCAACAAACTATAGAACAAGATGCAATGACCCTTGAGGTCTTGAGAAGAAAGCATAGAAGACCACGTCGTTGTTGGGTTCGACCGTGCCTGCAAGCTGATAGAAGGCTGTTATATGGACACTACACCAGGGTCATGAATGAACTGAGAATGGAGGATACAACGGTATTCTTCAATTTCCTGTAAGTTACGCTGAAGGGGTCGTTGTCGGCACAGGTACTTCAGATACGTACCCCAGGTACGTTTCTGTATACAGATATGTACCCTAAACAAAGTCAAAATACAGAAACGTACCTGGTACCCTAAAAGGCGGACGAGTCCATATTCCGCAATCCAAAACCAAAACCGCATGTAGTTGTTCCCGTTCAACTGATTGCGATTGGTATTCGTATGCATCGCGAAATATCCGTTACTGTGTATTCTCATTACTAACATAAAGCAATCAAATGTATCTAATACAACACTATGACAGTTCCAATCAAGAATACGAAACAATGGGAATGGAATCGTCCTAGGGTACCTTTCTGTATTCTCATTATGGCCAGGGTACGTTTCTGTATACAGAAACGTACCTGGGGTACATATCTGTAGTACCCGTGACGACAACGACCCCTTCAGCGTAAGTTACGCCAGAATCCTTTGATGAACTACTCCAGAGACTCGCACCAAGACTCACGAAGGGTCATACCAATGCCAGGAGAGCCTGTTATCCTGCACCCTAAGGTACCTTGCAGCTGGCGATCGGTATCCATCACTGTCATACAGCTTCGTAGTCCTAGGCCAAATGTTAGAAAAGTCCCTATCTTTTAGGATCTCTCAGCAGCAGTAAAGGCTTTATCCAGTAATTGGTATGACAACTCCCACCCTCCAGAGATTCTTGTCAATGTGGAACTAGACACAGAATGTATCAGGTTACTAAAACACACAAGGTTTACCCCACTGTTGAAACAGTGTCCACATGTTCATAGGCCAACTGTATGAGTATTAACTACATGGTTTAATGGACGGTGACAAGCACTGGTGTTCAACATGATCAGGATATGCAGTATGGGTGATAAGGCCTGGTGTATCATATTACCTGATAATGATGTTATCTCTACATTTCGCCTAGGAGTAATAAGCTGTAATGTTGCTGAGAGCGGCATAAAACTAAACTAAATCAATCAATCATTGTTAAGATAATGACAGACGCTGAAGTCAATTCTTGACGTAGCGGGTGGTCGTTTACCAAGACATTTAAATTTGGGCAATACTTAAAATACAATAAACTACCTAAAGTTGATATATCAGGAAAACTAAGCCTTCAACAACCACACATGATTCATACATAGTTCAATCGATACGTGAATCCCTCACAGTTATTCGGGGATGTCATTGTGCTATTCTGCCGAATGGGTACGAGTTAGTGAGTGAGTGTGAGAGTGAGTGAGTGAGTGTGAGAGTGAGCGTGAGAGTTTGTGATTGAGTGAGTGACAGTGACAGTGAGAGTGAGAGTGAGTGCGTCATTGTCCACCCAGCTAACAATTTCACGTTGTCACAACGTTATGCTTTCGTTGTCACAACGTTATTCTGTGGACTCCTGTTTACGTTGTTACAACATTATTCTGCGGACTCCTGTTTACGTTGTTACAACGTTAATCTGCGGACTCCTGTTTACGTTGTTACAACGTTATTCTGTGGACTCCTGTTTACGTTGTTACAACGTTATTCTGTGGACTCCTGTTTACGTTATTACAACGTTATTCTGTGGACTCCTGTTTACGTTGTTACGTTGTTACAACGTTATTCTGCGGACTCCTGTTTACGTTGTTACAACTTTATTCTGTGGACTCCTGTTTACGTTGTTACAACGTTATTCTGTGGACTCCTGTTTACGTTGTTACAACGTTATTCTGCGGACTCCTGTTTACGTTGTTACAACGTTATTCTGTTATTCTGGACTCCTGTTTACGTTGTCACAACTTTATTCTGTGGACTCCTGTTTTACTTTGTCACAACGTTATTCTGTGGACTCCTGTTTACGTTGTCACAACGCTGTGACCTGACGTTGTGATATGTCGTTTTTCGTTGCTATTAACCGTTAATAGTTGAATAGTTTTCCAGTAGTAAAACAGTACATACGAAACAAAGCAAAAATTCATTTCTATGTTTATTAGTCAATTCGCATGTTGTTTTGATCGTGTGTTTTCTGACGCTGTAGCTGAATAGTGAAGAAAGAATCTCAACATTGTAACGGTGTGAGGAGCCCAAAGAATAACGTTTCCTCAACGTTTTCTTGCAACGTTGTTATTACGTTGCGACATAACGTAAGGGGTTATAAAATGACGTAATACTAATATTGTGTCATGGCGTTGCCAATCTACAAGATTCCCACAACGTTGCGAAAACGTCGTTGGTTAGCTCGGCAGTGATCAACAGCATGAGCATCGATCTACGCATATGGGATGCGATGACATGTGTCAAACAAGACACCGAGTCTGATCACCTGATCCTGTAAGTTGCCTCTTACAAGCGTGGTTTGCTGCATACCCATTCTAAACCGGATCTTCGCGGGTAGGTTCAAGGATAAAACATTCAGTATCAATGCCGGTATATTCTAATGTCACTGTGATCGTTCTGCTTGACGTGTATAAAACGTTCGCGCGTATATCGTTTTATGTCTAATTTTATTCGTGAGGGCTGATATGCCTTTCCCGAGAATATGTCATTACCTCAACGCCGTCACTGCGCGTGTGCAATTCATGCGTGACGCTAACCACCCAAAGTTACATTCATTTTGAATTCTGTCTGAACCTCAAGCGGACGTTAAGGTAAGCAGCTCTGTGAACCTGGAAACTTTATAGGGATATTTTGTATACACACTTTGGTTTAAAGGATTTTTGAATATTTTCACAGAGGTTAATGTTTACAAATTACTTGCAAGATATTTAAGTAAATTTCAGTATAATCCCGTCAGTCGGAAACCTTAGTTGCCCGGAAACCTTTCTATTCCTGGACTCTCTGTTAAGGAAGACTTATGTTCCATAGGATGTAAAACTTCGAAGTGCATTAATGTTTGTGTTGTATTTGGATCATCAAAGTGAGGGTTGAAGAGGAGAGACATATATACTCATTGAAACGAATAAGGGAACACATGAAAGTGTTCCTTTATTCTTTTCCAGGTTTCTTCACAAGGTATGTATTGCACTGTGAGTGAAATTCTGGAAATATATAAAGGAACACTTGTACTTTCAAGTGTTCCCTTAATCATTTCCATGAGTATATATATTACCGGTAGGGTCTGCGTAGTGGATATACGTTTTAATATATACTGTAAGAAGACCAAGTTGGAATGGTTTACAAAACGAACGCTGTTAGATATTTGGTACAATGTATGCGTTTTTATAATCGCGAGGTCACCACAGAGAGGCCATGAGCGATACACACAGCCAGCTAACGGCCAGGCATCATGAGGGTTAAAACAGTCGGCTGCGAATCGAGACACAAGAACCATACACATGCAGCATTTACCCTTCAGCTTGCTGGATTAATGTCAGCATAAGGCCCTGAGGTTGATTCTAAACAATTTGGCTTTCATTAAGTAAGAGACAACTGCACGTTAATATACTGATACAAAAGTATACATTTTTATCCCAAAACATCCTCATAGTTTCAAATGTAAATAATGTTTCTTGAACATAGTTTAATTACGTTACTGAATGTGAAATGCATGTAGTACATATATTAGGAACTAGTATAAATCGTTACATTTGTGCTAAACGATTTCAATATCATGTTTCTAATTTCTAGAGGTTAAATAGTACTTTGTAGAAGTTTCTACCGAGATGGCAAATAATAAACCATTTCTGAAATAGACAGATTCGATCCTCAAAGTTCGTCGTAACAGATCGTAGTTTTGATGTAATGTTAGGTTTATTCTAACGTGCCATATCCTGACATTGACAGGGAATCAATGATTTAAAAATATTCCTCATTTTAAGTATTTTTGGACCCGTGAAGGTCCGGGTTAGAATGTTGACACATGTCATCGGTTCCCAATTGCGCAGATCGATGCTCATGCTGTTGATCACTGGATTGTCTGGTCCTGACTGGATTATTTACAGACTGCCGCCATATAGCTGGAATATTGCTTACTGCGGCGTAAAACTAAACTTACTCAAGTATTTTTGTTTTGCAAGTCAAAACTTACATCCCGTGTGGTACGCTGTATGGCATGCAGGCTGTATATCTGATCAAAGGATTGAGCAAGAATGACGCTCTTTGAAATCTTCGAAGAAACAGCATGCAAAATTCTGTGAAATGTAGACACCTTGAGGTGATGCTGCTTCGGACTGTTGCTCAACATAAAGTTAAAAGAGACTATTAGAAAGTTCATGTCATCCTTCTTCTCTGTCTCATGCGGGACGGTGGGGTAGCCTAGTGATAAAAGCGTTCGCTCGTCACGCCGAAGGCCCAGGTTCGATTCCCCACGTGGGTACAATGTGTGAAGCGCATTTCTGGTGTTCTGGTGATATTGCTGAAATATTGCTAAAAACTCAACACACTCACTAACTCTCTGTGTTATACAGTCTCGTGCATGTATCTCGCTAGGAATTTGTATATACACATCGAAATATCAAACAGATAAGTTGATTTAACAGGTGGGTTCATTTCTTGCACCATTTAGATAAATCAGAGGAGTGAGTGAGTTTAGTTTTACGCCGCTTTTAGCAATACTCCAACAATATCACGACGGGTTAGGTGAAATGGGCTTTAAGGTCGTACTTAACAATATTTCGCTCATATGACGACGTGCATGCGTGTGTATGTGTGGCTGCTTGTACTAGCCCAGACTGAAGCTGGTTTTATAGTGCTAGCCCACTGAGATACCATGCCACAGTTAAGCATGAATACCCCACTCAGACACATTATACTGACTCCGAGCCGACCAGTCCTTGTTGTACCCATTAATGCCGAGCGCCAGGCAGGGACCAACAAGTACTATATTTTAACGTCTTTTGGTATGACGCAGCCGGGGATCGAACCCGCGACCTTCCGCGTCTCCGGGCGGACGCTCTAACCAATACATCACGGAGGCGGTCCTATCACGAGAGAATTTTGTGGATTTCATCTTCTTTTTATTCTTATTTATGTATTCATTGATTTATTTATTTATCTCTTGTTTTTTAATTTTAGTATAAAAGGAAGATGAAATCCATAAAATTGTCCATATTCATCAAATTGCGTCTTCTAAAATGCTAATAAAGCGTCCCTTCTGAGATTTCTATGGTCAGACTGGATACGTGACTAGTTTAGAAAGCTACCCTATTTTCAATGCATCATTGTGCGACACGAAAAGACCATGTAGTCCTTTCATTTGCTCTCAAAATGTTTGAATGTGTCACTGAGCGTTTTACTTTTTTCTTGAGTCAATAGGCTTTAGAGAGTGTCACAGCCACTGAGACACTAAAATAGTGTGCCTAAACCAGACACCCTTTATCACACTCACATTTTTAACTACAGTCCAGGTCTGAATATATATTGACAGCGTGTAATAACAGTTTTTGGGGTTTATTCTATCAAACAGACAGGTTTTCGAGGGATTGGTAGGCATGTCTTGTCACGCAGTTACCCCACGCCACGTGTACAGTTTGCACTGCGGCACTTACGGCACTTGACATGAATACAAACCAATCAGGAGACGGAGCAGAAATCTCTTTACAGGATGGTACATGCACAGATTGTGTTCAAATATGTGTTAAGTACGTGTTTTATGTTATTGTCCGCAGAGACCCTTCTAACAAATATGAAGCACATGAAGTGCAAAGAAACCTGTTGGGTTGTACTAAAAACTTTTCAATAAACATGATTTCATTTTAAAGACACTCGTCAAGACCCGGGTTAACATTGATCTTCAGTAAGCAACGCTTGAAGCAAGAAGCCACTAACGGGATCGGGTGGTCACATGGACTTGGTTGACACATGTCATAATAGGGCTCCTTTTCATTTTAAATGGGTTTGTTTGTTACTATGAAAATTATATATATTCAGACACTAAGCGTTAGTCTATGTATTTTCCAATATGATCGAAATACTAATATTTACCAAATAAAATTCTAAAGGAGCCTTTCTTCAAGCAGTGACTTAACGCCATACATAGCTAGACTTGCTTAGATGATAGACTTCATATAAGGCATCATAGATATTTCACAAACATGGTACAGGACCCTTAGCCTCATTAGCTTATTGCCTAACCACTTGCGAATTAAGCGTTGGCAGATGTAAATGTTACTGGAGATGTTGGTCCCGGCAGCTGTGGGTGTTTGGTATGGCACTCTATAACCCGAACTCTGCAGTGAGTTTTCCTGGAGACGGAAGGGGAAAAACTATCGTTCTGTGACTGTGATACAGACTGGGACAAGATATGGAAAACCAAAAATTTGGACAACAAACAATTTTTGGGGTCTTTTAATTGTAAATATGATTCAAATAGCTTAACCTAGATTTCGATATCCTCCGAATGTACATTTGGTTGAAACTGGAAAATATACATTTATCCCGAGACAAGGAGGAATGTTTATATATAATTAAAAAAATGTAACAGCACTAGTATCCATCTTTTGTCTTCTACCCGTCAGAACTAGATTAACAACTAGTCTCTGATATGAACATAATTTACAGAAAAAAAGTTCATAGTAAAAACAATATATAATAAAAAGAAGCCATGATACTTTCTCCTAAAGCTGTGGAAATCTAGACTTGCCACATTTTGTAGACTTGCGTGGGCTTGGATATATTTGCTTCAGGGCCTGTATGACAGACTACGTCCCAACATACGCTCAGTCACATGTGTCTCCAGGTCACGGAGAATCAGTGGTTTAGAGGCCCGTATTGCAATTCTCGTGCGTTTGCCAGGCGCGTAGCAAGCCAATTGTTTCGTATCTAAGCCCTATGGGCTGCAAAGCCTTATATTTAGGTGGTATTGAGGGCTTGCCCAACTTTCATTTTTTGAGACCTGAAGAGTTATCGTTTGATGTTTGATGATTTCAATAGCTTCAAAATATTGTGGAAAGACTTCCGCCTGTATACCCCCTTAAATTTCATTCTAGTCAAATCATATCACCTGAATATATATTCCTCATCTGATAAGGATGAGTTTTAACGTGTTTTGTTAATTGTATCTGAACATACTGAAAGACATATTCTACTTCTAAAAATGCCACTCAAAGAAAGTTTTCCTCATCGTTAAAATTTAGGGGGATACTGACAGAAGTCTTACCACCATGTAATTGAAATGTGATTTCCTCATATACAAATATGTTTGGACATAGTTTACACATGTCTGCTGCATTGATGCAATACCATACATCGAGTATTTGGTGTTTTTTCTAAAATAAATGATAAACAAATGAAAAATAAACAACTGCATTTCAGTGATGATTCACATATAATCATGACTGTAACAAAACATCCACATACATGTCAATGGAAAAACAATCATCACTGAAAGTTATGATATGAAGAATAACCTGTTTACTGACATGGTAATGCTTTAATCAAAGAATACTGTAGTCAATATGATTCATAGAGGGATTTCCACTTTTTAAATGGAACGTGTTTGTAGGTATTTTGGGCAAGAATTAGAAGAGCTGTTTTTATAATGGTAGCTACGCCCCTGTTTGCATGTGTTGTTGACGCGGCATGGACGCCTTGTAACATCACTATTTGATTATGTTTCACAAACACATGCCCATGATATGGTCGGAATCGTGCGAAGGATTAGCAGATATTTATCATGAAAACAGTCTTTTATGTAGGTGGCTTGAAACTCGCTTTTACAAAGGCCTATAGGTTCGATCACAATACATTTCGTTTTACAGCTTCTTTTTTCTTAACATGCTCACGTCAAAACTGATTTAAATTCTAATCGCAGATTAAAGAATAACACAATAAATGGTATGCCAAATTATCGTTACCATGACAACCCTGTGATATTTCACCTTATGTAAGAGAGTAATGCAGATGATACTGTCGGCCGTAAATTTTGATAAGCTGCTTCATCGCTATCAATAATCACTGGGTATCTATACAATTATATGTGTGATCAAAGGCCATATGATAGATTATATGATCTCTGGTGTGATGGAGGAGAACTTGCGTCGCTATTTTTCTCGATAATCTGAACACATGTATGTAGCGTGAAACCGGCAGATACCTTTAGAAGAAAGTGTTTGCCCTACCTGTAACAACGATGTCCCGTGTCTATAAAAGGGATATAATGTGGGGATGAATGACATGTACTTTTATCTATCAGATTGAAGGTACGTTTTAAACATAACCGGTATTTCTATTATTGTATTTATAAAGTTCTTCGAACGTTCTCCATATACGACCGTCAGATACATCGCGCACTACCCTTTTCTCTTTTGATCTTCTCAAACGACTGTTACAAGTTCGAAGAATCCTGGTCAAAGTAGAAAGTCTTAAGACTATTCCCTACAGTTCTGTAACACATTGTACCCTAAATGGGTAGAGCTTCCGTTCGGGGGAATATCAGGAGGCCAACGATACAGTTATCTCCAATGTTGTAGAAAGCACTCCACTTACTTAGGAAAACAATAACCCACTGAGATATTGTAGTCATGTCGGAATGATATTTTCAGCCCCTGTCAGATCTGAACTTGAACATGCGAGGTCTGCGTCTGAGTCAGACTAAAGGCCTACAAGATGTTTAGCAACACTGGGGCGTAATAGCCACAGACCTTCTCCAAACAAGGGAATATATATCTTGTGAGAATGACTTCTCCGAGAGGGAAATTATACTTACGCGATATTTACTCGCAATTTGAGTTTATAGATCGTCAATTTAAACAGGACAATCAAGACGAATTTCACAAAAGGCACGGAGATCCAAAATGCCTATGATCAGAGACCATATGATATTATATGGTCTCTGCTATGATGTACTCAGAGAACGCACCCGCCTGTGCTATCCGGTTATAATCGCTACACGATAAAAACAATTTTTCATTTCATGTCTCACAGAATATATAATTTGATATGGCATTGTTTGTTATCGTATACTTTTGCGTTAGTGAAACAAATGCGGACAACTTTAAAGTTTATGTATGGCGTTATTACAGCAAAGGCTGAGCGAATGGAGAAATAACATTGTTCAGGCACTGTGAGACTATTAAGGAAGGTCACATGCAGTGCAATAATATTCCTGTACTGTCAAAAGAACGTTACAGTAGTGATGCGCGAGCTGAACAGACTTAAGAAATTTCGAGTTGGTACGTGTGGTGTATTTGGCTGTGATCCAAGAGAGATGCAGTGCTATTCTATTTGGACAGCTGGGACACTTGCGACGACAAGGGGCAACGCATCGCCCTTTGTTCACCACTGAACCTTTTAATCCCTCGAAACATGCATCTCACAAGATTTGCCAACACCACAGACAAGGCGTAACTGATACTGGTAGCAAGAGCGAGTGCAGCTTCATAAGGCGTGTTAGCTTGCGTAATACTGCTTTCTTTGTCAGGCTCTTTTGGTGATAAGAATATTGAGGTCATGTGAACGTTGATTTCAAACGTACTAAAATTTGTTAAAATGAAATTACATGAACCAAGTAATTCACATGATGGAAACATATGATCATCTTGCTTGAGCACAGGTAACATGAACTTGTATTAACCCTTCATATACATACCCCTGAAATCCGGTATGATGCATAAATATCTAAGGTGTGTAAATATTTGCAAATTTGAAAATTTACATGTGTTCCCCCACCTAAGTATATTCACATGTTTCCAACCCGAGTAAACTTAGAACGAAATCGGAAATTTCAGCATCCACTGAAATTCAAAGGAATGCATTGGAAATACTGTATGATGATGTATTTACCGGGGTATCTGTTTTGCAATTCATGTTTGGAAATCCCTAAAATCCGGTCAGGGCATACATGAACGAGGTGCTTGTGCATACGAAAATGTACGATGAGCATATGTTTCAAAGGTATAGATTCATATGAAATATATGCCCGAAGTTAGGAAATATCTGAAAACATAGGTAATTCCGGTCATGGCATGTATTTCCTACTGTATTTACGTTTATTTCAATGGTTTACTATCCGGCTTTTGGTCCTGTGTATCAGGACGAAGGTTATAGTCGGATGACATAGTCGGAATCTTATAAATAACTTCCTTGCGATGATTAAAGGGTTTTATTGTATTTATCTGTATCCACGTTGACATGACCTATTGACTATAGTGTGATATATAAATCAGCTTATCTGATATATTCATGAAAGCTTGCATTATGCAAAAACACTTTTGTTTACATCTTTTCTGTTGGATTATGCAAAGATGTGTTTGTTAAGCTTTTACACACATGCCTGTGTTTTATTGTGCAACGTTGACAGTGTAAAGATGATATGCCTGCTTGAAACACCCTTTGTTTTCCAGGCACGTATATAAAAGCTTAACAGACAATTCTGTGCAAAATCCAGCACAAACCTGTTCCTAACAATGTAAACAAAAGAAATGCCAGATTGTCCTTTGAGCGCTGACAGACTTTCCCTTACAGCTATATACATAGCTGTTCTGTAGACAGTCACGGATGTGTTATATTGTTTTGAAAATAATTTTGACGTCTTCCATCTGTAACTTTGTACATCCAGTTGACATAACATTATTTCGTCCTCTCTACAGACAGTTATGTATATGGTACTAACATAGTACGGTGCTTTATTATCAAAATAGTCCTTTCAGAGGTGATAGACCTCAAGAACAATCTCATTACAAATCTGTGCCAGAAATGCATTTTCGTCATGCCATGGGTGCATAAAATAACGGGTGCTGCTTACGTCTCACCATTTTGTTGTTCGATCAAGTTTTCATTAAGTAGAGCTATCATACAGCATTTTGAGTGACATGGAGAGAACATTCCAAATTTGACGTTTCCAGGCGGGATACACTCAACTTATTGAGTTTTTCACCATATATTTTACATGGTTTGTAATGTAGGCAAGATCTGAATATCTACATTGCAAATGTCAACAAACATGAATATACATTTCGTTACACTACCGAAACGAAACGCAATATAATATTTCGGAGTCCACACTAATATTAACATACATAAGATAAAGTGACACTTCATGTGAATTCATATCCACCCATATTAAAAAATGTGCTGTGGCTGTAACAGGAGAATACGCTCCCAAGTTGACATCATGTCACATACATGCTACAGGGGGACATTTAGACGGTGGTGTTTTGCACACAATAGCCTACTTGTTGGCGCACCTTCCTCTCAAGCCTTGACACTGAATGCATGCACTCTCTTGTAGTCTTCACTGAGAGATACAGGTAAGTTTTCAGATCTTGCAGGTATATTCACGGTTTCGTTTGCGTTCAATGTGCAGATTTGTTTTAAAATGCATAATTGTCTGTTTTACAGTATTCTTACAAGACAAGGCGTGTGTTCAACATTTGTGTTAGATGGCATCAAAAGAACGCTTCCTCGAGCGACGTGTCGGCTCATGCCGGATGATAGATATCCTCATGGCAACGACACTTGGGGTAACAACGATTATTGCAGTCATACTGATTGTCTCAGGTATGTAGTCACATGGTCACCAGTCATACTGTTTGTATCAGCTGCAGGTATGTAGTCACATGGTCACCAGTCATACTGTTTGCCTCAGGTATGTAGTCACATGGTCACCAGTCATACTGATTGTCTCAGGGTATGTAGTCACATTGTCACCAGTCATACTGATTGTCTCAGGTATGTAGTCACATGGTCACCAGTCATACTGATTGTCTCAGGTATGTAGTCACATGGTCACCAGTCATACTGGTTTCCAGGTATGCCTCAGGTATGTAGTCACATGGTCACCAGTCATACTGATGGTTTCTCAGGTATGTAGTCACATTGTCACCAGTCATACTGATTGTTTGCCCACAGGTATGTAGTCACATGGTCACCAGTCATACTGATTGTCTCAGGTATGTAGTCACATGGACACCAGTCATACTGATTGTCTCAGGTATGTAGTCACATGGTCACCAGTAATACTGATTGTCTCAGGTATGTAGTCACATGGACACCAGTCATACTGATTGCCTCAGGTATGTAGTGACATGGTTACCAGTCAGACTAATTGTTTGAGGTATGTACTCACATGGTCACCGGTCATACTGTTTCCCTCAGGTATGTAGTGACATTTCTATATACAGAATCCAGCTAGGGTCCATGCAGGAAGCAAAAGTACTGTACGTTCCCGTAGTCCCTACTATGTTGATCAACCTTCAGGTGTTGGCAATCTATAGCCCATTTTTATACTGTACCGTTAAAGTGTTTATGGTTACATGCCAGTTTTTAGTGTACATTTGTGATAGACTAGTTATTTTACTGTCCTTAGAAGACAGGTAGGTATATAAGTTTGTTTTTATTTCATGTACACATTTACAAATTTACATTTACGACTTTCACGATATGGCTGCCGATGTGACTTTGTAACTCACTGCCATTCTGCATAACTTGTGAATGTACCATTTATTACATTGTACACGAAAAACAACAAACACAGTAACACAGTCACTGATATGATTCATCTGTTTCATTATTTTGATATTTCAAATATCAAATGTTCTCGTCACGATATGGCTGAAATATTGCCGATGTGACGTTAAATAATAACTCACTCACTCACTCATTATTTTGAATAGCTCACATTTCAACAGAACCCAATAATGTATGTATGTATGTATGTATGTATGTATGTATGTATGTATGTATGTATGTATGTATGTATGTATGTATGTATGTATGTATGTATGTATGTATGTATGTATGTATGTATGTATGTATGTATGTATGTATGTATGTATGTATGTATGTATGTATGAGAGAATCCACATCAAGAGGGAATCTTCAGCATTTGGAGAACACAACTTCTGTATGAATATGCAAACACAAATATGTCTAAACCCTACAACATTTTATGCATATGATGAAATGATGTCCACTAGTGCAGGCATAACATACTTGCTGTGGTATTTATTAAACAGATTTTAAATTCAAATTCAAATGTTTATTGTATGAAAGGTCATGGGCCCATATACATGAAGTGTACATTTGAAGCTGCCTCAATGTATCTTAACATATACACGCTAACAAACTCACATAGTAAAGACTTGGCAACTTGCTGACAATCATGAAGCTTCTATTGCACTCATACTGAGCAGACAGCAATCCTCTGATCTGGTACAGATGAAGCAGAGCCTGAGTTGAGACATTTGTTTTGCCACACAGAGAAAGGGGAAATATAACAAAGTTGATTACAACAAGGCTTGAACCAGTCCACAACCGCAAACAGATGGTGTATGCTCTACTTAAGATCTGTGGGTGAATTTGAAGAGTCCTGGTTGATGTCTGGCACAACATCGTTGCCATGCTCATCGTCCCACACAGACTCTGCATCATCCTGCAAATACAATACATACAATGCTTAGTAAAACTACAAAACAGCCAAAGTAACACATGTATACATATTCAAAAACATGTACAGTGGTATATCTGATCACAATGAAATTATAAAATTAGAACGACTAATTTGTAGATGTAACCAAAAGATTTTTTTTCACAATCACAATGGAAAGATCTGTAGTATACATGTATATTGTATCTTCCATTGGACATGTCACTTATTTGATTGATTGGTACCAGAAAATAGTAGCCAACCCAGTATTCTGAAGCAAATTGTGGTAATATGTATAACTGTTACTGTACTCATATTCAAGGTAACATCTACTACCAAATCGCCAATTGAAATCTAAGAATAGGTAAAACGGTACATACATATTTTAAATAGATACGAATCATGTTTAAACACTGAATGTAACACCTGATTATATATGTGATCTTATTCATTTCAAATTGAAATGACCAACTCAACTGAGAAAAGCATACAAAACCTAACATTTCCCATGAATGAAAAATCGTGGGTATTTCTTAGTTTTATCAACCCTCTAAAGAAACATTCACAGCAATATAATAACAAAAAATATTATTTTTTAATGTGACCTTTACTTTAATTTAAAAACTGTAAAATGTGTAACACAACTTATTCACTTTCAGTTACAGTTACATATTTGATATACAATAATTAAATATATTCATTATTGATATATGATGGATAACAAAGGGACAGATCAAACTGAAGTCGTTAAGTGAAACCTATGAAGTGAAGTATCTTTGACGACTAACCTGATGAGAAACTGCCGTCCATTCCAGACGGATTCCTTGTTTCCTTGAAACAAGCGACTGGCAGTGCGGACAGAAAACTGGTCTTCTTCTTGGAACTGAAAAACATATCAACTTATAATTACACTGGAATCCACGCTCTGTTACATTTTGAGTGATTATATTTTTCACAAAGAAAATTATTCTATGTATCTATTTAGTGTTTACTTGTTTTTGACTAAATGCTGATGAATAAAAATATTGTTTTAAGATTTCCTTTAATGAAATTTGGAGCATGGTAGGGTGTAACTATAAATGATTACCAAGCCAAGCCTCTTGTCAATCTCCAACAAGTCCCTAGATCCACAATACGTATCTGTAAATTGAAACAATGATTCTTTTAGAAATGTTATACGTGACTTGTGTCAATGCATTGTAAGGCTAAGAGGTTTAATAATTGATTACACAAATTATTACACAAAGCTATGAGTGTAAAGTATATGTAATAATTGTTTTAATGGTTATAAAATGATAAAATAGATGAACTGGTATAATTGGATAAATACCGCCATATAGCTCGAATATTGCTGAGTGCGGCGTAATACTAAACTCACTCACTCAGATATATTGAGCTGACATTACATATAAGCTAGCAATATATACTGTAAAATTAGATAATTTAACTTATAATACATGGGAATAGTATATCTAGGTGTAGAACTGAAAAGAATGAACATGATATAAGCATGTCTAATACACGTGCATGTTTGGAGCTCAAGGTAAATAACTTACATGATGAAGTTTTACGTCCAGCAAAAATCTTTTCGTATATTGCCTACTCCTGACAGGGTTTTGAAAAATCACCTATTTGTCACTAACACAAGTTCTCATGAGTAGGACTCATGAAGCTCGATCAGGGTGCCGTTCCACTAACCGATCTTAGCCCTACGCCAATCGTAAACCCCTAAAATCCCAATCTTAGCGTGACGTTACGATCGGCATACCGTTCCACTAACCAATCTTACCTAATTTAAGTCAATCGTAAAGTTAAGATTCAAAGTCTAAGTTGCTCATGACCAACTTAGGATAGCTAAAATCAATCGTAGAGAAACCAAAATGGTGGCTTTCCTATTCTATGTGAAAAATAAGAACGAGCATTTCACCGTGAGCGTCCCCGAAAATCCCCCATGAAATGAAATTGTATATGTCTGTGATGTAAACAAACACTGCACTGAAGCCTTTCAAATGTCAGGCCAGTCTGATCACTGTCGTCATGGGAACACAACCGAGCGAGTCGGTGTAACACATTTGTACAACAATATTGCAACGTCATGGTTAAGAATAAGGACAGCCGTGAAGTGAACAATGTTCTGAAGCAAAAAGATACAAATATGTTTCATTTCACTGCGCTTATTTGGTGGGGGATTCTAAAGGCAGGCCGCGTGTTATTCAGGCACATATCAAAAGCTCTGACACAATTGACATTTTTAAAGTCCAGACTTAAAACCTGTTCTCAGTTTATTACTTATAATCTCGGCTGTAAATACTCTCGTGTAAATTATCTGTACATGGCGTTTTGAGCATGCCCCAGGATGTGGAATAGACGCACTATAAATATGCATTTATTATTATTATATTATGCCTGATACTCAGCGTTCACACGCACTTGCACCTGAAACCAAAATGCTCACTACCCTAATATTTTGCTCTAGCTTTTTCTCCACGTTCACGCATGGTTGGAAAAATACCAATGAAGGCCAGGTTAGAATATTGCACTTCAATAACCCATTCTTGTCGTAAGAGGCCAGTAACGGGATATTTATCTCTAGGCCTACACGTTGATGTTTGACACTGAGGAGGAGCAATTAGTGCCCATAATCCGATGAAAAGACCCTTAAGCCCATAACAGCCCACTGTTGTCACTTTGGGTACTCACATTCAATCTGCTCATTTCCACCTTTCACGGTCCCCTTTGATGTCGGCAATGTAAACAAATAAAACAATGGCGACCGGATCACGTCCACCCGAGACTACCTAAATCATTATAAAAACACACAGCTGACATTTTAGGTGTATCGTGTATGTCTATTTTGTTGTAAAACGCGGAAAGATATTGTCAAACTGTAATGCTAGATTTAGAGTAAAAAACAACAACAAAGTGTTTTTCCCGTGAGTCTTTGCGAGACGCCATTTTCATAGCCGCCTCAGTTGGCCTCAGACCACAATTATTTTCCTTCTTTGCTATCTACAGTGACATGCCAGTGCACCATAATTAATATCGGTCGTAGGCTGTTCTCCTGTTGCATGCTGACCAACCTGCCACTTGTCACTTAATCGGCAAAATATGAGCCTGGATCGACCATGTCAATTTTGCTGTATCCACTGTAAACAATGGTCACCGGAAGTTACGAGCCGAAACACACTAGACAGCCTTGAACTTGGGGTCAAATCAAGGAAGGCCGGTGTCAATACCATGAGTAGATTGTGGACCAAAAGAATTTTGCAATAAAGTACAATGTCTTACCTTTCATTTAAGCTATCACAAGTCACCCTGAAAAAATTAGCACAAGCAGAACAGCCTATTTAAACAAGGCACTATATTCTCATATTTTACTTCCGGGTCATGGTAAAAGTTAAGGGGGGGGTAACTGTGGTCTGAGGCCAGTTTCCCTCAAAGCACTGGAAGAGAGAATTCGCTACCTGGAAAAGAAAGATGGAAATGGCTGCGAAAAACTCGCAGTACCACGACCCTGTCAGGTAAGACCAATTTATTTTGTTGTCAAATAACGTTTAATGAATTATTTAATTTACGTACAGAAATCTGTATTGATAAACAAGCTAATCTATCGAATTACAGCCACTGGCCATAGGTATTCGTCACTATGCATTATTCGACTTACGTGTTAATTTGGTGCAGCTAGGAATATGTCTTGAATTTATTTAATATCCGTTTGATGTTGTGCATATTTTAACATGGGTCATGAATCATCTCAGCTACAAACACATAATTTCCGTTTTATTTTCAATTCAGTGCGTGTCATGGTTATGGCAATTTTTAACATGGCGGTCTATGGGGAAAGAATACGCAATGTTGTATATATGTTGCTCATGTAACTACAATGCGGAAAATTATGTATTTGTGACCAAGATGATTTCCTAACAACCTGCAAAATTTGACAACCAAATATGGAAAACCGAATTAATGAAAATTACACAGCTACACTAAAATAGCATGCAAGTCTATGATAATTTTGCCGACGGACGTATATTTAAGTCCCATGACTGTATAAACTGTTTTGCTCGAACTAAGGTTGGTGAAGTAAAATAAGTCTATCTAAAAATATACTACAATTTTGAAAAATATAGCAAATAGATTATATATTAATGGATTTGTTTTATTCATTTAGGCTGTTGTGAGGAAACATGTGTCACGACTACTCCTGGAGGAAAAGATCATCCTCTCCTACCGAAGGTATGTGTTTATGGTACTACGAAACATAGACATAATTTCACTTTGAATATTTTATTACTATGCTTCCCTAGATACATTTTCACAAAATGAACCATACTAAAGTTACATTTGCAAATGGATTTGATATCAAATTGGACCAAATAAATCTTAACTTCACACCTGTGTGAAATTGCAGTCAAACTGACCCCTTGATTTTACAATACCGTCATTACTCCAAGGTTATGTCACATGAGATAACTGAACTTCATTCATCAGGATGTTTATGTCAGGCCGTTCACTTACCGATTGCATAACCTAAAGTGATAAATCTGTAGTTTGCTTGTTGGTATAAATGTCGCTGCAGGTTTAAGGGGTTTTTTAAAACTCGAGTGAATGAATGGGGAAATGCAAAGAAAAGTAACGTGTTATTGTTTATTTTTTTCAGCAAAGCTGATGATGAGTCTGGAGACTGTATAACAAATGATCAAGGATGGTCAGCAGTAACATGTGAAGGTAATTTTGACCTATCTGTAGTGACTTTCATTATAAATAGTAAATAATTTCCAATTAATAGTGTAGAGACAGAAAGGTTTATGGATGTCAACTCCTTTATTATGTGAAAATATATTTCAGAGTGAATGCTTACCCCTTCGTCAGGTGTAAGCATTCACTCCGAAACATTGTGTTTTCACATAATAAAGACGTTGACATCCGTAAACATTCATGTCTTGCATTATTCACTTCTAAATACACCTCAAAGACTTAATGGTGTAAACATACAGTCACTACTGGGTGAATATACTTGTGCTTTCAACAATACGACTGACTGACTGAGTTTGGTTTTACGCCGCTTTAAGCAATATTCCAGCAACATCACGGCGGGGGACACCAGAAATGGGCTCAATACGAACTGTAAGAGATTGAATATAGCAATTTGATGAAAATCTATTACTAGTATCATCATTACTTTATAGAAAATGCAATAAATGTTCATATATATATATATAACGTATTACTACCTCTGGTCTGGGAAGCATGTAACTCCAGAGCAAATTTTGTATAGATTGTGTGTCCTCTTTAGAAAATAAGATATTTCATTCGGTCAATGAAGTGTGATGAATTGCATAATTTGAGTTTTGAGAAAACTAGTGCAAAGTGTGATTGTTCAATTTAGTTCTCTTTTATTCAAACTTCCGTTTGGATTACTCATTTTAAATCATCCTTGGCATTGTCAGTTTCTTGTTGATTGATGTTTGTGTAATTTATCAAAATAACCTAGTAATTCGTTATTACCTGCCATTTTCAGAAACTTGCACAACGCCTAAACAGACGTGAATCTATCGATTGGCCAGATAGACGAAAGAAAAAGGTAGCGACAAAACTCACCATAGACATGACATCACCAGTCGTGAGTGACGAAGATGACGTCAATTAGTTGCATTCCGTCCCCTTTGTCTGGGGAGTCCAGCAAGCTTAGGGCATACACGACGACACTGGACTTGGAAAGAATCTACACCTCCACTGCTCTCGTCATGGCCAACGTGAGGACGAGGATGAGGCATCCAATGAACCGGAGGGATCTCCGCCCAGGGATGCCCCTTATTGGGCTAACTGACCAACTCTTGCAATATAATTGAATTTATTTTCAATTTCATAATGTAATTTTTATTTTATTTTTTGTATTGTAAGCTGTATGTTGTGTTATTGTATGATGTATATCATAGTGGATGTTTGGCGATAGTTGTGACATAGAGTGTGTGGCTGAATATACTGTTTGCCTCAGGTATGTAGTCACATGGTCACCAGTCATACTGTTTGCCTCAGGTATGTAGTCACATGGTCACCAGTCATACTGTCATTGCCCTCAGGTATGTGCAGGTATGTAGTCACATGGTCACCAGTCACTACTGTTTGTTTGCCTCAGGTATGTAGTCACATGGTCACCAGTCATACTGTTTGCCTCAGGTATGTAGTCACATGGTCACCAGTCATACTGATTGCCTCAGGTATGTAGTCACATGGTCACCAGTCATACTGTTTGCCTCAGGTATGTAGTCACATGGTCACCAGTCATACTGTTTGCCTCAGGTATGTAGTCACATGGTCACCAGTCATACTGTTTGCCTCAGGTATGTAGTCACATGGTCACCAGTCATACTGATTGCCTCAGGTATGTAGTCACATGGTCACCAGTCATACTGATTGCCTCAGGTATGTAGTCACATGGTCACCAGTCATACTGTTTGCCTCAGGTATGTAGTCACATGGTCACCAGTCATACTGTTTGCCTCAGGTATGTAGTCACATGGTCACCAGTCATACTGATTGCCTCAGGTATGTAGTCACATGGTCACCAGTCATACTGTTTGCCTCAGGTATGTAGTCACATGGTCACCAGTCATACTGTTTGCCTCAGGTATGTAGTCACATGTAGTCACATGATCACCAGTCATACTGTTTGCCTCAGGTATGTAGTCACATGGTCACCAGTCATACTGCCTCAGGTATGTAGTCACATGGTCACCAGTCATACTGTTTGCCTCAGGTATGTAGTCACATGGTCACCAGTCATACTGTTTGCCTCAGGTATGTAGTCACATGGTCACCAGTCATACTGTTTGCCTCGGGTATGGCGTCACATGGTCACCAGTCATACTGACTGCCTCAGGTATGTAGTCACATGGTCACCAGTCATACTGTTTGCCTCAGGTATGTAGTCACATGGTCACCAGTCATACTGTTTGCCTCAGGTATGTAGTCACATGGTCACCAGTCATACTGATTGCCTCAGGTATGGCGTCACATGGTCACCAGTCATACTGATTTGCCTCAGGTATGTAGTCACATGATCACCAGTCATACTGATTGCCTCAGGTATGTAGTCACATGATCACCAGTCATACTGATTGCCTCAGGTATGTAGTCACATGGTCACCAGTCATACTGTTTGCCTCGGGTATGGCGTCAGCTGATCAATAGTCATACTGGCTGCCTCGGGTATGACGCCACCTGGTCGGCAGTCACATTAACAGCCCCAGGTATGGCGTCACACGATCGGAAGTAACATTACTAGCCTTAGGTATGACGTCACCTGATCGGCAGTCACATTAATAGCTTCAGGTATGACGTCCCCTGATCGGCAGTAACATTAATAACCTCAGGTTTGTCGTCACCTGATGAATACTAGTAATCATACTGACAGCATCACATAGGTCGTCACATGATTGTACTTAAAGCCCTCTCGTAGTTATTGATATGTAAAGGTTCTTCTGATTAATGTCATTAATACATCTCAAAGTACTGGCGGCTTTAACACTGTCGACCTGCAGTTAAATTGTAACCAGCCAATCAGTGTATTATACACATTTTGACGACTTCATCACCACCAGTACAGATAAGTATGAAATATAGTTTGTTCTTTCTTACATTTCGATTTGAAGTAGACTAAGATTCAAAACCTCTCTACATCCCTGTCGAATAAATTATAAATCATTTTACGTTCACTTTTTGTGAAATTTCAGTAACTTCGTCTGCTGCAACACCACCCAAGGAAACGTACACAGGTGATGTTTCTTCTATATGCATGTTTGTAACGTATTTTTCCTACATAAAGAATGACCACGAGGCACTGATACACCCAATCGAAATGTAACACGTGTGACTCATTGGGGATTTGCCAACAAACAGACACGTTATCATGTCGTATCAGTATCAGAGGAATCGGCACTAGATGAAACCATAAGAACGCCTTACTGTAATAATCAAACTTCACACTAGCTGTATTTGTTTTAATGTTTAAGTCACTAACCAATCCATGACGAAATCATGTGCTTCAATATCTTCAGCTCCAACATCATCTGACGACTGTCTCGACGTGGCTGTGATTGGCGGAGGCATCGGGGGCGCCTACACAGGCTGGAGACTGAGGGACAGAGGCCTCTCTATCTCTGTGTTCGAGTACTCCGACCGAGTTGGGGGCAGACTGTTCAGTACCGAACTGCCTGTTGCACCAGGGACGTACCTTGACTTCGGAGGGATGAGATTTAAGAAGAGAGGCCACCCTATCTTAACCAGAACAGCGACAGAGATAGGTCTCAGAATTATTCCCTTTCCCCTCAGATATGGGATTCCAGATGAGACGATCTGGTACGCTCGTGGCAAGCACATGCGCAATACTGACTTCGGAACAAGTCGCATGCCCTATGACCTTCCCGCAAATGAAATGAAGGTTCCTGGTGTATTGAAATGGTAAGGCATTCAGTATTTAGAAAAGGGACAGTAATAATCGTTAATGGATTGAAATATTTGTCAATATAAAGCCTTGACATTTTGAAATATTCGAAGTTATTCATTCTGATATAAATATCTATTTGAAGGCAATCAACGGAGGATAACTAACATTTTCTGTTAGTTGAAGAGAATATCGCTAGTGTCCATTGATATCATGTTATTATGCCTCTGTCGTTACAGGAACATCTTTAACAAGAACCTCATCTTTCTGGACAACTCAACCATGTACCCCAGTCGAGATGATGTGTTGAAGATGAGAACCGTGGATGGAACTCTGCTGTACAAAATGTCGTAAGTTTATCAAATATTCTACAGACTACGACCTTTGTCGGTACATAATCGGAAGCATGTGGCGTGCAAGGACTTCGTTGATTTACCGATTCGCTGTCAAATTCCCATGAACCACCACTAAAGTAGATCTTTGTGTGCTGGATATCGCACCCCTCACCATGACACTGGCCCCACCGAATCTGTCGACCTGTCGAATGTAATTAGGGGGGAAATGTTCAAAAAATGTTTCGGTAAACACGCTGTGTTCCATCTCGCCGGTGACGAAGAAATCGAGATCACTGAACCAGACTCCGCTCCAGTTTCTAAGGTTCCAGTTCCGGACTCTAAGACACCACAGCAAGAGATTGCGCAGATGGAAGTCTCTCAAAACAGGGGCGAGAACTGGCCTTCTAGGTCGAATCCCCAATTTACACAATCGATTCCTCTACAGTTTGGTCGGAAATTCTTCTCAAACCAGGAATGCGTTATGCAGTCTCCACGGCTGTGGCAAGACTATGAGCATCCCGGATGTAGTGATGATGGGCGTAGGTGGTCATTTTTGGACGGCCGCTTCCCGGGCGATCTTTGGCGGAATTGGTTTAGAGGAAACGATCCCAAAGGCGAGATAGGGCGCTCTGATGCACGTTGAAATGTCGGGCAACTGCAGACTGCCACTCCTCAGCTTCAAGGCGGCCTTTATCGATGTTTCGATTGGCGGCACTCAGTCGTAGCATGATGATTTCCTCTTTTTCAGGCAAAAGCGAATGACAAAATTCACCAAAACTTTTCCCTTTTTAGAGTGACCGATACCGAATGCTTTTGCGTTTACTTGCACATGCATTTTGCTTTGCATGTTAAAATTGTCGCGAGGGTCAAGCAGCAACGGGCGTGCGCCCCCTACCCAAATCATCACGACAAACCACAATGCGATCCCATTCCAGGACACAAACTTGAGCGTAAAGCTCCATAGGATATATGTGGACACGTCGACGTACGTCACAAGGGGAAATGTTGAATCTGGACTCGTCTGCGAAAACAACAGTACCCCAACCACAAACGCAGTTGGCATGATTTCTCCCCACGTTTGTTGTTTTTGATGATGTTGCGTCAAGATAGGTCGCATGTTTGGACGTGGTCGTATCCTGTAATGACGTAAGCGGCTCCTGACTGTGTGCAGTCTGGAACCTGTGCCGGAGATATGCCAGCCTTATACTTCTGTCTCATGCCACGAAACGTAGTACGTACATTAGGGTTTTGAAAATAATCTGCACATTGGAGCTAAAGAAGATGTAGATATAATGAAAAATGCACCTTCTAAATCTAACTCAAGATGGGTGGCTATACTCTTTAACAACAATATTGATATTACTATACATAAAACTTTAGAAGATGAGAATGGAAATTATATAATTGCAAATGTAACCAAAGAAGGAAAAATGTTTACACTTGCAAACATATATGGACCAAATATTGATGATCCAAATTTTATGTAAAACTATTTGATAATATTTACAATTTTGATAATGAATTCTTGGCTATTTTGGAGATTGGAATTTGGTTATGAATCCTTCAATGGATCTTGAAAATTATACAAATATTAACAATCCCAAGGCCAGAAGCATAAACAGAATCTTATGGTATGAAGAAGGAGATAAAACAGAAAAATATTTCTGCCATTTAGAAAATAGAAATTACATCAGCAAATCAATAAACAAAATCATTACGGATAAGGGTGAAGAAATTACTGGCAGTGATTCAATCTTAAATGAACTTAAGGAATTTCATAAAAACTCTGTGCTTCAGATAAGAAATATGAAACAGATTCTCATTTTAAAAATGTGATAACTCCAACCTTGTGTGACCAACTGAGAGACAAATTTGAAAAGGAAATTGACATGAATGAAATATCACTGGCAGTAAAAAGCATGAAGAATAACAAAAGCCCTGGAATAGATGGATTTTCGATAGATCATTAAGTACTTTTGGAAAGATTTTACGGTTTGGCTTTCACGATTTATTAAAGATGTTTCTGTAAGAAATAAGATGTCTCTTAGCATGAAGAGAGGAGTTATCACCTGAATACCAAACGGTAATAAAAACAGAAACCAGTTAAAGAACTGGAAACCAATTACTTTATTAAATGCTCTGTATAAAATAATAAGCGCCTGTATCTCTAACCGATTGAAAATTACCTTAAATTCTCTAATACATGACAACCAGACTTGATTTATACCAGGCAGAACACTTAGTGAAAATACAAGATTACTGTATGATATTATGTTTGAAACTAAGAAACGAGACAAACCGGGTTTATGGATTTCAACTGATTTTGAAAAAGCTTCTAAAGATTTTATAAATTTCGCTTATTAAAATTTGGTTTAGGTCTAGATTAATAGATTACTGGCGACATGGAGAAAAAGAAAATTGACATTGCTTGGCAAAATTACTGTTATTAAAACATTGGTTCTTTCAAAATTGGTGCATATCTTTAATACTTTACCTAACCCACCAGATGAATTTATTACTTCCCTAGAGATAATATTTTTCATATTTATTTGGGATAATAAAATTGACAAAATCAGACGGAGTATTTTGAAAAAAGATTATAAAGAAGGGGGTTTGCTCATGATTGATATCAAAACCTTTGTTAAAGCCATGAAACTATCCATACTCAGGCTATATGTTAGAAAAGCAAGTGTAAGTGTAATCCATGAAATTTTCCATTAAAAGATATACTAAAGAATGTAGCAAATTTTCAGAATATTGTTGAAATTGAAAATTCTTTCTGGAGGGATGTCTTAAAGGCGTGGAAATCATATTGTACTAAAAACACCATTGAAGATGATGATAACATGAATGAAATCTAATCCCAACACATATGGCCCAATCATAACTTTAAAACCCTAACCACTGTATCAGACACTGGGTTAACAAAGGAATTTTAACTATTAAGGATTTGTATGATGAACAAGGTTTGGTCTCTTTTGAAGATTTGCGAAATACATAAGGGATAAGGGGTACACATTTTGATCTTAAATATATTTTATACATTTTACCTGAATCATGGAAAATGACCTTAAAAAGCTACAGATATATGTATACAAATGACGTTAATATAAACTCTTACAAAAGGATTACTTGACTTCAGCTAAAGGTTCGAGAAAATTCTATGATAAATTGCTATCTGATACTGTTTTACCACACATCTGCCATGAATGGGAAAATTTATTCAAAGATATGGATTTTGAATGCCCTTGATCTTTAATCTATGAAAACATATAACAGATGTTTAACTTTTAGATTTTAAATTTACATTTTTGCATGGAATTGTTTATACCGAAAAAGAACTTTTAAAGATGAAACTAGTTGACAATTTAATATGTACTTTATGTTATGAATCGGATGAAAACATGTGTCAAATATATTGGGAATGTGAGGAAACAAAAAATATTTGGAAAGAACTTCAAATTGGGATGAAGCAAAACATACAGGAATTGCAATTGACAAAATTTCACGTTTGGTGTGGTACTAACCCTCTACTTCATCATACAATACTTTCTGCTAAAAGACACATCTATATTTGCACCCTGAAAAAATAATTCCTAACTAAGAAAACTTAAAAACGATTTTAAAAGATATATTCATGGTTGAAAACTATATATTCAAAAGAAACAATGTTTTTGATAAATTCTCAGAAAATGGTTTCCTCTATTCCCATTATTTTGATCCAGAATGACCATTTTAACCGCTGAAATTCAATGTGCAATGTATACATATGTTTGATGTATCAGCAATGTATTTCACATATAACTACACATATCCTCGAAATTTGTATTGATGGGAACAATAAAAAGAATTTAAAGAAAAATATCTGCACAATGAACGACTCCAAAACGTACTCACACATTTGTGTTAAATGCACGTATTACTAAGTTTACAAGTCCCAATATCTATTTTGATTTCCCATGAGCATATTCTGGTATATACGTATATACACACTCAATGTTTTAACATTCACCCAAGGCTTGACAACGTTTATGGACGTTTCGCTAGTCGGGAGGCTTACAGATACATCTCTGAAACCAGTGGGTGGGCTGAAACTGTTGGCACACACGGAGCCCTCGACGGTCCAACAATCTCCTTGTCATACCCTGTAGCAACAGGGCCACCCGATGAAGTAGTGACAATAGATGGTGGAATGGGGAAGGTGCCACTGACTTTAATGGAGAACTTCCTGAATACAAGCACGAGGTAGGTTTGGCTTATTATTGCTTTCATGTTTGATGGGAGTTATGCTGTTGAACTCTCCATACATTTCATACACTAACATCAATTCACTTATCATTTGAGAGCACGGGTATCACATTCGTTTAGGCCCTGCATCTCACCGAAGACACCAAAAATTGTAGATTCATACCACCTCCATGTCACCTTCTCTTCGTTTCAAAGCCACAAGCTCCACCTGAACCACCAACTGCTGAAGATAGAGAAGAGGCAGTATGGAGGATACAACCTCAGATTCAGAAAGACTCAGACAACTGACGGAATTACAACTCCAATACAGGTTTGTTTTCTAATACATACCTGTTGTTATTTATGACATATTTCTGTATCACGAGAAGTTAACCATATTCATTGTTCATTCCAGCTGGGTAACAAGGAAGTGACCAGGTGCGCCAGGAAAGTAGTACTTGCTGTTCCTCAGAGATGTATACAAGAGATTGACTTTCCACAGTTCCAGAACAACCCAGAGATTGTAAAGAACATGGACTCACTCGTTGGGCACCCTGCTGGCAGAATATATCTTGCCTACAACACCAAATGGTGGAAGACCGGCAACCCTGACATCACTCATACCAGGAGTGATCTTCCCAACAGACAGACCTATGACTGGTCTACCGGCACAAACAACGTCTCCATCATCATGGCGTCCTACCACAACGGGGACTTGGCCCACTACTGGCGAGAGTTGAGTCAATTCGGGACGCCAATCCCTGGCAGTCTCCCCGGAGTGAATGCTGTAACAGACGTCGTCAAGAACAGAGCTGAGAAGTACTTAAGCGCCATCTACAACGTCAGCCAATCTGATATCCCCGAAGCTGTTGGAGGCGCAATGATGTTGTGGGACAAATATCCTTTCTACGCTGGATGGTCTGATTTCAAACCAGGCTTTGACGACAGAAAAGTTCGTGAGATGTTGTATAAACCATCCTCCTCCGATGATGTATACCTAGTCACTAATTCATGGGCATATGGTGGTCTTCGAGGATGGTCCGAGGGAACGCTTCTGGCTGCTGATGTTGTTATCAGCAGATATTTCCAGGACCGGAAATAACCACGTTTGCGTAGATTCTTTCTCTTCTGTCGTGACAAGAGGTCACTGTTGTATACTCAGAGGCAAATGTTATTGTGCCAGACAACACACACAATCAGTATTTTAAACTCTCACTGTTGCAAATGAAAGGTTGTCACCCGAAAGGTATGTGTTAAGGCACGGTAACGATAAACAGTCCATAACAACAGCTCACATGACATGTGCAAACGAGCGACAACACAGGAGGGTATTGACAAGCAAGTTCATGCGGTCAGTAGAGAGTGTGTCCACCTGGTGCATTGATGCAGGCCAGGCATCTTCGCCTCATTGATGCCATCTGTGAAGGTCCAGGGAGATACTTCCATATCCTAATCATGAAACTTCACTCCAGGGCCGTTCTGTTGTAAAAATGATAAAGCTGCCTTTGCCTCGTCTCGCTACCTCGTAGCAATCATGTTGCCCTCAAACACAATCACTGGCCTCCTTGTTGCAGCTGTTATCACACCCCAGATCATAACACCCCCACCACCCAAACGACCCTCATTCAGAACCAATTGTCTGGTTTTACGTTCAATATGATGTTTCAATTGGCGTAGAATCAACGATGAACGTCACGCAGCGAGGTACCAGAAGTATACTTATTATCTCTATCTGTCATTTTCCACGTTGCGTGGACAGCCGAATATGTTCCAGAATGATGAATAGAGGTCTGACTTCTGCATTTCTTAAGACTGCTTTTGATGGAAATGATAAGTGTCTAATTGTCTGTCCTTTTACGGTGAACATTCCTGGCCGTTTGCCTCAGATAGGTCGTGCTCCTTTCACATTTCGGAGAATTCGACCAACTGCTTGGTTGCGTTTCCTCGGCAATTTTAACATACTCTATCTCCGGTTCTAATCCAAAAATGTTTTCACAAGTTTACCTCTTAAAAAGTCAGTCAATAACCTTTGCCTCTGAGTCTTAAATAAACAATCGGAATTAAATAGTGCAGCGTGAAAGGACGCAATGAAGAGGAAGATGATGGCGACGTTCATAATTATAACATCCACACAAAATGAAGTATATATGAAGTATTATCCAGTCGCCATAGTATACTAGATAGAAACTAGATCACAAAATGACGCACGGCCTCATGACTATCGGGTCTCCCAATGAGTGTGCGCTGTCTAAATCATCTCTTACCCTTGTTTAAAGTTTGAAAGGAGATTTGCCCAATACGTAGATGTTCTTCCAAACTCACCTTTACACGGGTGGTAGAATCACTGACGATCCAAGTGATGGCCACAACGTTTTCACACTTTGTGATATTATGTGAACCTTCTATATGTGTCTGACTCATAGCTAAAAAGGATGTAGCTTAATATTGAATTTCAGTCAAACTCTGCATTCGCACCTGAACTCTGATTTGTGAACAGGTATTTGGGATCATGTAAAAATGTACGTATTAGGTTGTACTAAGGCGATTTCTCGTCAACTCTCATATACAGTAAAGGGATATTACATAGTTAAATATAATTATTAGGGATAAAGAATCTTAATTCTCACACATATTTAAAAACAGTACGGCCTTTCCTCTCAAGTCAGAGCTGGCACACCATGATATAACATGTATTAGACACATGCTACAAATCGCAGGAACGTGACATCCATGGAGTAACAGCCACCCACATTAAACTCTCAAACATTAGTCCACTTCATAGTGACATTACCGTTTCGTACATTATAAGTTGTATGCTTCTCTCGAGGGTAATACGGTCTGATGTACGCCTCTTTGTAGCAGTGTCATCCGAGCCGGTAGGCGAGGGATGACACTGCTACAAAGATGCGTACATCAGACTGTATGGATTACAACGTATTTATCTTACCGCCATGTTGAATGTACAAAATATCATTTTATTTTATGTTTAAGATCGCTACCGACTATATGACATGCAAACAAAATGGCGTCTGCCTCTCGACTGGATTTTTAATATCAGTGAAACATATTCTGACAAGATTAAAATTGCTATAAAAATGGTTAATTATGTTTAATTTGAGTGTGCAAACCACTCAATGTATAAAATAACTTAAATAAAGCAGTGAAAGTCGCTAAAATAAATCTGTGCAAAGTGAACACAAAAACAGCTGATCGAACGGTTTTCAAACTCCGGGCACGGCTTGCGTCATATTATGACGTCATACGATTGTTAGCGCTTCAACTTCTCGGCGGAGAGCTTGGCGGTTACCGTGGCAGCGGGTAATATTTTTTCCAGTTGTCACCCTCTTGGGAGGGGTGACACGGAAACTTGTTAAAGCGTCATTGACCAATGAAATGAAAGTATTTTACATGAAGGTAAGATAAACAATAATCACCAATTCTATATACGTGTATCTCAAACAACGATCCCGTGTCGTCCAGTGTCACGTCCTACCCTGCAGGGGAGGAGGTCGCCTGACTGAGTTCTCCTGGTGCCGTTAATTCGTAAGGCTGGAGTAGGTGGGCAGTTTGCACTCGCCATGTGGCTCAGGTCCAAGACACAATATGACTATAGCAGGGCTTGAAAAAATCATTCTCTTCTATTTCTTTTATATATGCAGACAGCAATAGCGCTTTTAATCATTGAGTCCAAAGTGTGGTGATCTACCTTCAGTTGCTGGAGATCCATAGCCCGTTTTATATGGTATTGTTCTCTTTAATAATATCGTTTAATGATTGCATACTAGTTTTATCTTATCTGCGATACTCTAGTGTTTTTACCGTTCATCGTTAACAGGTTGTTAATTTCTAGATTTATTGATCTTTGTTATGATAAATGATTATTCTCGTCACGATATGGCTGAAATATTGACGATGTGACGATAAATATTAATTCACTCACTAACTTATAATCTTTGATATAAAATATATGAATTACATCCGTATTCGTAGTTCATATCACCATTACATCTTTATAAAGCTTTACTGATTGACCATATAGTTCCAGTTGCTACGACATGATATTGAAACGCTTATGAGTAGAACAGAAATGTCTAATGAAGACAAATGAGTTTCAAATAAAACTCAATGAAGACAATATTCATTGAATAAATTTAGGCAATATTAATTATACATATGTGTTTTTATTTGTTAATGTTGTTTGAGTGAATGAGTGAGTTTAGGTTTACGCCGCACTCAGCAATA